>NC_139917.1:17339954-17367454 GCF_963514095.1 Eutrigla gurnardus
GCATCACAGCCTTGAAAAAAAAAGAAAGGAAATGTACCTCCACACAGAATAACCACGACCTCTTTCGAAAATGTGCGTAAAGGTCAGCACAATATAACAGTTTGAAAACAAACCATTTTGCACAGTTTAGCCAAGAGTTCTCAAAGTGCTTGATCATTGTAAATAAAGAGAAATTGTATGATTTTTTTTTTTTAAAACCTCTGCATCTGTATGGTAGAAAAATCTTCATTGTCCATTCAGTCTCATTTCTGTATGTCGTTTCTGGACAGAGCAGATTTAGAGGGACAGAGGAAGAGAAATAGAGTGTGTGTGTGTGTGTGTGTGTGTGTGTGTGTGTGTGTGTGTGTGTGTGTCTGTGTCTGCTGTTTGACACAAGATGAAAAGCTAAGTGTATATATCATGCATGCATTTTATAGGAATACTTGAACTATATCCAGGTACAGACGGAGCAGTCTCTATTATGTAGTATTTCCGTTAACAGTCGTCATCCTCAAAGTGTGTTTTCTGCAGAACCTTTACATGACGCTCATAGATCTTGAGGGCGGGGCCGAGTCTGATTGACAGGCCAGTCAAAACATCGTTCCGCTGCATGAGGAGAAGAGACTTGCCATCGATTTCCTAATGAGAAGAGCAAAGCAATGTGGGTAGGTAGACATAATCTACAACAACTGTAAAACGGTTCAAGCACAGCCATTAATCCTGTCTCTGGTGGCCTCTAGCGGTGGTTAAAGGGGATTACAGGCTCACCTGGGTCCTGAAGGCAGCAGCTTGCTCAGGGAAACCTGCTGCTGTGAAATAACTGACCACATCAGACACTGTCCAGTCCACTGGGCTGCCGCCGGCCCCCTCAGACTTCAGAAACCTAGAGAGATGAGTGAGAGGACAGTTGGCTCTTCAAAAACCCTGCTGGAGATGTTAAAATCGTACTAAGCTATTTGTCAGAACTGACAGTTTCGTTATGGAATTTAGTTTTGTGCTTTTTTTTTAAATCTGGAGTTTAATTGCTGTTCATTTCCTACGTTGTGGTAGTAAGTGTTGGGTTTACGAGAACGGGACACTGTGGTTTCCATGTTTTCACTGATGAATGTGTCAATGTTAAGGTATGTGCAAAGAGATTTTTTCATGTGGCACAATTGCATATGAAAGCAATGCATAGACGGGAACACAAAAAAAAAAAAAAAAAATTAAACTCTAAAAAACCCACTGTGCTCCACCTACCAAGCACCAAACAGCAGACATACACAATTAGTAACTAGCTTTGGAACACAGTGGAGGATTTAGCAGCTAAAGACCCAGATATTTCCCTCAGGAGATGGTGGAGACCAAAAACAGAGCTAAAAGAGAGTGAACAGTGGACTCTTAATAATGTTGCTCTTTAACTGCTGAATGGGCAAATAAACAACTGTTTGCTAACATGTTCGCCACAACAACTTATAGAGTAATGATATGTTAAGGATATGTTCACAACTCGTTTCCGCTGCCCGCAAGTGCTAGCAAGTTTTGCAAGTTTAAGATATTCAGTCAGGGAAAGCGTTATCTTGGAGTGCACCATATAGAGAAAACATGTAATTTATTGATTGAGAATGTATCTCTCCTGAAATGGACTTTGAAACAAATCCATAAGGAAAAAAAGCAACAAGAGGGGAACATACTCACCCTCCACCGCTAACTCCTCCATTCATCCCCCGTTCCTCAGACGTGCCAGAGTCTCTCGGGGACGCAGTGGGCGTGAGCAGACAGGACGACACGCCAACCTCCATCTTAGACTCTAAACCTATGATGGGAAAAAATAAGCACAGTCCGATTACCTGTAATCACCGCTAGCCCCCCCCACCCACACACACACACACACACACACACACACACACACACACACACACACACACACACACACACACACACACACACACGCACACACACACACACACGTTGAGATTATATTATGTAATGCAGAACTCACTGTTAAAGCCTGGGGAGGTGTGGTTGATTCTGTCGTGTTGCATCTGATCCTGTATGCGGAGGGACGAAAGGGGGGTCAAACAAATATGCAAATAAATGAGCGTGACAATAAAAAATGAGATCAGAGTCACTGCGGTGCCAGAGGGTTAATCATGTTGAAAGTATCAGAGAGATATGACCTCCACCCAAACCCAAGGACTAGAGGGGCTGGATGCATCAAGGTGCATCAGGACAAAACTGCAACTGCAACATAACGCACTATTCCGATCCTCTAACACCAAACTTTTTCTTTTTTTTTTTGCTCATCTTTCTTTCTCTATTTGTAAAATCATTATACAAGTGCAATGTGAAATGTATATCAAAAGAGCTCTTAATATTCACACAAAGTTGTTTCAAGTCAAGGATAATAAGCACTGATAAAGTGTCATCACGACACATGATAACATGAAATGTATGACTGAACACAAACATGACAAGAGCACGGCCAAAACCTGTAGCTGTGTGTGAAATCACAATCAATTGTGAACTGAAATGTTGGACTTTAAGTGAAAGGGGTCGTGTCACATGAGTTTTCACATCGATCAAAGGTGAAGAAGCACTGTATTGTGGCTCCTTTTTACTAAATGTAGTGCATACATGGCTTGGACATTGGTCCAGTATTGAGCCGCTAAGCAGGCTGCAATGTAATCCTTCTGGCAACTCCTCACCATCAGTGTACGTCCAGAAAAGGTGATTGTTTCTGCAACCAAGAGACTGCGATTGTCACTACGTCTGAACACATTTTGGAAAGGACCCCACTGAGAAAAAAATATTTATCTGATTCCAACCACGTCGATGCGCCATGAGATTTCACAATAACGAAGAGACCTGGAATCTCTGTAGAGTCTTTTCCATAATGTTGTCAGACACTTATAACAATCTGAGCAGTGTGTGAAAACAAGCCCTTTTAGTGGAAGCTTATCGACGGTGAGGAGGGACCCCGAGCAATTACATTGCACCCAGTTTAGTAGATCACATCTGCAGTGTATTCTATCAATAGTCATTTAAACACAAAACATGGGACAATATTGTCTATTGTCTAAAAATACCCAAGTTGGGTATTAGGTTTTTTATTGATTTATTTTGACTATTTTGTCTATTTTCCCCTGTAGATTTCTCCTAAATGTACCACAAGTTTACATAATGGCTCATTTGCATATTAATACATACAATTTCAGAAAAATTGTAATATAAAGAAATAATTGCTTAATGTAAGGAATCAACCAGTTCAGTTTGGTGATATCTATTAGTTTGATTCCCCCGCCCTTTTACCTGTAGTGTCTTGAAAATTAGACTGAATTTACAAAACACATCTTGGCTGATTTCTCAAAATGAGTTTCTTCTCGGACTCGGAGCCAGAAGTCTGCATTTACATGCATCATATTGTTGTTTTAGGTCTCAAGGAAACACACAAGGCATTACAGTGGCCAGTCACACTCCAACAAAGGACGTTGCATTTCATGGTTGCCTTTTGAGCAATTTTGACCAGTTTTGATAATGCATGGTACAGCACTCAACCAGGACAGATGGGCTGGCACTTACTTGTGCCTCCAAATGTAGCTGATCAGGGACGACAGCCCTCTCCTCCAAATGGACGCTGGTATTTTGTGAAAGAGAAGCTCCGTGTCCGGGTGTCCTGGTGGGGGAATCAAGCCCACACATCCCTGAGATAGCAGCAGGTAAACCCAGACAAAAAGGGAGAAGAGAAAATATTAAAGTCTTTTGCTTTTTTAATCTTTTTGCTGTTATTATTATTATGATGAACATTATTATCATTAGTAGCAGCAGTAGTAATAGTAGACAAAATGTATACCAGTAGTTAATAGTATTGATGTTAAACGTATAAAAAAACATGATGTATTATACAAATAAAACCATTTAAACAGTCATTTTAAAAAGTTGTTTCATATCAGAAAAAAGTTTTAAAAAAACAACAACAAAAAACAACAGCAATATTTCAGTAACCATTATTGTTTGTTGTGGGTGACAATAGTAAACTCTTTATAAATATAAACATTGGATATATTAGTTGAAGTTATACAATATTTTCTTTCCAAAATACTTCTAGTATTAAGAAGACAAAAGATGACCCTTACCACTCAGACTTGTAAGCATTAATATCTATAGTCATGGTAGAATATATTAACGGAGGTTGTTTACTTGATGCAACACATACATGCATGCACGTACACGGTCACGCGCACACACCTTTGGTACCGTGCTCCTGCCGCTCGGGCTGATGGGGGCTCTCCTGCTTTGATGCGGTCTGGGTCTCAGTATCTTCTGTGGATTTCTCAATGAGCACTGGTTCGGTTGTCATGGCTACCGGGGATAGTCCTCCCGCCTCCTGATCAGAACTCCGGGGATCCTCCTCTTCTTCCTCATTCTCTGCCCGCTCCTCTTCTTCACTGGCTGTTTCCATAGGCTCATTCTCCCGCAGAGAGGTGGACGGCGTCTGCAATGACAGATAAAGTATTTCATAATAATAAAACGAAATGATATATATAAAAATGATATATAAAAATGATATAGCCTATATATATATATATATATATATAACATTTATAAATATATCATTTTTTATTATATGTCTCCATTAAAAAGAGGGAGTGAAGAGACGACGCAGCGCTTCTTCGATCCTGGGAGATGAACGGGCTGAGTTAGAGCGAAGTTCGTTCAGGCTGCCCCCCTGTTGGAGGCGACCTGGTCCTTAAACGGCTATAAGCTGCGCTTCTTCGGGGCGGACAGAGTAGGCGAGATGACAAACACCTGAAACACACACACACATATCTGAAACAGCCATCGCCTACTCAGTGTGCACCCACCAGGGAGAGGAAGAGGGGGGGGGGGGTGCTATCAGAAATAATACAAAGGATTTTATGAGGCACGAAGAGGGGAGAAAACGCGGGGATGTCGAAGGAAAGCGAGAAACAAAAGTGCGGGGTTAGAAACCACGTATATGCAGAGACTACGTGAAACACGATGCTCGGCTGTATTACGGGCTGAGTCCTCCGCCGGCCTGCGCGACAGAGCAGCGCCCACACGAGAGCGGCAGCGGCACGTCTCAAGTTTAGACAGACACCGCCTACTGCGCGCGGCAGGCCCGGACTCTCCGCGCGCAGCTCCGCGCCGCGAAAGTTCCTGAGAGCCGAAGAAAATGTTATCGAGCCCCGACAGCGACGAGGACCCACTCGCGCCACACACAGACGCTCTTTACGGTGCGCGCGCTCATCCCGGGGGGGCAGGGGAAGCCGCTCCGGAGCCGTCTGCTCCCGCAGCCTGTGTAACCCGCACCTTTTGTGCAGGAAGCAGAGCTTCACGCACACACACACATACACGACCGAGGCTACAGAGGACAAACCAAACCGGCGTCCCGCTGACAATTAGCCTACATAGACAACAGTTCATCTTCCGCAGTGTGGTCCTCAAACAGCGAGGCTGAACGAGAACCCAACGTATGTGGCGTCCCGGTGCCCCGTGTGCCGCTTTAACAGTCCGTAATATATCAAGCAGGCGCCGTTCGGCTATGCCCCGTACAACCCGGACGTGTCGGAAATATTAAGTTAGCGGTGCCCACCTTTTTCGCCGTGTGCTCGTCCTGCAGTGCGCTCTTCACAAGTGTGTCAGCGGACGCATTCCTCGGCGTCGTCGCCTCCTCCGCCACCATCCCCCTCAGAGGAAGAGTGATGTTCCCGCAGCGGGTCCTGCGCAGCCTGCCCCCCGCCACCTCTCTCTCCGTGACCACTTTGACTTTGCCTCGGGTCAGCTTCTCCTCCGACAGCCGCCCCTGGCTGCTGAGGTAGCCTAAAATCTCCTTCTGCCCCAGCGGCTTCATTTGGCCTCTTGTCGCGGCGGCGGAGCCCCCTCGGGTGCTCCTCTCGGACAGGCTGCGAACAGAAGCCACCAGTCTGTCGCCCGGGTCGGAGTTGGCGTGGTTCCCCGCCGCTCTGGCGACCCCTCCGCCGACTCGAAGTTTGGGCTTCGGGGGCACAGTCTGCTTCTGCCCCTGTTGTTGTTGTTGCGGGAGGGTGCCGACGCTCCCAGAGCAAGTTTTGTTCTGGGTGTCATCTCCGGACAAACGCGGCTCTTTTTCCGCTCGAGCTGCATCGGCGCCGCCGGGTGCTCTCCCGCTGGTGTCCCCGCCGTCGTGTGCGTTTGTTCCGTGACCGAGACCGGCCGACGGGCTGTCCCCCACTCCCTGCTGCCCTAATCCCTTGTCTCTCGGTGCACTTGCTTTCTCCTCTTTACAGCCGCTCCCGACCGCGCAGCCCGTTGTTGCGCCACAACTAAGGCACCCGTTTCCGCTACTCGGGCTCGGGGCAGGCTTGGGCTTCTTGTCGGCAGCGCCGGCTGATGTTGGAGTGCGGGGATCCGGGCTGGGCTCCGAGTCCTCCTCGCCCTCCTCCGGGTCGGTGAAGCTGTGCGCGCTGTCGCCGTTGTTGTTCATGTGCTCGTGTTTGGTCCGCTCCCTTGCTGCCTCCGCGCCGCCGTCGCCAGCGGCCGTAAACTCACTCTTCTTTCTGCTTTTCCTCTGCACCTTCGCCGCATTTCGGTACGATATGGACCCCTTGTAGCTAACTTTGAGCACCGTCTGCTCTTGAATCAGTTTTTCCAGTTCTGTCCTGGTTCGGTCCGGGTCTGACCCGTGTCGTCTCCGGACCATTCGACAGATCCTCTCCAGATCCGGACGGGCTTTCCTCGAGCGGAGGGAGTCGATCGTCTCCAGAATCCACTCTCGGTACTTATTGGGCTCAGACATCTTCTCCTGTTTGGTGCGGATGGGGTTTGGCCCGAGTGCGTCTTTCTTCCCCCCACCCCCCCCTCTGCTGTTTCACAAGTGACGCTGTGTCAAAGCTTGGAAGCCAGAGAGCGATCCCCGGCTGGAGAATGAGGACGGAAGCCCGGCTGGTACGCTTTCGTTCGTTGGCCACATTGTGCGCTTAAGGTGGACCGAAGATGGCGCCTAGGTCTCCCACCGCAGACGCGAAATTACATTTAAGGTGGAATCGTCTGGCTTTCAGTTGCGTCTAAGCCACATTCTTTGTTCGCAGTCTCGGTTTCTGCCATCAGATTTTAACACAAAGAAGCGCACATTGAGCAGGGGGCGGCTGGCTTACTGAGTGTCGTGCTTTTTAAGCGTTACGGCGAACCCGATTGAGCCGGGCGGTCAACAGATGGGTGGCTGACGGCTCCAGTCCGCATCAGGCGGCGGTGATGGATGTCCGACCTCCAGCCTACAACACCGACGCTTCCTACACTTTAAACATGTCATCATCTGCAGTCCACTATTTGACTGAACTCGCAGCAACGATCAAACACACACACGGGGGGTGCGCGCACACGCACGCACGCGCAGACACACACACACACACACAAGTTCAGTAGAATTTTACAAGTAAAACTTTATTGGAATGATGTTGCAAAATATTACACTTCGTGTTTTTATGTCACTGTTCCCGTGACTTTAAACGCTTCCCTTTGCAGAGTGTGTGTGTGTGTGTGTGTGTGTGTGTGTGTGTGTGTGTGTGTGTGTGTGTGTGTGTGTGTGTGTGTGTGTGCGCGTGTGTGTGTGTGTGTGTGCGTGTTGGGGATTAACATGGTTTACATTTGGGGTCTCGTTTCCCTAAAAAGTGCGACGGTATGTACCAGCATTGTGCCTGCATGGAGAGGAAGTTCATCACTGACAAAAACATCGAGGAGAAGGAATAATATTGTATGATCACTTCAAACATTTTGTCCATGGTGACAGAGTCAACATTAAACTAGACATGGAGGAAATACAGCGAATGTGATGTCTCAACAAGTGGTTTACAACAATTAAATAATAATAACCATAATAATAATAATAATAATAATAATGGTTGGACATTTTGTACAAAATAACCAATTAGCCAGCTGATACAAGTGTATCCACCTTGCAGCTCTTGTCACATCTATCCTCTGATGTGATCTTTGACCTCAGATTGATCAATGAAATCAGCCCCTCTCAATGAGATAGAAGAATATGAAAAGTAGGGCTATTTTGGGGAGGGGGATGGACCTTTTTGGTCTGAGTTCTTGATAGAAAACCAAACCCTTTTTTCCCTAAAAGCCCCGGGGTCCACTGTAGCAGCTGGTTTGTGGTCATTTGATTAACATACACTTTGTTTGGGAATAAAAACTGCTAAATCACAATATCAACTGACACTATGAGGGGACTTGAGACGGATCCTTTAGCTCAGCTTGAGGCCACGTCTTGGAGGGGCTCGTCGGTTTTGCACGTCAAAGTCAGTTTACTAGTCATGCGTACTCCTCAGCCAGTAAAAAGTCAGATGGTGTCAACGCTCGCAAGACGACATGGGAATCTTTCCCATCTCCACCATCCATCCCGTATGATATGAACACGGCACAAGCGTTAGGATATCTAGGCCTCTGCTGCAAGTCTCAAGTTTTATGGAAGTCCTGAATCAATGGCCCTTTAATGCCTTTATTAATGCTGCGCTTACATGGAGTATATTCCCAAATTAATTTGTGTTTAAATCAAATGGCCATACAGTAAACCTGCGGTCGTGTAATATTCCATCTTAGTGATTCTGTACATAATGTACAGTGGGAGATATGGTGGAGCAATGGGGGCTTGAGCCCCCCCTACCTTCTGAATCTGGCCATGGACATTGGGCTACACAGACCTGAACAAAATATCTGAAACAGGTAATTTAGCTTGAATGATGGATCGATGGATATTTCTTCATGGTAGGTAATTTTAAATTCTAGGACTATAATTGTATAATTGGCTAAACACAGACTTGTTATATCCCCCCATATCTGAACTGTTGTACTGGACAGGAACGACTCATGTGAATCAAAAATACCTGGATTTTAAAATGATCGGAGAAAAAGAACTTAATGCCCCGTTTGAACCAAAATAGAATATCTTCATTATGGCGGCACATTAAAATAGGACTATGAAGAAGGCATTTGAATGTTCAAAACAGACACTAGCGCCACTTTGTTTGATTTTATAAATTCTGAATGACCAAATCCTACATTGACCACCATTGGGCATCGCTTCAGTACGTTGCCATCGCAGCTCAGGAACTAAGGAGGCGTCAAACACCTGAAGTGCGTCATGCACTTTAAACAGGCAGCTTGTAGACTGTGCATTTGGATACGTTTCTGTCTCTTCTCAGTACTAACTCTATTTAACTCCAGGTGCTCTACCTTTTCCCAATTTCTTTAATGGAATACCGGTCATCTTTGCATCATGGAAAAACTAAATAAAACAACAGCAACAACAAAAAACTGGGCATGTAAACACTGAGATGGAAATGGAGTTGCTGTCACATGTAAGACTGTCACGTGGAGTGTAAGTGCTGGGTAGATGAACGCAGCTTCCGATAAAAAGCCCCACAAACACACGATCCAGACCGCCCTCGATGACCGGCCGGAGTGCCCCAGCGACCACCAGCCAGAAGCAGTTTGAGGTAAGTCTGCTTCGGATGGTCTCTTTTAGTCGGAGTAGGCAAAGGCCAAATGGTCATCTCAAAACGCTGCATCGGCTTGACTTTGCCTCATAAGTGAGCGACGACGAGTGCTTTTAAGACCAAACGGGGTTGTCAAGTTAGCAAAACCGAATCTTCTGGAAGGGAAAATACACTAACTGGAAGTCTTAATATTCCCTTATGTTCCTTTTAGCTCCGACTAGAACTTTAAACCCTCAAATCGATATAACAAGCGAGCGTCTCAGCCATCGTCTTGACCTGCTCACCCTAATGCTCTATGTTGATAAAATGTCTTATTAAGTGATATGTTCAAACCTGAGATACCATTATGTTATGGTGTTCCTTCACAACACCATGAAAACTGAGATATTTACGTTCCCTTATCCAAATGTTTGTTAGCGTGACATGATATCATTGTCTAGTATCTAGTTACATTTAAAAATTGAGACCACAAAGCCGGGCTATGCTAACAATGATAAGAAGTAAATGGAATTAAACGGTAAAAGTAAGCGACTTCTTTCCCCCTAAAGTGTCGCCTGTCTCGGACTGAAACTCACAAATGCCTCAGCCATGTTTTTTCTTTATGCCAATCGTGTCAGCGACTCGACGTGTGCCGTCTTCGATATGAAACGTTACAGCTTTAAATATCTGAAGGAAACATGACAGCGGAAAACACACGTTTTCAATGCGCGTGAGCGTTGCTCATCACGCTCCTCTTGCTCACCGGACAAAGAGCCAGTTAGCCAACTGTCCGTTTTAAATTGAAGAAACGTTTGTGCAGACTGAGACCTCAACCTGTATGACTCGATGGGCTTTGTGTTACCAGATCAGAATGGGCACACTGATTTGTCTGTGACGTGTTCCAAAAGTGACGAAAACGATGAATGAAACGATAAAAGAGCGGGGAAGATCTTGGGTGAGAATGCGTCGAGGCAACTCTAAAGTAGGGTTCCCAACACCCATGAAAGTACACCTTCATCATAAAGGGATCCATAAATAAGAGAATATAAATTAAGTACAACAGAAACGCAACAGAAAAGGCAACACTGCTGGTTATCAGTCTCCTTGCTCCCCCCCACCCCCATCCCCCCCCCCCCCCCCCTCGTTTTGTAGCTGGTGCTTGTGATTGGACAGGAGACAGTACTCTCTCCTTACGTCTCCCACTCGACCAGCCTACCTTTGACTCTCCCTACTTCCTTCTTTCTTCCTCTGTCGCTCTCTAACTCTAGAACTCCACAAACTCCTTGGCACATTTCTCAGTGAAGGAGACGCGGATCTCCTCCTCTTCGTAGTCATCAAAGTTGCTGGTGTCGCCCGGCCCTTTGAACTTGGGGACGAAGGGAGCTTCCACCTGAAAAACGACGAAAAGCACCAATTGAGAAGTGAACTTTACAGGTGGGAAGTCAATGCGTCGGCGCGTTACGCACTCACGGACGCGAGTACCTTTTTCTGGTAGATGGCGATCCAGTCAGTGGTTGCAAACCACTTGTGTCCCTTGATGTCGTTGACCCCGTTCTTGAGGTTCCCGTAACGTTTCGTGAGATCCACCTGAGGACCACACCGACACATTTTCCCTCACTTGTTCGAAAAACGCACGGCAAAGCAATCAGAATGAAATCACAATGGCTGAGATGTTTGCTTCTCACCTGGAGAAGGTTCCTCAGAAGGTCCTTCAGGTCTGAACTGAAGTGAGACGGGAAACGCACCTGAGACAGAAAAATGAGAAGAAGAATGAAGCATTCTGGGAAAAATTCACAATTAAAATACACATGTAGAGAGGAAGTAACTAATGCTTCACCTCCCTCAACTAGGCAGTTCCCAGGTTAGTGTCGGAGAAAATGCTAATCTTCTGTATAATATCTGTCTATATCCACCTTTATATTCCTGCTGGTTGATGTAGTACAAGGAAACTGTAGAGGTCATATTGATAACATTTTTATTTAAACAAATAATTAAAAAAATTATACATCCACAGAGCTTTTAGAAAGGAGCAGAATCAAAGCATCACTTCTCGTGAAACCATATCTTTGATCTGTGAATTAATAATTAATTATTTTTTTGACGGGTCCAAAATGAATGTTCTGTTTACCTCTGGGTAGATGTGTGACGTGTGGCTGCGGAGCAAGACCGGAGTGAACATGAATTCATCCCACGAAAGATTCATCACTTGACATGACTGAGTCTGTCTGAGTGTGACTCCACTCGACCGTGAAAACGCAGGTTGTGCAACGAACTGGCAACCCATTGAGCCAACAGCTGTGTTGTGTGAATGCAATCGACATCTAGTGGCTGGATGTTATCAATGTTGTCAATAGCACCTTTAAATGAAAGTTGCTTCTTGAGATCTATTCCAGTTGTGTTTGACATACTTTAGCGATGGGTGTTTCCCTGCTAAAATCCATGGCACAAAGGACATGTTTACGCTTTATTCAAACAAGATCCATATTCACACAGGCTTGCCCAGGGGAACCTCGGTAGTTTAGATGAGGGAGGGGTAACTGCTGCTCTTTCACTCCCCCCACCCAGATCTGTCCTGCTGGTGCAAGGAACAAACATGTACAGGCCTGCCCCCTGTGGTGGCCTATAGAAGTGATGCATTTTACAAATCGGACATGAGCAACATTTTGTCTGAAATATGATAAGAAGTGATATTTTGTATTGGTTGATTAAAGCAAAAAATAAAAATATTGTTTCTAAAGCTTAAGGACTATGTTACTAAGTTACTATGTATATATATATATATATATATATATATATATATATATATATATATATATAATATTATTACGACAGAAAACCTGGCAGACTGACTTTTCTTCAAACCTGAAATAAAATCCATCCATAAAACTGAAAATGTTTGCGTCTTTATCAGCCTTAAATGAAAAAAGTATTTTATAAATTGGAGGTGTCTTCCAAGTGTACAGAGCTTGACCCAGAATTTCAAATATCCACTGCAGAGTAATTTTTGTTTATTCCAAATATTGTTGCTATACTGTAAATATAACCCAAACGGAAACATCTTTCTGAGATAAACTGGCAGAAAGAAGTCAGGGGGGGGTGGATGAGGGGCGGGTCCTCCAAATGTTACAAACAAATACTGAACGTACTACAACGTGGTAATCAGGGAGTCACACTCACCTTCCCTGATACGATCTTCTCATAGATCTGAATGGGCTGGTCAGCAAAGAAAGGCGGGTACCCTGCTGCCATCTCATAGACCAGTACGCCCAGCGCCCACCAGTCCACCGCCTTGTTATACCCCTGGTGGAAAGAACAAGAAAGGAGGGAAATAGAGACAAGAAGAGATGCTTATAAACAGAGACACCAATTTAAAATGTTAAACTACATTCATCCTCATATTCATCTTATAGTCTGTGCATCCCATCTAGAGGTTCAGAAGGAAGAACTATGATTGTTTTAGCACATTGTTGGCAGCAATGCTTTAGTCCAAAATATGTTTGTGATATTATAGTGAAGATGAGAACCATTCACGGATATCTGACAGAGAGCAACAATACAGTGGCTGTCTATCAATGAAGATGTCTTGATGATTGTTGTACTGCATGGCATTTACATAGTAGCGCTCTACTGGATTGAAGCAGAATATTTCATTAGTAAAAACATGTTATTGGACATTTTTGGATCACATGAGTCGGAAACAACAACGACAGCACTGCAATCCAATTCTACAAATAGTGTAATACTAATAACATTAGTGCAGCCTCATCTTTATCTGCAATTGTGCAGAAATACTGGGTTTAAACAGAATGAATAGAAATGCAACAAAATAAAGCCATGCAGCATTTAAATGTGGAACATTTCAATGTACACAGTCTGAAAGAAGCTGCAAGCTATTTGGTACAAACCCATAATATAGCCTAAAAGATCTAATAAAGATAAAGAATAAAGATCTAAATTGGTACATCGTCACAAAGAGAATGGCCCCTTTCTGATAAAAAACAACAACACAGGTATCTGCTTTGATTGCTGTTCCGGGCCACATTAAAAATGTGCTTAGTAATGCTAGTTCCACTGATTAAAAGAACATCTGGTTTGCGTGTGCTCTATCGATTCTCCTTAAACCCACATGCCCAGCTTGGTTAGAAAAACCCAAGTGACCAGCATCAACATCCCCAGATGCAAGTCATATGGCCGGTAGGAGCTTAAATACCACTTTAAATCATTTGAATCATTATTTTGGAAACGGCAGCAACTGTGTGTTACGATTCTGTCGACTGAAAACAAACAACTATCCAGTAAGAAAGGTGTTGTAAGGCGTTTTAGCCTTGTCCAACAAGTTGTTTTCATTGTTTGTTCGAACGCAAAATATTTTCTTTTGAAGGGAAAACACAGCTGACAGTTCACAAGCTCAAACGGGGAACAATGGTGGCTCACCTTGCTGAGAATAATCTCCGGGGCCAGATATTCTGGGGTGCCACAAAGCGTCCAGGTCCGGCCTTTTACACGTTTGGCAAAGCCAAAATCTGTCACCTGAGAGAAGAAAAGAAAGAGAAATAATAGAAGAGTGCACGGCTGATTTACAGCATGTGGCAAGCAGAAGGGCGGTGAGACAGATGATGGACGGATGCAAAGAGAGGGACTGAAGCAAGGACCTTGGGGCAGCGATGGAATTTTTCACCAGTTGTTATTTCACGGTTCGCCACTAGAGGGCAGCAGGACCTGCGTGTGATGTCTGAGGGTGCCAGCACGCAACTCAGCAAACAGACAGATGATGTTGTTGATAGTTTCGAGACATGTCCATCTGTGTGACATCACTGATTAAGTTCATATTGTTTGTATTTCTGGAACGTCTATCTTTCTAAATAAGTGCAAACATGCATGTAATCATTTTTACGCAAAAACAAACCTTTTGTTTTGTCCTTGCATTCTTGTGATTGTAAAATGAGTTAAAATAATCGATTCTAATGAATGAAACAATAAACAACAATATATCATACTGAACAGTTAGTACACATTACACTTGCAGCAAATGGCGAAGTTAGCTTGCCTCCCATTTAAAGCCGTTTCCCGTATAAAATGACAACAACACAAAGAATAAGTAGTGATTGACTGTTTTGGGATTCTCAAATGTGAGATTTGCTGCTTTTCTTTGTCTTACATTGTATACTGCACTAATGTTGCACTCAGGTTTTGGACAAACCATGGGTACAATGCACAACTGGGAAGCCAAGGGGGGGTTTGGCTCTAGGCTGAAAATCTGAGGGGTGAGGAGAATTACCTGCAAACACAGAGAGCTCGGCTAGTCTACATGTTCAGAAAGCCACTAATAACAAGAGTAGCACTCGTGACTGATCTATATGATCTATATGATTCATTTAAGACTCATGTGTGCCTTTGTAGACAAATACATACAGGATTATAGACAAAAAAACCTTCTGAGTAAGTGATTAATATTCAGCTTTTGTACATTACTGCATCAGGTGTTATTTACCTGTATGTAGCCCTGTTGGTCTATGAGCAGGTTTTCAGGTTTCAGGTCTCTGTAGATCAGGTCCAAAGCATGAAGATACTCAAACGTTAGAACGATCTGAGCGGCGTAGAACCGAGCATGAGGCTCACTGTAGACAAACATGGGGAGAAACCACAGAGAGAGGGCCGTTTAGTGGAGCGTACCGTACAGAACAGAACAGTACAGAACAGAACAGAACAGAACAGAACTAAACAAAACCGAGCAGACCTTAAACAGACCTGAGGAGAACAGAACTGTATAGAATAGACTACAAGAGAATAAAATAGAGGAAAACCGAGCTCCACAATATAAAAATGCTTCTAGCTCTAATCTCCATGTAAACTACATGGCACACAGACACTGACCTAAATCTACCAATTCTCCGTAGATGGGAGAACATCTCTCCACCTGGTACGTACTCCATCACCATGTAGAGGTTAGTGTTGTCCTGGAGGAGGGAAGATAGAGGACCCGTTAGTGAAACACACACACACACACACACACACACACACACACACACACACACACACACACACACACACTGAACGACATGAACACAGTATTTTGTGGGTCTATGTAAATTAATCCACAGACTGTTATTTCAGTAATCAACAATAAAAGCCCAAATGAAGAAGTACCCGTAACTGTGTCTATCACATGCTGATCGAGGTGTGTTAAAATGACTACGCCAGGTTTTCAAATCATAAGTCCTTTCGACTCTTTAACAGACATTAAGCACTGCAACACTAGCTTTATTTTATCGTAGAGGTTTTTCATTCTTCACCCGCTTCTCGGTTAGCGCCTGTGAATGCAACACACTCTGGAATAACTCTAACTAAGCTCGGAGTTAATATGCGTGTTTGCTGTTGACTCTTCCATCAGTGTGCAGGACGAGACACGTGCACAGGAAAATTCTGTTAATAGGTCAATTTGAGGCATCAAGGATATTCAATCCCAGGGCTTCCGCGGTGCATCTAATACAGCTTAACCTGAATAAGACTTTAATTGGAGCGTTGCCATCGGCGGGGTTAGTCTGCAGAAGTACAACCGGCGGCCGACAAAGCCTGGGTGTGAAAACGCTGAGGGAGAGAATGTGTGGCTCTTATTATTCCACAGTTGCAGATTACACACACCTGATGGGATTAATTGTCAATGATAATGGGAGCGATGATAAGGATGAGGTTGTACATGGACAGATTATTGCATCAGGAATTACGAGTTCAAAGTTAGCAAGAGATAATAGATCACTATAAATACTTGGAAGTGGTCTTTAATCAGAAGAGACAATATTTTGGATAAGTTCTTAAAATGTCTAATCATCTTGAGGAAATTATTTCATTGGAGCTTTATAAATTGTTTTGATTTTCTAAATATGATAAAATCATGATAAATTCACTCACATCTGGATATTATTTTCTCCGTTTTGGAAGTTCTTGGTAAAGGAATAATATTATACATCACACAAAGTGATAAACTTCGTATACACCGTTAAAGCCCCTAATTCAAAACGTTCTCTTCAGTATAAAGTATAGTTTCTGAGTTTACTAAGAATGCGATACAAGTCAATAACCCTGGACTGTAAGGGTTGAGTTAGGTTGAAAAAGAAGGAGTTGGAATGAAGCATCGTCCGACCGAGACGGAAGGCAGAAAAGTTTATAACTTATCACACCTGAAGGTGCAGAGAAAAGCTGGACGGATCATTGGCAGACGCTTTTTTAAAAATTATTATTTATTTTTTTTAATCGTGCCACTTTCACAAATTCTCCGTACCTTGAACGAGTACTCTAACCGCACCAGAAAGGGAAAGCTGACGGCCTGAAGAATCCTCTTCTCATTCAGAGTGTGCTCTATTTGCTTGAGCTTCACCACCTGAAAGGCAACAAAAAAAGGAGTTCATATTATATGTATGTGTTCTGTACTTCTTCAGACTCAGACTAACATATAAACACACACACACACACACACACACACACACACACACACACACACACACACACACACACACACACACACACACACACACACACACACACACACACACACACACACACTTTTGGTAATCAGACACACAAACATACAGTAATTATGATGCAACGCGGCACAAGCTGGAAATTGGGCCTGAATGGGATCAATATATTATGAGTAGAAAGGATATCGTCGAAGCAGATGGCATCAAAAATGGCAAATCACACAAGCTGCTTTTTCTATCCAGCATGCAGAGGGTCAGCCTGTCCTTTCATGTATATGGTCTGCACATGTTACATACGCAGACACACAATGCATTGTTCACATGTCTTTTGACTGCATTGTGATGAAGAACTGTTATTTTTTCCAGGTACTGAATTCACTGAATTAACCAGCTAGCTAGCCAAGAATAGACATTCGCATCAGCGTATTATATCTATAAATATATATATATATCTATACATATTCTGTTATAAGAGGGGATTGAAGCGGGCAGAAACGCAGCCATAATTTAACTCTAAATCGGGTACCAAATGACTGTACTTGATGTGATCTGCACAAAGACAACCCCGGCTCTGCCACTCCAGCCGCCGTCTGCTTCAGCACAAGCTCATTCAAAGAGGTTCAAAAGGGGGGAAAGAAGGCCGGCCCCTGTATGCGAGTCTCTGCACCAGCAAATAAAGATGGGGATCTTCTTTTAATAGCCACGAATGTTTCAAGGGTTGTGAGCACATTTTTTTTACATCGATGACATTTCCACATAGTTTCTATGACCATCCTGCAAGTGGCCTGAAATGGTCAAACACCTCCACCGTGAAGGTCCTGACCCACACTGACCTTCTGCTTGTTGAGGATCTTCATGGCATAATGCTGTCCCGTTTCTCTGTGCTTCACCAGCATCACACGGCCAAACGAGCCCGTGCCCAGGGTTTTTAACCTCTCAAACTGCTCCAGGCCAGCAGTGTTCTGAACAGACAAATCAAAACAAGGTTCCTTTTAGATGTGAACTTTTATTTTCTAATGTGTCCTATGCCCACATTTATCTATTCTATGTTATTTATTGCTGGCACAAGCCAAGCAAATGCCTTATTGTACGTGCATGGTATATGTGCATGCCGTAATCACAGAGTATATGTATAGCAATCATGGTATTGTATGATATTATGTTTATAGAATGCTATATATGTGTGCACATACACATGCACAGAATATTCAAATAGATCCCAGCCATATTTAATGCTGTTATGTAAGCTTTTCAAATATATCCTGATTGAGATCATCTCATAAACTTCAAAAAGCAGTCATGCTGTCACATGGCAAGTGTGTTATTTTAGCACATTGATCAGAGAGAAAAGTAGCTATTCTCTTCTAAGAACATTGATATAGTTCTGATGTGTGCTTAATATTATCTGTGTCAGTAAAACATGTACAAAATCTTCGTTGCATAGCAGCATACAGATCATTCACACACACAAGTAATATTTCTAGGGCAAAAGTTGAAATCAATACCATAAAATTAGAAAGAAGAATATCTCTTCTTAAATATCTATACATAAAAAGTAATGGTCAATGCAATGTACATTTCAAAAAACTCTACACACATGCATAAAAACAATATAATAACTTGGGCAATGTGAATTTGAGGAGAAGTTAAAACAATATGATTTGAAGCCAAAATGAATAAACGATCAACTGAATCATCACCCTACATATTTTACTTTAACTCTGGTGGTAGCTGGCAGGACAGAAGAAAACAAAACCTATTTGGGGTTCACAACTGTTAAAAGAAAACAAGCAAATTGCAAGTGGAATCATAAAGAACACACCGCACTATTTGATATATTTTTGTGACAGAATTGGAATAAAAAACTCCTAAATATTTATGCAAATGTCCACATCACACATGCATCCAAACACTAACCTGTGCAGGGTTCTCCCACTTCTTTAGAAAGTCCTCTTTGGCTTTAGCAAGGAACTCCTTGACTGTGGCGGACAAACAATGAGAAGAAGAAAAAAAGCTTTAAAGGCATCTGTAAAGAGCGAAAGAAACCATATGTAGAGAGCTGGTGTATTTTAAGAAACAGCCTGGTTAGAATGACAGAAAAAAAAAGAGAGGAAAGAGTGAGAATGAGACAAGGATGACACGCAAACAGGCGTCAGTACACCTTACTTCACTAAGACACAGTTAAATTGTTTGAGATGAAACATTGCTGAGTCAAATCCATCTTACTACAACGAACACAGACGCCCCGAATAAGCAGATCATGTGTCAGTTGTGAAAAGGTTGTAAGGACATGCTGTCTAGTTGGTCCAATTTAAATCCACCGGGGAGAATGAGCCTCGCCATCTACAACTGTGCTGATTCTTTAAATGCTGAATCTTAAACTCCAGTGCTCTTATGCACAACTTGTGTGTTGTTACTTGTCACGGAGAGTGCTATTATGCTTCAGTTGCTGGTAGATTTCTAAGTCTGTGAAAACAAACCAAACCTGGAGACTTCAAATGTTTACGGGACACTGGGATGTGGAGTTCAGGAGATCAGGGCACTCAACGGGAAGTTAGGGTCTAATAAAAGACGCTCTTCTCCTTCTGGGAAAAATATGGTAAGGTGAAGTGAACTAGTACACTCAGCCAAACCTGCACACTTGTATGGGTTCCCTCAGACTGGATTCAGCTCACCCACACACGCAGATTAAGCAGCATCTCTGGCCAAAGGAGCGTTGGACGGAAATAATCTGATACTTAGTGTGCCAATATTTCAGTACAGCGAACATCCCAAGATGCTTACAGTTTTCAACTGTTGTTTGAAAACATCTGTGCGTCCTGCTGAACAGCACGTATATAAGCCTCGTCTGAAGAGAGATCCCCTTGCCGTCTACACATACACGCAAAGCGACTGGATATAAACGTGTGACATGCAGGCTGTTGGGAGCTTTGCGTGGCACACAAATCGGTTGACTTGTCGTGGACGTGCGAGTGGATCTTAACGAATGGGGAAGCAAGAATAGGCCTCTAATTAACAGTGTGGGGCTTGTTATGTAAAGCCTGTTGTAATAACGTCGTCTCTGTTCTCTTCGCGAGGCTGTGCGTTCATCGAGCAGGTGTCTATCGGGAGCGATGTGTGTCGTTGCCGGCGACGGTACCCACCGCTTTCCATCTCGTTGCCCTTCCTGGCCGTGGGCGCGTTGCCCATGATGACAACTTGTCAACGGGCGATCCGTGGCTGTTTGGCCGCCCCGCAGCCTCGTCAAGCCGGTGACTCGATTCGGTCTGAGCGGTATTTCCCCCAAAATCCAGCCGGAACAGTTACCAAGACTTCCGAGGTCTTGATCTTTAATAGCCCGACAGCTGCGGATGCGGCGCCGGGGCGAGACGGTGTAGTGCAGCGGGCTCGCTCACTCCACGGTCATCTACCGCCGGCGACCGTTACCGGGTTTAAAATCCACGGGGTTTTTATCGCTGTGGTACTTCGGTCGATGGGGCTTCAGTGGGCTGCCAGGCCGACCTCGGCGCAGTTGGCCTGAACACGGAGGATCCAGTCTGCTCCTGTCCCTCCTTGCAGCCCCCTCCGAGCGAGCCCCCCCCCCCCTCCCGCCCCCCCGGCTCCCCACCTCTCCCCCAGTCCAAAAGAAAAACAGCTATACCGACAACAGGGGTTCAATATTCCCAATCAAAAGCCTGCCACGTTTCGCTCCGGAACCCAGCTTTTAAAAATGAATACTCGGCGGGGTCCGACAGCGACGTGAATGCGCCCAAATCAACATTGGCCCCCTGTAGCCTCGGAGACGAGCGAGATGACGGAACTACGGCCGAGCGAACGTCCCGCCCCTCGCCAGAACCGGGGTAGATTAACAGGTAGAGCAGGGCTACGGATTGGCGCGCTCTGCCACGGAGCGTTCTGATTGGCCCCTCTCAATCCATCCACAACGGCAATGTACCGCCGCCCCACAAATAGCAAGCGACGGGAACGTCAGCGATTATTTTCCTCTCGTTGATGTACGCGCCCACTTTCTCCGGCTGCTCTCCTCCATTGGCTTGGCGCGGTCGAACCGTGGGAATCTCAGTGAATGCGAGCATTTCTATTGGCTGTAAACAGCAGTTGACAGGAATGCCCCCCCCCCCCTCTCCCGGTCCGCTGCCGCCGCCAGGCGACTGATACACGTTTGGCTAAGTGACGTCAACCGCGAGCTATTTTTAGAAATGTTGGTCAGAATGTAACGCACGCGCGGCGCGGTCTGGCTGGCAGGAGTTCTAAACAGATCGCAGACGGCCGTACACGGAGTTTATCTGATGGGAAATGAATCACGGGAAATAAGAGACCATCTTTTATACAATCGGTGTAAGATGAAAACAGCGTAGCTTCCTACCGTCTGTGTACCAACGACCTTTACGGTCACACACTCTCTCCACACCTGGTCTACATACAGGGCCCATGGTTATCAGGATCCTCAAAACAGTCACACACATATTTGCATCTAAATTTCCAACTTGAATAATTTGAGCTTTTGTTGACAATTAAAAATAAGCTATACATGGGAGACCCTTACAGCTACTGCAGTGCCTGCTACCATTAGGGGCTTTAGCCACCTACTTTATTATGTGGACGATTGCCCATAATACCAAGACTACTACAGGTGCCAAACCTTTTACGTGACTCACCATCAGGTTAATCAAGTCTTGTCTCTGGGCATCTGGTTGTCAACAACTTGTTTTCATGATTAATTGTAGTCTGTAAAATGTGAGAAATAATACACACAATGTGAAGCATATAAGCATTAGCATTCAACAAATAGTATTCCTTATGCAGAACAGCCCATTTCAGAAAGAAAAAAAAACACTTTATTGTATAATGATTACTGATGCACTAATGTGCACATCACTTTAATGTTGCAGCTGGTAAAAAAGGGTGGACCAACTAATTCTTATATAATGCAGGGTAGCTTGTGAAACAAAGCCTGCGGCATTCACAACCAATCACATCATCTTGCTAAACAGCGTACACGTGTGAAAAGCGGACAGAGGTAACAGATGGATGGATGGATGGAGGAGTTGGTCCCTTCCACCAAGAAAAGATAAAATGGTAAGAGCAGACAGTCCCCACCTCCCTGTGCTGCAGTTGCCAAGCAACATGAGGCTAGAGTGAAAATGGTGGTGTAGTGTGGCTGCTGCATTTTATGAATGAACTTGAAAAAAAAGAAGAAAGGAGCCAGAGGGGAGGGGAAAGAGTGGGCCAATGCATGAGAGACACACGTGCACATGCACGTGTGGTGGAAAGCTGCTGTGTAAGAAAGATGTGGCAAATACCAGAAAGTAGCACCAAGTCCACAAAACAAAGTTTATTAACCCCATCACAACCCCCGCTGTTACAAATACTGAGGCAGAGAATATATAGTTAGTACAAAAAGAAAATGCCTTCTCATCTTGAAGACAGTATAAGCGCTGAGGAAAAAAAATACTATTTACAGTAAGCCTTAACCATCCAAACAACTTGACTGACTGCAATCCAGCATCCATCCTTTGACTACATGTATTGTGCATAATTAGAGACATAGATTTGATGTAACATTAAAGAAAAATAAGTGAACTGGGGCCTGTTTGTAGAGGCATGTTTACCAAGGTATCTGGAGAACTCGAGGGTAAAACTTGCAAACATTAAGTTGTACTCTGCATAAACTAACAATCTATCTTGCAACAAGCCCCTGAAGCTGGCCCATATTTGAAACCCAAGATTTTTTACACAGGTATTCCAGATTCTACACATTTACATCAGGTCAAACCAAATAGAAGAATAATGAAATGCTTTATTAAAAGCAGCTATTGCTACATTTATTTCGACACTGCTTGCCCATAGCTTTGATCTGTGCTCAACAGGACAAAATGGACAGCACAGTTTGGGTACCAAACAGGTCATCATCGGTGTTTGAGTATGACTTGCAAGTCTCAGGCTAGTGAGGATGTGAGGGACTGAAGATCGCCCCACCCAGATGACTCAAAACTTTCTCTGGCTCAGCTTTGACATTATCTAATACAGAGATAGAGTGAAATAAGGCAATGCTGGTTGTGCAGCCTGTATGTTGAAGGAGACTGCACAAGAGACAAAAACAGTTTGTAACAATTCCAGATCCATACCTGTGTGCTGTATAAAAATAAGTTCCCTGCTGCCATATCAACGCCTCCTGTTAACGTCCATGTGTTACGTAGATACATCCATGGCCTTCTTGTCCAAATGTGTGTTTGCGATGTGGGCGATTGAACAGATAAGAGCTCCTTGTCCATTATCCTAATCTGAGGATGCTTACATGCAGTCCATGGAGTTGTCCGGCATCAGTCCAAGAGGCGGCATCTTTCCTGGTATACAGGACGGTGGGAGCATGCCGCTGATGTTGGGGGACGGGTCGACATTCTCGCTGTCCTCCATCTTGTCTGCCGAACCCTCCCAGTTGATATGGAAGCGGGTGACACGAGGGTTGGAGGCCAAAATATTCCTCAGGAGCTGAAAGAATCAAAACAAAATCAATGAAAGCTGCTCGGCTCCACTACGCACCTACCCTGGTACCGGTTGCGTTTCTGGTGCTTTTTTAACGATTCTGAACGACGATGCTCCGACAGTAAAGGTAGTGTTCCCAGCCTGGCTCTGGCCGTACTGCACAATGTTGGCCCGCCCGCGGCGAACCGAAGACCGAATCAAACGACCGGTTTCTAAAACTATGCCCGATCAGAACGCCTTGTTTGCGACACCGGCTCGGACGGAGACGCGTGAGACAGGGTCGGTATCTTACGGGAGGGGAGATGGGTGTTACGGGCACAGCAATTTTCTGTGCGAAGGTAATGTTGCCTGGATTCAAATTGCTTATTTGGTCTGACCAACAGTGAAAAAAAAACAAAATATACTCAGTTTCATCATTTGTAATAAAGAGTAAACTATAAAAAGAAGATTTTTTTTTATATATTTACAGTACATGATATACTTCTTTTGACTGGCAACCTGTCCAGGGTGAACCCTGCCTTCGCCCAATGACAGCTGGGATCGGCTCCAGCCCCCGCGACCCTGAATACAGGATAAGCGGTAGACAATGGATGGATGGATGGATATACTTCTTTTATATGCTGTTGCCTGTAACAATTTCAGAACACTAGAGGGCAGTAGAAAACAGTGCATGTTTCAATAGACCCAGGCATGGTGCAAGTACTGGACCATATGTTTAAGATTTGTTTTAAAATAACATAAAAATAAGACAGAGCTGTTGTGATTCAATCCAGTAAGTACAGAGTGTTGTAATTGGGCTGTAATTGAGTGTTGTAATTGGGCCGCCTACACTATAAATAATATATATATATATATATATATATATAAAATGTGTTATGCTTTTATTTGCGACAGAAATTGATGACTGCCATCTGTGTGTGTGTGTGTTTCCCGTAGAAATACCTGTGCGTAATCTGGTTTGAGAGGTGGGTTTTCCCGTAGTTCAGGATCCGTGTACTCATTGTTGACATAATAACCAATGCGGATGAACTCCTGTCCACGGTAGGTGCAGGTTATAAGAACCACAGTCACTCCTACAGCGTCACTCTCTGGAATCAGCCCTGTGTCGGGAGCATCAGCCTGCAGAGGAAGCAGGAACACAGAGAGGAAGAAATCAGATCCAAGTAAACCACAGTAATGTGTTATTAGAGCAGCACAGTGCAAAATGGCGAACCAAACGAGGGAACTCAAATATCCTCATTTTTAGTGCTAGTATTCAATGGCTTCTATTATCTATCTGACCACAGCTTACCTGAAACACAAACATGTGTCTGCCAGCCGGTACTGGGCCAACTAGAACGGAGTCCAGGACCTGGTCGTATTCCTCGCTCTCAGCTGAACCCACATAGATGATCTTCCACTCCAGATCTGACATCACATATACATGCACAGACAGTGAGACTTAAGGTACATCTCTCTATTTGTAAGGAATATTATTGATGGCCTCAACCTCATCTCTGGACACTGTGCCAGGAGGCTTATTATACACACATGACAAGCAGAAAATGGATAAGTTTTGAATCACTCAGATTTGTTTTGAAAGCATGTTGTAATTCCATATGAAATCATGTGCCATATCTCAAAAGATTGGTCATCACAACAGTTCCACTGTTTATCAAATATCAACGGGGGGAATCAAAAGGCTTGCGATACATGAGTTCATACCATCTGCTATCAGTGCATCTCTTGACACTAGTTTAATGTGATATCTTAAACCACTATTATAAACTACAAATATATTCACCTCATAACTGCCCAACACGAGAGACAACGTAATATCCTCATGGTATGCAGCTAACAAGGTTAACGTCACCACAGGTTCGTCAGTCTGCCCGAGGGCAGCTGTGGCTATAGTTTACCACCACCGGTATGACTGTGTGTGAATGAATGGAATCCTGTCAGAGCGCTTTGAGTGTCTTGAAAAGCGCCATACAAATCCAATCCATTATTATTATTAGCCCGCATGCTACTGCTTCCCGGTTGCCTCTACTGCTCTACCCGCAGTTCGCGGCAAATAGTCGAGCTCGTCTGTTGTTACAGAAAACAAAACGCGTTCAACCAATCAGCTTCTCGGAAAGAAACTCCAGAGAACCTCCACGAACCAATCAGCGTAGGTGAGAGGCGGGGCGCTGAGCACAAACGCGCCAGCGCCAATTTTCAACAACTAGTCAAATGAAATGTCACAAACCGGCCCCAACGACAGCTAATACAACAGTATAACGTCGAACAACACAGCGTGCTCGTTAATTGCGTACCATGCACCCCGACTAGGGTGAGAGTACAAGTTACCACTGAAGCAGAATTCGCATGAAAGGCAGCTAGTTCTCGAAAGAATAAGAAAGCTGGTCTTACACGTTAGCTGAAAACAATACCCACCTTCCGGCAGATCCTCCATGCACTCGAACGTTATTTCAAACTGGAACGGATTTCCAAATGGGCTCGGGTTGTCCAGAACAGCGACATTTAGGACTTGTACCTTGGCCATATCAGTATCTTCTGAGGCTCCGCGAACTGGAAACGAATAGCGTCGCTCCTACTTGAACGAAGTTTGACGAGTCACTCGGCCTCTAGCTATCTCCGTGTTCCCAGGTTGGCTGGCTCGCACGCTCCGACTGCGCCTGTCTTCAAGACTGTCAGTTAAAGTTTGATTCTTTTCTTCTCCGAGAACACTAACATGACCAGTTGGCTGGGCTAAAGGAAGTACGTCACTTCTTCTTCTTTGCCGTCTTTATTTCTAGCGGCTAGTCACTGGTTGCATCATGGCACGCTGCTGCCCCCCAGTGTTCATTTGTTAAACAACAGCTCGAATGAATAGCCCGAATGTTTCCAGTGGTGTAGTTTGCATTAGGGGTTGGTGTAATTTTCTCTGTGGAGAAATTCGGTAATATCTTAAAGGTAATAAAAAAGGTAATATCGTAAAGATATTACCTTTTTAAAAATGTCCCAGTAGTTTTGCAATGGCTTGAACGCCCAATGTATTGCTGCTGCAGTGATCTTTGATCAATATAAGATTTGTCATACAGTATATTCTGAGTCTTAAGACCCTACCTCCAGCTGAATTTATGACACTTTATTATTCAAACAGACAGAGATGACGATTCTACATTAAATAAAAGCACATCTGTATACAGTATGCAATGCAGTGTTAATAAAGCCATGACAGACAGCGGTTTGTTATCAGTAGTATTTAAGAGTAACGTCCATACTGGGAACAGAGTGAAGGGATATTTTGCAGCCAAGATTGTACGCTCTAACCCTAACCCTAACCCTAACATACTGCAGCTCTGTTCACCTCCTAGATGGTTTCTACAAAGCAGTTGTGTGCTGCACCTTAACGTACCCTCTTGGTTGTATGCCTCCACCAACCAATCGTGTTGCAGTTTACATTCATATCTGTCCAAAATGTCATCACTTAATCAATTTGAGTGAATTTCATAATAAGAATATACATTTTTTGTTATGGCCAATGTTTTGTGAGGTCTTGACCTTTGAGCACAAAATTATAATCAGTTCAACCTTGAGTCCAAGTGAATTACATTTTAATCAGTGCAGTACAATATTGTAATCTCTTATATCCCAGCAGCGAAAGTTTTATATAATAGGAAAAATTGCAAAATAAAACAATTTGAAAAGAACCCTTTTATTTCTTAGAGCTTGACTACTGCTGACACCCAAAGATCTGGTACTGCGTGACCATCTGCTCCAAGCCCAAACAGACCGGTCTGTGTTCCTCATTTTGACACTCTGATTCTGTGGGCCAGTACTCGATCCATGTTCTCTCGCCGAGTACATACTGATACCTGAGGAGAGCAAAGGGCAAACACATTGCTTCTTTAAATGACCAGCTATCTGTAACATGCTGGAACATAACATAAAAAAGTTTCTGTACCTTTAATTACTACACCCATAGTAACAGCACAAGAAATGATCTTGATAGAGCAATAGACGGCAGTGAAAAAGTAAAAATCTTAAAATGTGCACGCACACACACGCACACACACACACACACACACACACACACACACACACACACACACACACACACACACACACACTCACA
>NC_139917.1:17372454-17392454 GCF_963514095.1 Eutrigla gurnardus
GGACATGCTCACCTTGGCCTTGACCAGAGCGAGAAGGGCGTAAGCTGTGGCCTCCAGCGTGTAAACACGTCCTGTAGGTGTCGGCCAGTGGGACAGTTCTGAGGAAGACGCACACAAATATATTTTATTGCCATGTTGTACCTGGAAGAAGTTAAATTCACTAATAATACCCTAGTCCCTCGTCTGAGAGCAGTTAATGTTATAAAAATACAATCAAATGAAAAACTAAAAAAAGTAAAATGTGCATAATCTTTCTATCATCAGAAAGTAATTTGGTCAGAGATTCATATATGGATTTGTAGACTTGAATTCTTCCCAATACATGTACTGAGTGGGACACTAAAAATAGTTAGTATTGTTGGACAATCTATGTCACCGAGACGCTGTTTCTAAATTACCAAACATATCTTTAATATTTCTTGATCAAAAATCATCCCATAATGTCAACCTATATTAAGTATTTATCGGTAGATGTGATATATTTTTGTATTCATACATCACATCATAGACTGTTGCTGAATATGATTTAAGAATATTGACACCTGGGGAAGCAAACTTGTAAAGGACATTGCGGTCCAGTTTGTTTTCATTGGCCAGGGCATATGATGCCATGGCAACCGCATATGGGTTGGTGAGGGTGGGAAGATGCTGCTCCAGATAGGCCACTGCTTTGTCTATGCTGCCTGGCAGACTCTGGGCAGAAGGAAAAGAAAGGAAGGAGAATAAGGAAAGAACATCCACATATCAGTAATCAATCTGTTTCAAATATCTTCTGTTCAGGAATGTTGTAATATTTAACCCCGGGACAATAGGGGAGGATGGATTGTCCCCTCTCTTAGCCTCTGTCTTATTAGCTAGACTGATCTTGCAGGTTACACGACTCAAATGACCAGCACTTTCACTGTGTCGTATTTCCCGACTGTGTTGAAGGTATTGTGTGGTTTTCGGTTACTTCAGGCATTCCAGAAAGTTTTGATTTATTGGTGCGTTCCATTTACCTTGGAAGTCGGAAGCCGGAGCTGGGAATGACGTCACACCCGAGTTATCAGCGTTTCAGTTACAAAGTCGGAAAAAGTAGCCAACGGCCAAAAACGGAAGAGGAAAAATGATGGCTACATCTACAAAAGTTATTCTCGCACTTGCATTGTCCGAATATAAACACCTTCTGGACAAATATGCGGTCCTTCTGCAACCTGCAAACACGCTGGATTAAGAGATAACACAAAGTCTTTCTACGTATTTCATTGTTTACAAAAAAGTATCGATCGCCCTTTGATCGGTCATCAGTAACGTTACTGGTTACAACCGGGGCAGCCATCTTTAAATGTCAAGTCGGGCTTGTGTGGATTGTCCGACTTTCCAAGTCGGAAATCCGACCTCGGGGCTCGTTCCAGTTGAAATTTCCGACTCGGAGCTTGGATATCCTGATTTCCGAGTACAACTGGAACGCACCATAACCATCACTAGTGTGGAGTCAGAAAAGAAATACAAATAAAAGCAGGGAAAGAGTAAAAAAATAGTATGCAGATGAGGTACTCACATTAACGGAGGCAGCGCATAGTGTGCGTGACTCCTGCATGGCGATGAGACAGAAGGCCGTCATGGAGATGCCTGATTCTGTGCCCCTCACATCGCCCTACACACACACACACACACACACACACACACGATTATGGTCAATGACATGGAATTTGTTTTCATCTCGCTATTGTTGTGTGGCGCTATGATGAAGAATTGATATTAATGAAATCAGTTCACGCACCATCATCCCTCTGTGGTACACCCATCCAACTTCTCTAAACAAGCCGTCAGGCTGCTGCGTGTGGAGAATCAGGAATTTCACAGCTTCACAGATGTCCTCCTTCTGCACCGCCACCAGGTTGTTGGCCATGGCAAACACCTTGGCAACGTAGGCTGTCAGCCTTAGAGAGGAGATGAAGTTTAGCTTCATTTATTTGCACATGAAATACAGCATCGTCACACAGTCTGAATGTTAGATTAAAGTTGAAAGTTGGAAACAGTTGTATGTGTGAGTTGATCGATGTTTGCCTCACCAGGTACTGCTTCTGAAAATGGTAAAAACAGAAAAAGATCCATCCTTTTTACGGTAGGCAAGCTGGTTGCGGTAGCCTGGACACACAACACACAACCAATGTGAGGAGTGCTGTCACATGTTTTCCCTGCAATTATACCATCTTGCAAACTATTCTGCAGGCATAGGTTTTTACAAAACTTTAATAGTCTACGTGTTGCATTCATCCCATTATTTCTCAGTGTGGGAAATCAATAAGATTTGTGATATATGTGATAAAAAACACGTGTGAGCCTACCGGTCTTGATGTGTGCAAGGGCTTCGTTACGTTTCTGAAAGCCCACAGTTTCCCACTGGTTGGTTTTGTCCAAATAAGTGGTTGCAATGACAGGTAGGGTCATGTGGATCATGTTCTGCTCTCCGCAGCCTCCGGGCTGGTAGATCAAACTACCCATAGAGTTCCCACTAATGGCATTCTCCACCAGTGCAGAAACTTGTTCTCTCCCTGAATGCACACACACACACACACACACACACACACACACACACACACACACACACACACACACACACAAAGAAAAAAAAGAAAAAATGTTATAGATCAGGAAGAAACAACTAAACAAGCACCAGTTTATACCAATGCAGAGTTTATTGTACACTATGCAAAATGTAAGATTATATCGCACCTGTAACAGAGATCTGTGTGCTAGTAGGTGCGTTTGGAACCAAATCCTTCTTTGGAATTCCACTGTTGAGAGTCACCTCTTGTTTACCAGCTGAAGGGATACACATTGGGCAAAGGGGGGGATCAATTAGCGAGTGATTAATTACCAAATGACACTAAAATGAACCTATTTAATGAGTGAACTCACCTACACCATTCTTAGTGGGGTCTAAATTGACAATCTGAGGAGATTTAACCAGTACACCTTCAGGCTGGAAAAACAATGGACAAACGTTAGAAATCACAACTTTATTTTTTATCATGTCTTATTTACACTTTGAAACGGCTGATTCAGTGTACATTTGCATCAAACCTAAGCCCCAAAAGATTTGTGTCTCCCTATACTGACGTTCGTTCGTCTCCAGTTTCACTTACCACCACACGCAGCATCTTCATGACTCCGTCATTGAGCGATGAATCTTTAACAGCTGCTTTGACCTCAATCCGGTGGTTTCCTTCTTTCATGGGAATAATGACGAAGGGTACAGATCTTGTCGTCTGGGCCCCAATTCTCACCTCCTGACGATACCTCCCATGTTTAGAAGCTGCACTGCACACATCCCCCTCCTCGATCAGGTCCACACGCACCTGGAAACAGGGCAATGACGGAGAAAGAGAATGAAGTATGAGGAGCTATTACATTTATCAAAACACTAGTTGTACGTCAGTCCAATATTGTTTGTTGTTTTCAACCCTTTTGTCAAAAATATGGTCTTATTGGCTCCGACATGAAACACCAGAGCAGAGTAACCCAGACTTACTGTGACAATATCAGGGCTGTAGTTGTGGAGGATCGCCTTAATTTCTATCTGCTCTCCACGGACGGCGGAGTACGGCAGCCTGAGATCAATGAAGAAATCTTTCCGGACAATTACCTCGAACGGATCGCTAACACAGATTCCTTTAATATGAGAGGGATGAAAGAGGTTTAAGGTGTGAGGGATGAAAGAGGTTTAACGTGAGCAGCACAACTAAAACACCGGAATCCTCACCCTGAGTTCTGGACAGACTAATGCCAGTGAACTGCCAGGTTGTGATCGAGTCTTGCAAAGGGACATTTTTCGTCAATGACGTGAAGTCGCTGGAACAAAGGATAGCGTTAACACTCAGACAGGCAAAAGGTAAGTTATCAGTGTATTTTCCCTGTGTGTATATTTCAGTTGACTCACCAGTTAGGTGTTTGTGGAGGGCAAGCAGGCAGTGCGACATCTATCCACAGCCAACTTTCAGGGAACTTGGTGCGAGAAACAATTTCATTGCTGTCCATGTAACTGTTGTCATCCTCCTCACCTAAAAATGTCATTAAAACGTTACTATTTTTTCATTGTTTTCCTAACAACCCATAGGACAATGAATAGCAGCCCAGGGCTTAGACCCATCTCTCGTCCCCGTCTCTTACTGCGAGCCAGGAGGAGGCTGTCCGCCTTACTGTCCTCCCGCTGGGTTTCCATCTCCTTGCAGCAGTGCAGGAAGGCGGCGACACAGGCTGCACCATCACTGATGTACTCGCTGCGCACCTCACATGTGTAGTCGAGGAGGGATTCTCTCATGGCATCCAGACAACACTCACGCTGCAGCGGGTCTTTATATTCACTCACTAAAAAGACAGACAAAAGGTAAGAAGATATGAACAAGAAGAAGAATCGTGAACTGGAAAGGCAAATTAGAAATAAAAATAGTTCCTTGTTTTATTTACACATCCTCTAACGTTTGACCTCTGATTTGAAAATGGAAAAACAAATAGACAAAAAGAAAAGAGGGCTCCCTCTCCCTTCAGTATAGAAAAGCAGCAGTATGAAGCAACAGAGTTACATATTACGAACTTAGTATAAAGTAAAAACAGTTTCATTTGTTAGCATGGGAAAGACCTGTACTATGAAAGTCATAAAAACAGGCTCAGAGCCTAAAACAAGGGACTGAATATATGTGCTGTTCTTACCTAAGCTGGTTGTGACCTCGAATATAGTAGTGGCTCGTCTCCTCCTGCTGGGAGCCGGACATTTCAATTCTGGAAATGCAACAAAGATCGGATCTTTAACACAACCCAACAAGTTTTGACCTAGACATGATTTCTGCATGGTATGATTGATGTGAAACTCTTAAAATCAGAGTGGGATCATTAATCTGGTAGGGCACATGGACAGTTTGTGTGTGTGTTTGTGTGTGTGTGTGTGTGTGTGTGTGCGTGTGTGTGTGTGTGTGTGTGTGTGTGTGTGTGTGTGGTTTGTATGCACAGTTAGTAATATTAACATTTGTGTATATCTCCTTCTCTCACCACCACTCTGCAGGCACTTGATGTCTGCCCCCAACTTGTTGCGGGTAGGAACAGCAGAAAACATATTTGTGTGTGTGTGTGTGTGTGTGTGTGTGTGTGTGTGTGTGTGTGTGTGTGTGTGTGTGTGTGAGTGTGTGTGTGTGGAAAAAAACAAAACAAAAAACGCAAACGTAAAAAACCAAGATGGGGACAGCCAAAATGCAGAACTTGAGGCTTCAAAATGGCAGTTCACAAACCAATGAGTGATGTCACAGGGATTTCTCCTAATCAGAGATATTTCATTGGTACAGTATTAACGCCTTAATAAAGCAGGGTATGTTCAGGGAAGGTAAGGGTAAAGTCACCTTGTCTGTAGGCAGTCCCAGAAGCTGTGTCGGACTCAAACAACAGCCCAGCATCGTAGAACACACTCATGCCGTCCTTCCCTCCGCCTGGTGTGCAGCCGGTGTCGTGTTTCTCTACAACGCCCCACACCTGAGCAGGTTGGCGGTCATTCACACGTGCAAATACAACCAAACAGATTTACAACATTTAATACACAGACACTTACACTCATGCACTGGATTTGCTGCTGGATACATTTATACAGGATATTATTTCAGCCAAAAAGCTAAGCTAGCTGAAAGTTAAAGGAGACTCTTTCTGCAGTTGAAATCCTCATAACATGCCGATAGCAATGAATGAATTAAATGCTCTGACGTATTTTTCTTTTTTTCTTTTAAAGTCATCTTTGGCCATGGCAAACACCCCGTCCAATCAAAAAAGTACTTGACGAAGTACTGATGATCTCGAGCACTCGTTTGGCTTCTGGGGGAGCAGCTTTGAGAGGTCTGAATGAAGTGGACAGGACTTTTTCGGTTCGGTGATGCGTTCAAAGTCTCTGTGGTTTTTCCAAATTACCTACTCTACCTTTAACATGTGTGTAAGTCTTTTATTTTTTACTTTTTAAATTAAACTCCTTTCAAAGATTTTCATAGATATGAAATAAGGAAATTGCCTTTTTCTGGGTGAGACGGTGCTTGTTGTTCAGAACGTAGACACCTTTGTCAACTGCCACCAGTCCCACTGTGGCCCCTGGATCTCCAGTGACCTTCAGACCAAACATCTTCCGAGGCTCATAGGACGGAGCGGCTCTCGTTGATTCCAGCAACAGCTAGATGTGAAGGGGAGGTCATGAATAAGACATGCAGTTTTGTATTTACTAGAGCAGTTTCATGTATAAAAAAACATGTCCAAGAATTAACTTTAGTCTGTACGTGGGTGTAGAGTTTGCCTACTTGAACTCTGCTACATCTGTGTTGTGTCTCACCGAGCCCATGCAGGTGTCTTTGACGTCCACCCAAACAGAGTCTGATACCACTTCATTGCCATTTGTATGGTAGTAGGCTACAATGCGGAAGGAAGGCAGCATTTCTTTGGTAATTTGGACGATCAGGGAAATCAGTACTTGACCCCTTGAATTGTAACGGCCATTTTTCACCAGCTGACCTCTGCTCAGGATCTAGGGACACAGATTTGAACATCAGCAATCATCAGAAACCAGTCAAAAAATATTTATGTCTACACATGCACAGGTGTAAACATTTCTCACCAGGTATGTGATGTCACTGTCATGCTTTTCCTGTCTGTTGAGGATGAGGTTGATTTTCAGGTTGTCTCCTAATTGCAGCTCAGCTGTATCCACACCTGCAAACGTGACACGCTGTGATGAGTGCTCAACGCAGAAGAGATGCAGAACATACTTCGCCGCTGCCGCCTCCTTTTCTACCATCTGACGGAATTCAAGGAAGCCCCTCACCTATGTGGATGTAGTTGTTGCTATTGGTGGTATAGGGGAGCGCTACCATGGAGGCCGATGCTTGCCTTTCACGTAAAATACCAGGATCATTGGTCTTTGCCTGCAATTAAAGACATACACAGGTAAACACACACACACACACACTTGATTTCACCCCTTTGAGTGAATATGAAAAATTAAGATTAATGTAGGTTTAAGCTTCCCTTTGCTAAATGGGCTACATTGGTAAAAAGGATTACAGCCTTACAGTGATTGACAGTCTTGGGTCCCTTGCCACTGTGTTGATAGTGAGCTTTGCCATGCCATTGTTTGCGGTTGAGCCATGCACCTGGCCTGGGTCGACCACCACTGCGACACCTTGTGCAGGACTTTCGTCAGGATTCAAAACTTCAACCTGCCATCAGAGACAAACAGCTGAACGATCAGAAAACATCTAACAGCCTTATTAAAACAGTTTTATTACATTTTTTTTTTAATGCTGTCCACTAAGTATTATGACTGAGTTGATGGTGACCCAACAGAATTTCCTTTTTCTCTGGAGTCGCACCTGTTTGTCAAAATCTGCCTTTACCTCATAATGAAAATCCCCCTCAGATTAAAACATTGATCTAATCAATAACAGATATTAAGAGAGCATTTAACAGTGTGCCACTTTGATATTTAGGATAAACTGCCATCTGTGTTTTCTAAGATTGACTATATTTCAGTAGTCAGATTTTACAGATTAATTCCCAACACGTAAGAAATATCCATCCATCCATCCATTGTCTACCGCTTCTCCTGTATTCAGGGTCGCAGGGGGGCTGGAGCCGATCCCAGCTATCATTGGGTGAAGGCAGGGTACACCCTGGACAGGATGCCAGGCTATCACAGGGCCAACATGTAGAGACAAACAACCATTCACGCTCACATTCACACCTACGGGCAATTTAGAGTCATCAATGAACCTATCCCCATCCTGCATGTCTTTGGACTGTGGGAGGAAGCCGGAGAACCCGGAGAGAACCCACACTTACACAGGGAGAACATGCAAACTCAACACAGAAGGAACCCGGGGCTGACCCGGGGATCGAAGCCGCGACCCTCTTGCTGTGAGGCGAGAGTGCTACCCACTACACCACCGTGCAGCCTACGTACGAAATATTAAGAAAAAAAATACAAGAATAACCAATACAATTCTAAATAAACTCATTTTATATGTCTGAAGCAGTTATATGGACCGACCACTTTCAATAAGTTAAATAATTAACTTAATGTTACATAAATAGCCATCTTAATATAAACAACAATAACAACAGCGACAGAGACAAGGTCGCTTCCTTATCACTTCTTCTGAACCGATTTATATCTGTCACTGTCCTAATTTTCTCATCCTAACCGTGCCATAAATTCACCCCATGAAATGGAATACATATGCTCTTCCTAGAAGTAACACAAAGGGTTTTCACTTGTGCTCTATCTATCTGAGAAAATGTTTAACCAAGCCCATAAGGCGTACGTAGCTGACAATTTATGTAAATGTCAATAAGTTGTTTACCGTAACATCGAAGGACATTCCTGGTTTGAAATATTTGGGCGTCTTCTTGAAGTGGATGGTGTAAGGTGACGTCACAATCTGGATACTTCTTAACTCTGCTTCCACCATTTCACTGCCTGTGAGTTGATGCAGAAACACAAACACATTCACACACAAACTGAAAACTGAGGTTTTATTCATTTCGTTTTTTACAGAAAACGTATCCTGTTAAGTTTCATGTAAGACATTAACAAAACTGATACTCATGTTGACCCGCACATGATTAAATATACTGAAAAAGGCCCAAACACACACAGCCTCTGTCTTACCGCTCCCCGTCAGCACACTGACAGCCACAAATATGGAACTGTCCACCAGCTCAAGGATGTTCGGGAAAGTATTTGTGATGTGCTCCTTCTTCAAAGTGACCTGTCCAATACCGCCCGCAATCTAATGTGACACAATAGAAAAAATACATCTTCAAATACAGTATAGTGGTACAGCTACAGCTTTAAATGTTTGAATTCTTGGCCTGGTTGAAATCTAAATATCCTAAATAAATGATATCTGTAGATAGGAATGGAATTTAACTGAAACTAGAAAATTCCCCCGCTGGAAATTTTGAAAGGGCCACGGGGGCTACTGCCGGAGTGTATATACATTACGATGAGATTCTTCGAGATTTCAAACGAGACGGAGTTGTTTTAGAGGCAAATACAGAGACTGCTTGCTGAAAAACTGTCCCTGAAAGGAAAGCGCATCAGCAGTTTTGCACGAATTTACCTCTAAAATCGCTCCGTCTCGTAACGTTACATTATTATCACATAGCATGGTGAATGTGCAGGTCACAACTTGTCCACACTCCGTACTACCGAGTATTACTGATGCTCAAGTACTGAGAACTACTAGATACTATGTACTGACAAACTGTCACTCAAGTACTACCGAGTACTACCGAGTACTTGTGAGACTCAAGTACTGAGCACTACAAGGTAATATGTAATCTGAAGTATTTCGAGGAGCCCTCACACTCTAAGCGATGATGTCACCCACTCTAGCCCAGAAGGTTCTGCGCAATACACACCCATTATAATCTCATGATTTCTCCCTAAACGATCATGGTCATTGAACAGTGATTGATCAGAAACTATATGACCTATTGAAACGTGGATTGACACACCAGGACACAAGACTTGTGTCTAAGTTTTAAAGTTTAAATGGAGTTCCTATAGGTGAAAATATTAGGGATCGACCGATATGGATTTTTTACGGCCGATGCCGATACCGATTTTCTGATCATCAGTCTTGGCCGATGACCGATACGGCCTGCCGATTTTCTTGAGCCGATATTTGGAGCCGATACTACTTTTGCTCCCTCAATTTACATGTTAAAAATTACACTGATAACAAATGTTATGAGTCTCAATTTAAAAAGGAACATTTATTGAACTTAAAAAAGGTGAGGTAGAACAAGAACAAGTAGTAGATTAACAATATTTATATTAACAACAGGTGAGGTAGAACAAGTAAAGTGCTGAAAAAGTTTCAGCCAGTGCTGCAGGAGTTGTCTCGCTGAAATGCTGCCTCACTGGATTGGTTTTCTGAGTCTCTGCCATTTCTTTAAAAAGAATAAACAAAAGCACATATCAGTGTCAATCTCTGGTGCGATCATCTTACATTCATATCACCCACATTATGGTTAACTTTGCAAGGGGGAAAGGCTTCCACATCTACAACACAGTCTTGATGCATTGCTTGCTGACATATTATGAAACAGATATAATCAGATCACTAAATTACTTTTGTTTTGTCAACACATTTTAATCATTTACGAAAACAATAAACCTGAAAATAGCCATCGAAATAAAATGTTTGATTTGTAAGTTAAGTCTGCCATCAACAAAGTATAAAAACATTCTCTCAGAGTTAAAGCTCTCCTTCAGTCAGCTCATATATGGCTGTGAGACGTGTGTGTGCTTGTGCGTGCGCGCGTCATCGAGTGGGACACGGACACACACACACACACACCCCTCCCCTCTGTGCTCCTCCGAGCTCGTATCGTTCTCCCCTCGCAGCCTCCCACCTCCCTCTTATTTTACGAAAATAGTTCACCGAAACGTGTTTCTGAAAACATTTAAGGCGAGAAATAAGCTATGCAGTTCTGTCTTTATCTGTCTTTATTTTAGATCGACAACGCTCAGTTTAAAAGATTATCGAGAGCTTGTGGGAGGCGGCTATGAGGGGCCGTCAGGGACATAATTCAGAATTACCTCTCACTAGGGATGGGAATTGATAAGAATTTTACGATTCCGATTCCATTATCGATATTGCTTATCGATTCGATTCTTTATCGATTCTCTTATCGATTCTAATTTGGGGAAAAAGAACAAACATTTTGATTGGCATCAAGTTTGTTTAATAAGAACTCACAACCTTAACTCACAATGAGGTAAAAAGAGGCCCAAAGCCAAGATGGCAAATACACAAGAATGTGAAACCAGCGTAACTGAACCGCGCAGTCGTACTTGCTGAATCGAGCGTGCGTAACATGCGTAAGTTACGTGACGTCATTCGTGCTGGTTGGAATCGATAAGAGAATCGTTAGATAAACTGCCAAACGATTCCATGGAATTGAAACACACGAAACCGGTTCTCTATAGGAACCGGTTCTCGATTCCCATCCCTACCTCTCACACACACATGTGAAATGCTCCATATACACTACTGAAACACTCTCACATAAACAACTGAAAAAGTATTTGCTCACACACACTACTGAAACTCTCTCACACACACTACTGAAATGCTCTCACACACACTACTGAAACGCTCTCATACACACTACTAAAACGCTCTCACACACACTTCTAAAATGCTCTCATACATACAAGTAAAACTCTCTCACACACACTACTAAAACGCTCTCACACACACTACTAAAACGCTCTCACACACACTGCTAAAACGCTCTCATACATACAAGTAAAACACTCTCACATACACTACTAAAATGCTCTCGTACACACTACTTCACTTTAATTTGTAAGAGGATTTTACTTGGTTATATGAGAGCGTTTTAGTAGTGTGTGTGAGAGCGTTTTAGTAGTGTGTGTGAGAGCGTTTCAGTAGTGTGTGTGAGAGCGTTTTACTTGTATGTATGAGAGCGATTTAGTAGTGTGTGTGTGAGAGCGTTTTAGTAGTGTGTATGAGAGCGTTTCAGTAGTGTGTGTGAGAGCGTTTCAGTAGTGTGTGTGAGAGCGTTTCAGTAGTGTGTGTGAGAGCGTTTTACTTGTATGTATGAGAGCGTTTCAATAGTGTGTGCGAGAGCGTTTTAGTAGTGTGTGTGAGAGCGTTTTAGTAGTGTGTATGAGAGCGTTTCAGTAGTGTGTGTGAGAGCGTTTCAGTAGTGTGTGTGAGAGCGTTTCAGTAGTGTGTGTGAGAGCGTTTTACTTGTATGTATGAGAGCGTTTTAATAGTGTGTGTGAGAGCGTTTTAGTAGTGTGTGTGAGAGCGTTTTAGTAGTGTGTATGAGAGCGTTTTAGTAGTGTGTGTGAGAGCGTTTTAGTAGTGTGTGTGAGAGCGTTTTAGTAGTGTATGTGAGAGCGTTTTACTTGTATGTATGAGACCGTTTTAGTAGTGTGTGTGAGAGCGTTTTAGTAGTGTGTGTGAGAGCGTTTCAGTAGTGTGTGTGAGAACGTTTCAGTAGTGTGTGAGCAAATACTTTTTCAGTTGTTTATGTGAGAGTGTTTCAGTAGTTTATATGAGAGCATTTCACATGTGTGTGTGAGAGGTAATTCTGAATTATGTCCCAGACGGCCCCTCATAGGCGGCGGCGTCTCTCGACACTCGCCGCGACGGCATGCACGGCTTCCTACATAGACAATGAATGGAAACGTCCCGCTCCGGTAAAAGTAAACAGGGCGGCGTTTAGTTTCCCGGTGTGTCCGGGACTTCCACAACATGTACAAAGCAGTAATAGTGTTTATTACGGCCATGAATGATGACACGGTGTAAATGCAGCGGGTGCCGGTCGGATTTCTCTCTCACCCCGACTGCAGTACATCCCCGATCCCAAACTGCTCGCCGATCACTCGCCAAACCCCCCCTCCCCGCTGACGCCGCAGCCTCAGCCAAAATCTCCCTCTGAACTCAGTAAAACACTTGAGAGCCCTGGCTTTACCTAGTTTCAAGCGAAATGGAGCATGTTTTTGACATTTAGTGTTTCCACTTTCAAAGCACAAGGCAACATTTCAGCTCAGCTAAACAGTTAAAGAAAGTTTAAAACTCACCTTTGTTTTGAAGACCATGCTCTCACTACTGCGGGGGAGGGGAATGTCCGGGCTCTGTCAGCGTTACCAAGCAACACGCAGCTGCCTGCGGCACCTGACTGTAAATGCCGGGAACACGATCGGCCAAAACAGCAGTCCGCATCCCTAGAAAGTATGACTGAGCAGCAGGCTTTTGAAAAGCTACAATTTCTGCTTTTTTTTTTTTCGCTCGTCCCATTCAATTCAATGGGAAAATTTTGGTGGTTTTCCGCGAGAAAAATTTTTCACAAAAATTTGTGTTCGGCTAAGAAAAGTAATAGCTCGCCGATCCCGATCGAACCGCACATTTTGATATATAATTTGTCCTTCAACTCTTAGCTCCAGGAGTTTTAGGCAATTGAAATTCGGAGGCAAAATAATAATAATAAGTAGGAAAAAATCCTATGAATAACAAGGATTCAGAGCACTGGCCCCTACAGCTATTTCATAGCTGTAGGGGCCAGTGCTCAGTGCGATTGCCACGTGGCCCTTATAACTGCAGATGAAACGGGGAGATCTGGAAATTTTTCAATGTTTAGAGTCTTGCAAAAACATAGAGAAATACAGCAAAAATGTATGGATGCGCTCACCGGTACTCTCTGAAGAGAACCTGGGAGACCCTTCTTTTGATCATCTTTCAAAACCCCAAACACCACATAGGCAGTCCCTTCCACCTCCTCACCAAACAGATACCTAAAGCCATGAGACATGTCTAAGCCCACAACAAGCAAAATAGGACACTTAAAAACACACAGCAAATAGCTAACTGACTAAAACACCAAGAGCCCCAACACAGCCCCTGAACACCCGTTATTTTTCAAAACCTGGTCTCTAAAGCTAGGAAAACAAAAATCTTCACATACGTAGCTTGGATGTCGACGGTGAGGTATTCACTGTTCACGTAGAAGAAGGGGCTCTGAGGCACCAGTTTAACCTCAAAACTGGGCAGCACTGAAACATTGAAAACATTTGATCGTGTGTCCAATCAGGTTAAAACTAAGGGAATGTTGTAGGTTTAGTTTTAAATAATCGTAGGTAACGAAGGACTCACCATACTCTTTGACCTCGAACTCTGCAAAATAGCTCTGCTGTGGGTTGCTGTGGAACTTCGTCACCACCTTCCACAGTCCGGGACTACACACACACACACACACACACACACACACACACAATGTTCATTATAGAGACTGAAGGTAACACACAAACCCGACATCGGACTGTGTGAAGTTATTTATATTATAGTTATTTATCTGAAGTTTAGGAGAAAAGGTTGAAAGTCGATAGAAAGGGTGTAGTACCTTTATTTTATGCCCTTTAAGATTTTTTAGGTTTTAGTCCATAAATGTATAACTGTATAACTACATCTGCCCATTTACAGTTATATTAATATTTTAAAAGTTAGCTTAGATTAGCATTAACGCTAGCCTGGCTCTGTCCAAGGGTAGCAGAAAATCCACCTAGCATCAACTCTAAAGCTCTCTAATTAACACATTTAATTCTTTTGAAAACCAAAGTATAAAAAAGAAAAGTTGTGTTTTCATGACATTTCATGAAATTGAGTATCATGCTCGACTTTTTATTGACTGGTGCACAATTATCCAAGAAGTTTCCCTATTTACAGCCAAGCTAAGTGGCATGTTAGCAGTGGTAATGATCTTCTCATTTAACTTTTATTTTCCAAAATGTCCAATTGCCTTGCTTTTAATACATTCAAATGTGTAATTTCAATTCATCTTTATCACACCATGATTTCCAGAGTAGATTTCTGAGCCAAAAGCAAAGATGGCCGTTAGCTACTGCTATGCTGCAAGCTAAGCTAATTTAGCTTTTAGCAGGTTTAGTTTAGCGTAGCTGTTCAACCGCTAATTTTTACCTTGTGTAATAAATTGAAATACAGATACAGGTTGGGACGAAAGTAACACGATTTTAATTATTGGACCACTAAACAGCAAAATGCAAAGAAAAACAATGTGGAAAATGTATTTGAGATAAGATGAAATACCTGACAATTTCAGCGAGTTGGTAATCTCCAGAGTGGATCCCTGATTTCAAGGAGACTGGATCAAGTGGTATAATGATGCCTTCAGGGGTCTACAAATGTAATAATATTCAACAACCATTAACAGAGAGCAATGCCAGTTTATTTATTAATTTAGTAAATCCATGCTTTATTTTATGAATGATTTTTGTCGGTCAACATCTCGATGGGCACTTTTTGTACCATTTTGATCTATTTAATTGTCTTTTAAGTGACTATCTATCAAAGAGTGAGAGCAACGCCTCTCAAATCTTACGGACTGACACTTTAAAGAAATACTTCATGGAACATGAATCTGTATTTAAAGTGGGTCATTTTTGGTCATGAGGCTCTTTTTCAGAATAGAAATATGGAGATCTCCCGTCTCTGGGGAAAATGAGGGAATGATGCACGACCATTCAAAAATACTATCGGGTTTCTAAAGATACAAAGCTTAATGCAAATGTGTGAAGTATTCCTTTAAAAGTCTCTCTCTTCCACTGAGGGGAGATGATGTCTGCAACGGCGCCACTAGAGGGAGGCAGGCATATATCTTTTTGTATATTACAGTTTTTCTCCATTGGTTTGGCTCTTTTCTTGAAACAGAAATTACATTCTCAAAACAACATGGACAAATCTCCAAACCACTTGGCAATTGTCCACAACAGAATTGCATTTCTCATTCATTAATCAAATTGCAATTGTCTTAGTACATGTCTCAATATCTCATTACATCTTTGCAAATTATTTAGTACAGGTAGCCTACATTTAGCACAATTTCCAGGTGAATAGATCTTGTTGATCTAAACTAATTGTCGATTCTCAGTCTAATGGTTGTTCTCTGCTAAACATGTCAGCATCATTTCATTGTGTAAGTCATCACTTGCGCAATAGTCTGATCAATTGTCAAAATTAGTCAAGAACATAATACCATGAATACCATATATGAATCTCTTGGAACATTTGATAAATTGAGTACAGTAATTGACAGTCAGGTGAAACTAGAACTTGACTAACGGAGGATGAGTTTCACTCATCTCAGATGACCAATCAAACCGTAGGTTTAGTTACCTGACAGGTGCTGTCTATGATTGTGAATGCTGCCAAACATATACAGTATATATATAAAGGTTGACCAGGACCAGTACCATTTCTGAACATGGAGGCACCTGGCCAAGCAAATGAACAAGGGCAACTGCCTTCTCCATGAAGAAGAAGAGGAAGAGGAGTAAGGGTGCGTGGTGGTGGAATAGGGGGAAGAGGCCGAGTAGCACGAAGACACCATGTTGTCAAATTCGGGCCACAATTATAGACCATGTTGTCAACCACCGTCTCACAATGGTGGAGGCAGGTCGCAGAGTGCAGCCTAATGTGCCTCGCTCTACAGTCTCCTCCATCATCCAAACCTTTTGCAGGGAAAACATGTATGTACTCATATCAGTCAATAATTGAATTATATGTTGTATACTGTAGGACTGGACACTGCATAAAGCAAGAAATGTGCATTTACCTATTCATTTAGTGTGTGTGTGTGTGTGTGTGTGTGTGTGTGTGTGTGTGTGTGTGTGTGTGTGTGTGTGTGTGTGTGTGTGTGTGTGTGTGTGTTATAGCCCTGCAGTAATGTACCTCAATGGGATACAGTAGTATTCCAGTCACTGTTCAGTGATGCATTAGAATAGTGGTAAAAAGTAAAGCAACAATACAATTTCATTGGTAACTCATTCTGTAAGAAATACATAAGACATACATTACGAATGGAGTGTTGTCCTTTGAATTCTATGTTGAACGACAACCTGGCACGGGTGGCTACTCTTACCGTAAAATCCTATTTTTTTCAGTTTTACACACAATTGTATTCTGTTAGCTATACAAAAAAACGAGTAGCCTACAGTAACCATTGTCAATGAAGGACTGGGCTAAGACTTAGTGGTGGACATGAGGGATATTTCAATTGTCCTCTGCCATAGTGACAAAACAACAACCTCTGCCATGTGCTGAACCATCCAGTTTTTTTTTGGCAAATGCACCAAGAGTGTTGAGAACGTCCGGTCTGTTTCGAGAAATGAGCCAAAGCAATTGAGAAGGATCTTTTGTCTTTTGGGGGCACTGACTATTTATATGGGAAAGGAATTTAGTTTTGAAGCATGAGTGAACAGTTTTGGGAGAGATATGAGCTTTTGCAAGTGAACTATGGTGTTGTGCTGAACTGTAAGACTGTTTTGCCAAATGATCTTAGAGTTTTGAGAATGTAATTTCTGTTTCAAGAAATGAGCCAAACCAATGGAGAAAAACTGTAAGTAAGAAGTCATTTTGTTCATCATCACTTCACTAAAAGGCATCCTGACATTCAATTCTGTGCCTATCAAAGATAAAATACAATACCACGATCTCGATGGAAATAGAAGCATCAGTCTGGGCATCGTCATCCCTCTCTACAGGCTCCATACTGGGCGTCACTGCAAACATCCTGTAATGAACTGATATTGAGAGAGAATGAGACTGTTGAAAGTGGAGTAAAGGTGCATCTATTTTGAGTCATGTGACTGCTAAACAACTTCTTGAATTTGGTATTATGTGCAAGGAAGGGTTTGACCATTTTACTGTAATTTACAGGGCTCATTTAACTTGGGGAAAAAATAAACTTCAAGGCAAGTAGGTGTGCTTTTCAGCACTGATGTAGCATTTAACTCACTTTTGCTGTTGGGGGTGTAAAGGGTCTTGTCAGTCTGGATGAAGATGTACCCAGACTGAAAGGACACCAAGACAACTTTCTCCAGCAGTCGGCCAGGGAACTGAGCTTGCAGGTACACATACTGCTTCATGCTGGGATCCCTATTGAAGTCTCCAGCAGGAATCTGAAACCAGTCCAGGCACAAGTAGGGCATCAGTAGCAGGTAACCCAACATGTGCATTTCTGGATGAATTATAATTCTTGGTGTTCCTGCGAGAAAATGAAGCAGAGTAACGGTAACATATACAGGTTTTTATTTTACCGTTATTTGTCCCAGCTCCTGGAAGTTTTTTCCACTGGTAAGTGTCACAGATGTGCTTGCCAGCTTCTTGGCTTTGGTCGGATGGTTCATCACGTTGATGGTGACCAACATGTCGGCTCCTGTGCAGTCTTGACACTCCACAAATATGTTTTCTGCTGTTCCTACCCGCAACAAGTTGGGGGCAGACATCAAGTGCCTGCAGAGTGGTGGTGAGAGAAGAAGGAGATATACACAAATGTTAATATTACTAACTGTGCATACAAACCACACACACACACACACACACACACACACACAACCAATGCATTTGCTCTCATCACAGGTTGGCGTTTCTGAGGGCAAGAGTGTGTCCTTTTTGTGATTTTTTTCAGAATTATTTTGTGCAACAAAATTGTTTATTTATCTTCTTAATGCTCAGGTTTATCTTGGTGCCCAAACCTCAGGTTGAGAATCTCTGTCGAGCCTGTGAGTTTAAGTTTCAATTCATCCAAATTATCCGAAAAAAAATCTCTATTTGCCCAGATGAGGATCATGAGCTTCGGTGGACTTCACACATAATCAGTCATCTATTGATTACCTAGTTGGAGATCTTTCATCATGGCTCTGCAGACTTTTGCTTTGTCTGGCATAATGCATCGTTGTGCAAACTCTGGATAACATTTTGGCCAACTTTCTTGCATCATTTGAAAGACCAGATTACCTGACACAATGTGCAAACTGGACTACGGCTCCTCATTATGTCAAACACGAATGAAAAAATATTTGCAGCCATGGACTTTTTAAATGGAATATAAATGCAGAAAACGAAGAATGTGGAGCAAATGATCATGTTTGACTATAAGCGGATGATTATTATAGCTTTTTTCTCATGCAGATTACCACCTAATTTATATTTACATATTCATTATATTAAACTAAATTAAAGACTAACACTTTAATATTTTCTGAAATATTTTTCAAATAACTATCAATGGTTTTATTTCAATGCATTTCAAATACTAATTTTAATAGTTCTGATGATAAACTGTAGGCAATCATGGCCGAAAATAAAAAAAACTGAAAATATATAGTTTTGTTATGTGTAAAAAACCTAAAATGAACACTATAAGCAGAATACTGCTTTACAAAGACATTTCTAATTAATGGTTAGTGAATGAGGCCCATTGAGAGGATGAAGAAACAAACTGTTCATTTTAGCTTTTAGAGTGTATGAAGGTAAGACAGATCTACTTACAATGGAGCTCCATCCGCCAGAGAAGTCAGGGAGACTAACAAGGCCACAGAGGCGACCAGCCACAGCTGAGTCCTACTCATCCTCCTGATCCTGATCTGCTGTCAATGTAGATTGTCGCTGTGCAGCCACCTCCTTTTATCCACCTCGTCCTCCTGCATCTGCTCATTTTTTTGTGTAGGCATGTATGTACACAAACACACTGACACATGACTTCCCAGCAGCAGTTGAGAAACTGTTGAAATCAGATAAACACGGTCTCTGTTCTGGGGGAAAAGATAAACAGTAGAAAATCAATGAAGGTTTACAACCTTGACTCACTGCAAAGCATACAGATGAATTTGGCAAAAATCAGAGCAAAACAACATACTTACACACAAACAAACATATTCACCATACAGACACAATCTAGTCAGGTGACAATGTCGTTACGTAATTTCTGGGCAAAGTATCTGGCAGGGTTTTTTGGAGTTTCAACAGCAAGGGATTTTCTCCAGTAATTCAGTAATTGGAATTGGTGATTTTTATATTTTCTTTTATTTACTTTTTGACTAATCATATTTTTATATTTAAATGGCTCAATGGATTAAATTATTCGAATGGATATTACAATTTTGTTTCTTTTTTCTTGGCTCAGATGGTTGACGAGTTGCAGTTTATGGTCCTCTATATCACCAGGGGGACAACATATGTATTTATATTATTTATGTACTGGAAATTATCAATTTACATTACACTGAATCCTTCCAGCACAAAATATGTTCCATTACATATGGACATATTTGTTCCTTTTTCCTATACAGTTAACACAAAAAATAGCAGTTTATTTGATTGATTCAAATGTAGTATAGCTCTCCATTTTTTAACGGGTACAATATATTGCTTAAAATAATATTTGTACATTTAAACATTTTGATTGGGAGATGGTGATACATACAAAGAGATTGTAAGCCTTGTCAGTAAATCAATTCAGTGTGGAATTTATTTTTAGTTTTTAACTTATTATTATTTTGCTGAAATTCTTTTTTTATTTTACTGCAAGACAGAAAGAGAACTGCATTACTGTATAAGACAAGGCCAGTTAACATGCAAAATATCAATAGACAT
>NC_139917.1:17397454-17734954 GCF_963514095.1 Eutrigla gurnardus
TATGTGGGTTTGTGTGTATCTGTAGTTTCTTACTATGTCCAGGTCAGCTGTGTTCACGGTGAAGCCAGTTAACAAGCCAATATCTAAGATTGACATCGTTGCATCTCTGTCCCTGTCCTTATACCTGTAAACGGACAGAATAATTAAATAACAGCATAATAAAGGAGAAGGAGAAAAAGAACGATGCTTCAAATACCAATGGGCAGCTAAAATTTGCATTAAAGCTCATTCCAGGAAATCCCAGGCACAGAGGATAAGGTGTTTTAAATAACGAGAATAACAGAAGCAGAAAAGGTTCCGTGTAAAAGCATGCTATTGTATGACTTCTTGATCGTACTTACAAAACCTCGATTTTCAGCTTGTATATCTTCTCATCCTCACCCATTTTCTCTGCAGAAACAAAGTAGTTAAGTAATTGGCTATTTAGTTTATTTGTTTCTCATAAGGTGAGGTACTTGGCAGAAACAAAGTGATAAAATAATGACGAATGAACAGAAATGGAAGGCGGGCATCACATTACCTGGAAGGAGCTGCACTGACAAGTTAAAATTCTGACAGTCACTCTCCTTTTCTTTAGGCAGAGCGTAATACAGCGACACCATCTGTCACGCAGATAAAAGGGCATCTTAACGTGTGATAACAGACGTGTCTTAAACATATAGTCCACACGAGGTTAAAACGCATTTGGTCTCAGGTCGGATTAAAAACAGGACACATTAAGATTCATCAATGATACCATTCAGAATGTTAAACTATATTGTACTTACTGTCAGCGTTGCCTCTCCTGTGCCCGTGGCTACCACTTGCAGATCCTGGTTTATATCATTGATCTGTGGGAATTTAAAATATGCACACAAACACACACAGTCAGGTGTGAGAAAACAACAGGAATGCTGATATTGATGATCCACTGTGAGTTTTTTTTGTGCGTCGTCTCACTTTGTCTGTTCTGGTGGTATATTGGTTGTTCCTGTTGAAGTTGATCTTTAAGGGCCTTGTCCTGCCTGGCAACATGATGTCCACATTCAGATCATACTCTGGTTCTTTAGCACTGGCCCAGTACTCTGATACAGCCTGGTACACTATTATGGTCGCCTAGAGAGAAAAATAGTGAGCGGGAGAAAACAAGACATAGAAAAAAGAGGTAGTAAACAGAGAGGGGGGAGTCGGCCTTACCTGAGTTGATCCATAGCCTCCGCCCACCTTCTGCTGTTTGCTCAGCCATCTCACAACAGGTCTGGCATCTTCAAAGGCCTTTATTAACAGAAGGCAAGAAAAGGGTTGACATTTGTATTTTGTATTTATAAGATAAATAGTAGATTCTGGTACAGTTATAGAGTTTCTAAATCAGCTTTTCCTTTTATGTCACATTCAAACAGCAGCTGCTTGATAAACAAGAGCGAAAGCCTGACGAAAGCAATCAATCACATTTTTTTATTACGAGGTCATAACTGCAAACAACAACTGGAAAAATAATTTAATGATTTAAATGTATAATACTTCACTGACATTACAGAGACCCATTTCACTGACTTTTGTTTGCAAACCATCTGCCCCTTTAGTGAGGCAGCATGGATGAGGACTCGGTTAGTATGTTTTCTGGTGGTGGGACATGCTCACCTTGGCCTTGACCAGAGCGAGAAGGGCGTAAGCTGTGGCCTCCAGCGTGTAAACACGTCCTTTAGGTGTCGGCCAGTGGGACAGTTCTGAGGAAGACGCACACAAATATATTTTTATTGCCATGTTGTACCTGGAAGAAGTTAAATTCACTAATAATACCCTAGTCTCTCGTCTAAGAGTAGTTAATGTTATAAAAATAAAATCAAATGAAAAAATAAGAAAGTAAAATGTGCATAATCTTTCTATCATCAGAAAGTAATTTGGTCAGAGATTCATATATGGATCTGTAGACTTGAATTCTTCCCAATACATGTACTGAGTGAGACACTAAAAATAGTTAGTATTGTTGGACAATCTATGTCACCGAGACGCTGTTTCTAAATTACCAAACATATCTTTGATATTTCTCTACTGATCAGAAATCATCCCATAATGTCAACCTATATTAAGTATTTATCGGTAGATGTGATATATTTTTGTATTCATACATCACATCATAGACTGTTGCTGAATATGATTTAAGAATATTGACACCTGGGGAAGCAAACTTGTTGAGGACATTGCGGTCCAGTTTGTTTTCATTGGCCAGGGCATATGATGCCATGGCAACCGCATATGGGTTGGTGAGGGTGGGCAGATGCTGCTCCAGATAGGCCACTGCTTTGTCTATGCTGCCTGGCAGACTCTGGGCAGAAGGAAAAGAAAGGAAGGAGAATAAGGAAAGAACATCCACATATCAGTAATCAATCTGTTTCAAATATCTTCTGTTCAGGAATGTTGTAATATTTAACCCCGGGACAATAGGGGAGGATGGATTGTCCCCTCTCTTAGCCTCTGTCTTATTAGCTAGACTATTAGCTCCTCTAGGAAAAAGCTACTACTCTCGGTGTCTATCGGATAGAGCAGTAGCTAAGTTTAAGGAAGTAATTCCGCCAGTCTTGAGTTCACTTCCATGTCTTAATGAAACGGAGGACTTTTATGCTAATCTTAGTCCCTCCCAGATCGATTCTCTTATAGATGAATCTGGAAGCCTACTGCGAACGACTCTCGACTCTGTTGCTCCGCTAAAACAGAAAACTATAAAGCATAGGAAGTTAGCTCCCTGGTATAACTCCCATACTCGTAAATTAAAACAAAAACTGCGTAAACTTGAAACCATCTGGCGCTCCACCAAACTAGAAGAATCCCGCCTAGTTTGGCAGGACTGTCTTAAAACGTATAAGAAGGCTCTCCGTAATGCCAGAGCAGCCTACTACTCATCTTTAATAGAGGAAAATAAAAACAACCCTAGATTTCTTTTCAGTACTGTAGCCAGGCTGACAAAGAGTCACAGCTCTACTGAGCCATGCATTCCTAGAGATCTTAGTAGTAACGACTTTATGAACTTTTTTAATGATAAAATTCTAGCAATCCGCGACAAAATTACTTGCATCTTGCCTTCAATTGGAACCGCGTTACCCTCAAACTCAGGAGTTTTAGAACTAGCATTAAGACCTGATATATATTTAGACTGCTTTTCTCCAATCAACCTAAACCAACTAACGTCAATGATCTCTTCTTCTAAACCTTCAACCTGTCTCCTAGACCCGATACCAACCAGGCTGCTGAAAGAAGTCTTACCCTTAGTTAGCGCGTCGCTATTAGATATGATCAATGTGTCTTTATTAACAGGCTATGTGCCACAGTCATTTAAAGTAGCTGTAATTAAACCTCTTCTTAAGAAGCCTACTCTAGATCCAGGGGTTTTATCAAACTACAGACCAATATCAAATCTTCCTTTTCTCTCTAAGATCCTTGAGAAAGTAGTCGCCAATCAACTGTGTGACTTTCTCAACAATAACAGTCTACTTGAGGACTTCCAGTCAGGATTTAGAGTACATCATAGCACAGAGACAGCTCTGGTAAAAATTACAAACGACCTTCTTATTGCTTCTGACAAAGGACTGGTTTCTGTACTTGTTCTGCTAGATCTTAGTGCTGCATTTGACACCATTAACCATGAGATTCTAATATGTAGACTGGAAAAATTAATTGGCATCAAAGGAAACGCATTAAGCTGGTTTAAGTCCTATTTATCCAATCGATCTCAGTTTGTGCATGTCAATGAAAAATCCTCCAGGCACACTGAAGTTAAATACGGTGTTCCTCAAGGTTCTGTGCTCGGACCAATTCTTTTCAACTTATATATGCTTCCTTTAGGCAACATTATTAGAGGACACTCTATAAACTTCCATTGCTATGCTGATGATACTCAGTTATATCTATCGATCAAGCCTGAAGAAACCAATCAGCTAGTTAAACTCCAGGCATGTGTGGATGACATAAAATCCTGGATGACCTGCAATTTCCTGATGTTAAACTCCGATAAAACGGAAGTTATTGTACTTGGGCCTAAACTCCTCCAAAGCTCGCTGTCTAAAGATATAGCGACTATTGATGGGATTGCCATCACCTCAAATGCTACTGTAAGAAACCTTGGAGTTATCTTTGATCAGGACCTGTCCTTTGACTCGCATATTAAACAAACCACGAGGACAGCCTACTTTCACCTGCGTAACATTACTAAAATTAGGCCAATGCTGTCTCAAAAAGATGCAGAAAAACTCGTCCATGCATTTGTTACCTCAAGGCTGGACTATTGTAATTCTTTATTATCAGGCTGCTCTAATAAATCTCTTAAATCTCTCCAGCTGGTCCAGAATGCTGCAGCTCGTGTTCTGACTAAAACCAGAAGAAGGGATCACATTTCTCCTGTATTAGCTTCTCTGCACTGGCTGCCAGTAAAATCCAGAATAGAATTTAAAATCCTTCTCCTCACTTACAAGGCTCTTAATGGTCAGGCACCATCATATCTTAAAGAGCTCATTAAACCCTACTGTCCTCCTAGAGCACTACGCTCTCAGAATAAAGGGTTACTTGTAGTTCCTAAAGTCTCCAAAATTAGAACAGGGGCCAGAGCTTTCAGCCATCAAGCTCCTCTTCTGTGGAACCGTCTTCCGGTTCTGGTTCGTGAGGCAGACACTGTTCCCACATTTAAGAGTAGGCTTAAAACCTTTCTCTTTGACACCGCTTATAGCTAGGGCTGGCTCAGGTTTGCCCTGAGCCAGCTCTTGGTTAAGCTGCTATAGGCCTAGACTGCTGGGGGATTATAGTGACACACTGAGCCCCCCCCCCCCCCCCCCCCCCCTCTCTCTCTCTCTCTCTCTCTCTCGCGCGCTCTCTCTCTCACTGTGTATGTTCCCCCGGAGTCCCTGTGCTCTCTTGCCTAGCAGGTCTCCCTGGACCGTGGTGGAACCTGGTCCGGACTGCACCGATGTTGTGGTCTTGTTTGCCTCTTACCGCCTGTATTTTTAATTAAAGTAATTGACTAAAATCGGCATCTCTACTGTCACTAACTTGACTACTCCCGGGATCACTCCCGGGAGTCTGGCTATGCTTTCTGGTCCAGCAGAGTCCACTGAGGTCCTGACCGATGCAGACTGCTAACTGGCCTGATACTGGAAACACCACATTGTAGCTCCACCTGCCCGCTGTGTGACTGCTCAACTACTCCTGCTTTCTGGTTTACGGCGACGTGGTTGGGATGGATCCATCTCGGCGTAGCTGTGCCTGCTGCCATGGACTACTACTGTTGATACTATTGCTACTGTTAATACCACCGCTACTGTTAATGCTACTACTACCATACTACCAACACCAAATGCAGTTGGAACCCAAGGGCCTGGGCTGCACGAGATTTCTGCCTAAAAGCCTATTAAGGCAGTTTTTTCTCGCCACTGTCGCTGTAACGCTTGCCCCTGGGTGATGTTGGGAATTTGAAATTGTGTTGACTCTTGAAATTTTGAGCGTATTCTAGTCCTGCTCAATGTGTTAAGTGTCCTGAGATGACTTCTGTTGTGATTTGACACTATAAATAAAATTGAATTGAATTGAATTGAGCTTGCAGGTTACATGACTCAAATGACCAGCACTTTCACTGTGTGGTATTTCCCGACTGTGTGGAAGGTATTGGGTGGTTTTTGGTTACTTCAGGCACTCCAGGAAGTTTTGATTTAACCATCACTAGTGTGGAGTCAGAAAGGAAATACAAATAAAAGCAGGGAAAGAGTAAAAAAATAGTATGCAGATGAGGTACTCACATTAACGGAGGCAGCGCATAGTGTGCGTGACTCCTGCATGGCGATGAGACAGAAGGCCGTCATGGAGATGTCTGATTCTGTGCCCCTCACATCGCCCTACACACACACACACACACACACACACACGATTATGGTCAATGACATGGAATTTGTTTTCATCTCGCTATTGTTGTGTGGCACTATGATGGAGAATTGATATTAATGAAATCAGTTCACGCACAATCATCTCTCCGTGGGACACCCTTCCAACTTCTCTAAACAAGCCGTCAGGCTGCTGCGTGTGGAGAATCAGGAATTTCACAGCTTCACAGATGTCCTCCTTCTGCACCGCCACCAGGTTGTTGGCCATGGCAAACACCTTGGCAACGTAGGCTGTCAGCCTTAGAGAGGAGATGAAGTTTAGCTTCATTTATTTGCACATGAAATACAGCATCGTCACACAGTCAGAATGTTAGAAAGTTGGAAACAGTTGTATGTGTGAGTTGATCGACGTTTGCCTCACCAGGTACTGCTTTTGTGACTGGCCCAAACAGAAAAAGAGCCATCCTTTTTACGGTAGGCAAGCTGGTTGCGGTAGCCTGGACACACAACACACAACCAATGTGAGGAGTCCTGTCACATGTTTTCCCTGCAATTATACCATCTTGCAAACTATTCTGCAGGCATAGGTTTTTACAAAACTTTAATAGTCTACGTGTTGCATTCATCCCATTATTTCTCAGTGTGGGGAAATCAATAAGATTTGTGATATATGTGATAAAAAACACGTGTGAGCCTACCGGTCTTGATGTGTGCAAGGGCTTCGCTACGTTTCTGAAAGCCCACAGTTTCCCACTGGTTGGTTTTGTCCAAATAAGTGGTTGCAATGACAGGTAGGGTCATGTGGATCATGTTCTGCTCTCCGCAGCCTGAGGGCTGGTAGATCAAACTACCCATAGAGTTCCCACTAATGGCATTCTCCACCAGTGCAGAAACTTGTTCTCTCCCTGCATGCACACACACACACACACACACACACACACACACACACACACACACACACACAAAGAAAAAAAAAAATGTTATAGATCGGGAAGAAACAACTAAACAAGCACCAATTTATACCAATGCAGAGTTTATTGTACACTATGCAAAATGTAAGATTATATCGCACCTGTAACAGAGATCTGTGTGCTAGTAGGTGCGTTTGGAACCAAATCCTTCTTTGGAATTCCACTGTTGAGAGTCACCTCTTGTTTACCAGCTGAAGGGATACACATTGGGCAAAGGGGGGGATCAATTAGCGAGTGATTAATTACCAAATGACACTAAAATGAACCTATTTAATGAGTGAACTCACCTACACCATTCTTAGTGGGGTCTAAATTGACAATCTGAGGAGATTTAACCAGTACACCTTCAGGCTGGAAAAACAATGGACAAACGTTAGAAATCACAACTTTATTTTTTATCATGTCTTATTTACACTTTGAAACGGCTGATTCAGTGTACATTTGCATCAAACCTAAGCCCCAAAAGATTTCTGTCTCCCTATACTGACTTTCGTTGGTCTCCAGTTTCACTTACCACCACACGCAGCATCTTCATGACTCCGTCGTTGAGCGATGAATCTTTAACAGCTGCTTTGACCTCAATCCGGTGGTTTCCTTCTTTCATGGGAATAATGACGAAGGGTACAGATCTTGTCGTCTGGGCCCCAATTCTCACCTCCTGACGATACCTCCCATGTTTAGAAGCTGCACTGCACACATCCCCCTCCTCGATCAGGTCCACACGCACCTGGAAACAGGGCAATGACGGAGAAAGAGAATGAAGTATGAGGAGCTATTACATTTATCAAAACACTAGTTGTACGTCAGTCCAATATTGTTTGTTGTTTTCAACCCTTTTGTCAAAAATATCATGTTCTTATTGGCTCCGACATGAAACACCAGAGCAGAGTAACCCAGACTTACTGTGACAATATCAGGGCTGTAGTTGTGGAGGATCGCCTTAATTTCTATCTGCTCTCCACGGACGGCGGAGTACGGCAGCCTGAGATCAATGAAGAAATCTTTCCGGACAATTACCTCGAACGGATCGCTAACACAGATTCCTTTAATATGAGAGGGATGAAAGAGGTTTAAGGTGTGAGGGATGAAAGAGGTTTAACGTGAGCAGCACAACTAAAACACCGGAATCCTCACCCTGAGTTCTGGACAGACTAATGCCAGTGAACTGCCAGGTTGTGATCGAGTCTTGCAAAGGGACATTTTTCGTCAATGACGTGAAGTCGCTGGAACAAAGGATAGCGTTAACACTCAGACAGGCAAAAGGTAAGTTATCAGTGTATTTTCCCTGTGTGTATATTTAAGTTGACTCACCAGTTAGGTGTTTGTGGAGGGCAAGCAGGCAGTGCGACATCTATCCACAGCCAACTTTCAGGGAACTTGGTGCGAGAAACAATTTCATTGCTGTCCATGTAACTGTTGTCATCCTCCTCACCTAAAAATGTCATTAAAACGTTACTATTTTTATTGTTTTCCTAACAACCCATAGGACAATGAATAGCAGCCCAGGGCTTAGACCCATCTCTCGTCCCCATCTCTTACTGCGAGCCAGGCGGAGGCTGTCCGCCTTACTGTCCTCCCGCTGGGTTTCCATCTCCTTGCAGCAGTGCAGGAAGGCGGCGACACAGGCTGCACCATCACTGATGTACTCGCTGCGCACCTCACATGTGTAGTCGAGGAGGGATTCTCTCATGGCATCCAGACAACACTCACGCTGCAGCGGGTCTTTATATTCACTCACTAAAAAGACAGACAAAAGGTAAGAAGATATGAACAAGAAGAAGAATTGTGAACTGGAAAGGCAAATTAGAAATAAAAATAGTTCCTTGTTTTATTTACACATCCTCTAACCTTTGACCTCTGATTTGAAAATGGAAAAACAAATAGACAAAAAGAAAAGAGGGCTCCCTCTCCCTTCAGTATAGAAAAGCAGCAGTATGAAGCAACAGAGTTACATATTACATATTATATTACATTACATATTATACTTAGTATAAAGTAAAAACAGTTTAATTTGTTAGCATGGGAAAGACCTGTACTATGAAAGTCAACAAAACAGGCTCAGAGCCTAAAACAAGGGACTGAATATATGTGCTGTTCTTACCTAAGCTGGTTGTGACCTCGAATATAGTAGTGGCTCGTCTCCTCCTGCTGGGAGCCGGACATTTCAATTCTGGAAATGCAACAAAGATCGGATCTTTAACACAACCCAACAAGTTTTGACCTAGACATGATTTCTGCATGGTATGATTGATGTGAAACTCTTAAAATCAGAGTGGGATTATTAATCTGGTAGGGCACATGGACAGTTTGTGTGTGTGTGTGTGTGTGTGTGTGTGTGTGTGTGTGTGTGTGTGTGAGTGTGTGTGTGTGGAAAAAAACTAAACAAAAAACGCACAAGCAAAAAACCAAGATGGGGACAGCCAAAATGCAGAACTTGAGGCTTCAAAATGGCACTTCACAAACCAATGAGTGATGTCACGGTGATTTGACTTCTCCTAATCAGAGATATTTCATTGGTACAGTATTAACGCCTTAATAAAGCAGGGTATGTTCAGGGAAGGTAAGGGTAAAGTCACCTTGTCTGTAGGCAGTCCCAGAAGCTGTGTCGGACTCAAACAACAGCCCAGCATCGTAGAACACACTCATGCCGTCCTTCCCTCCGCCTGGTGTGCAGCCGGTGTCGTGTTTCTCTACAACATCCCACACCTGAGCAGGTTGGCGGTCATTCACACGTGCAAAATACAACCAAACAGATTTACAACATTTAATACACAGACACTTACACTCATGCACTGGATTTGCTGCTGGATACATTTATACAGGATATTATTTCAGCCAAAAAGCTAAGCTAGCTGAAAGTTAAAGGTTGAGTTGGCGATTCTATTCAGAGACTCTTTCTGTTATATCAGTTGAAATCCTCATAACATGCCGATAGCAATGAATGAATTAAATGCTCTGACATAATTAAAAAATCTAGCCGTGGCAAAATCAACCCCGTCCAATCAAAAAAGTACTCTGACGATCTCGAGCACTCGTTTGGCTTCTGGGGGAGCAGCTTTGAGAGGTCTGAATGAAGTGGACAGGACGTTTTCGGTTCGGTGATGCGTTCAAAGTCAAAGTCTCTGTGGTTTTTCCAAATTACCTACTCTACCTTTAACGTGTGCTTAAGTCTTTTATTTTTAACTTTTTAAATTAAACTCCTTTCAAAGATTTTCACAGATATGAAATAAGGAACTTGCCTTTTTCTGGGTGAGACGGTGCTTGTTGTTCAGAACGTAGACGCCTTTGTCAACTGCCACCAGTCCCACTGTGGCCCCTGGATCTCCTGTGACCTTCAGACCAAACATCCTCCGAGGCTCATAGGACGGAGCGGCTCTCGTTGATTCCAGCAACAGCTAGATGTGAAGGGGAGGTGATGAATAAGACATGCAGTTTTGTATTTACTAGAGCAGTTTCATGTATAAAAAAACATGTCCAAGAATTAACTTTAGTCTGTACGTGGGTGTAGAGTTTGCCTACTTGAACTCTGCTACATCTGTGTTGTGTGCCTCACCGAGCCCATGCAGGTGTCTTTGACGTCCACCCAAACAGAGTCTGATACCACTTCATTGCCATTTGTATGGTAGTAGGCTACAATGCGGAAGGAAGGCAGCATTTCTTTGGTAATTGGGACGATCAGGGAAATCAGTACTTGACCCCTTGTCTTGTAACGGCCATTTTTCACCAGCTGACCTCTGCTCAGGATCTAGGGACACAGATTTGAACATCAGCAATCATCAGAAACCAGTCAAAAAATACATATGTCCACACATGCACAGGTGTAAACATTTCTCACCAGGTATGTGATGTCATTGTCATGCTTTTCCTGTCTGTTGAGGTTGAGGTTGATTTTCAGGTTGTCTCCTAATTGCAGCTCAGCTGTATCCACACCTGCAAACGTGACACGCTGTGATGAGTGCTCAACGCAGAAGAGATGCAGAACAAACTTCGCCGCTGCCGCCTCCTTTTCTACCATCTGACGGAATTCAAGGAAGCCCCTCACCTATGTGGATGTAGTTGTTGCTATTGGTGGTATAGGGGAGCGCTACCATGGAGGCCGATGCTTGCCTTTCACGTAAAATACCAGGATCATTGGTCTTTGCCTGCAATTAAAGACATACACAGGTAAACACACACACACACTTGATTTCACCCCTTTGAGTGAATATGAAAAATTTAAATTAATGTAGGTTTAAGCTTCCCTTTGCTAAATGGGCTACATTGGTAAAAAGGATTACAGCCTTACAGTGATTGTCAGTCTTGGGTCCCTTGCCACTGTGTTGATAGTGAGCTTTGCCATGCCATTGTCTGCGGTGAAGCCATGCACCTGGCCTGGGTCGACCACCACTGCGACACCTTGTGCAGGACTTTCGTCAGGATTCAAAACTTCAACCTGCCATCAGAGGCAAACAGCTGAACGATCAGAAAACATCTAACAGCCTTATTAAAACAGTTTCATTAAATTTTTTTAATGCTGTCCACTAAGTATTATGACTGAGTTGATGGTGACCCAACAGAATTTCCTTTTTCTCTGGAGTTGCACCTGTTTGTCAAAATCTGTCTTTACCTCATAATGGAAATCCCCCACAGATTAAAACATCGAGCTAATCAATAAGAGATATTAAGAGAGCAGTAAACAGTGTGCCACTTAGATATTTAGGATAAACTGCCATCTGTGTTTTCTAAGAGTGACTATATTTCAGTAGTGAAATGTTGTTGTTTTTTTTTGCAAAGGATTTTACAGATTAATTCCCAACACGTAAGAAATATTAAGGAAAAAAATACAAGAATAACCAATACAATTCTAAATAAACTCATATCATATGTCTGAAGCCGTTATATGGAACGATCACTGTCAATAAGTTAAATAATAAACTTAATGTTTAACACATTTGCACATAAATAGCCATCTTAATATAAACAACAATAACAACAGCGACAGAGACAAGGCCGCTTCCTGAACACTTATTCTTCTTTAACCGATTTATATCTGTCCCTGTCCTAATTTCCTTATTCTAACCTTGCCATAAATTCACCCCATGAAATGAAATATATGCTCTTCCTCGTAGTATGAACACAACGGGTTTCACTTGTGCTCTATCTATCTGAGATGTTTAACCAAATCCATGAGGCGTACGTAGCTGACAATTTATGTAAATGTAAATAAGTTGTTTACCGTAACATCGAAGGACATTCCTGGTTTGAAATATTTGGGCGTCTTCTTGAAGTGGATGGTGTAAGGTGACGTCACAATCTGGATACTTCTTAACTCTGCTTCCACCATTTCACTGCCTGTGAGTTGATGCAGAAACACAAACACATTCACACACAAACTGAAAACTGAGGTTTTTCACAGAAAACATACGGTATCCTGTTAAGTTTCATGTAAGACATTAACAAAACTGATACTCATGTTGACCCGCACATGATTAAATATACTGAAAAAGGCCCAAACACACACAGCCTCTGTCTTACCGCTCCCCGTCAGCACACTGACAGCCACAAATATGGAACTGTCCACCAGCTCAAGGATGTTCGGGAAAGTATTTGTGATGTGCTCCTTCTTCAAAGTGACATGTCCAATACCGCCCACAATCTAATGTGACACAATAGAAAAAATACATCTTCAAATACAGTATAGTGGTACAGCTACAGCTTTAAATGTTTGAATTCTCGGCCTGGTTGAAATCTAAATATCCTAAATAAATGATATCTGTAGATAGGAATGGAATCAAATTAACTGAAATAACTGCAGATGAAACGGGGAGATCTGGACATTTTTCAATGTTTAGAGTCTTGCAAAAATATAGAGAAATACAGCAAAAATGTAAGGATGCGCTCACCGGTACTCTCTGAAGAGAACCTGGGAGACTCTTCTTTTGATCATCTTTCAAAACCCCAAACACCACATAGGCAGTCCCTTCCACCTCCTCACCAAACAGATACCTAAAGCCATGAGACAGGGACATGTCTAAGCCCACAACAAGCAAAATAAGACACTTAAAAACACACAGCAAATAGCTAACTGACTAAAACACCAAGAGCCCCAACACAGCCCCTGAACACCCGTTATTTTTCAAAACCTGGTCTCTAAAGCCATGAAAAAACAAAAATCTTCACATACGTAGCTTGGATGTCGACGGTGAGGTATTCACTGTCCACGTAGAAGAAGGGGCTCTGAGGCACCAGTTTAACCTCAAAACTGGGCAGGACTGAAACATTGAAAACATTTGATCGTGTGTCCAATCAGGTTAAAACTAAGGGAATGTTGTAGGTTTAGTTTTAAATAATCGTAGGTATCTCGAAGGACTCACCATACTCTTTGACCTCGAACTCTGCAAAATAGCTCTGCTGTGGGTTGCTGTGGAACTTCGTCACCACCTTCCACAGTCCGGGACTACACACACGCACACACACGCACACACACACACACACACACACACACACACACACACACACACACACACACACACACACACACACACACACACAATATTCATATAGAGACTGAAGGTAACACACAAACCCGACATCGGACTGTATGAAGTCATTTATATCTAACATAAATTGAGTTGTTAGCCTACACAAAATGTATATTATTGTCCTACAGACAAACAACGGAAAATCTGAAGTTTAGGAGAAAAGGTCAAAAGTCGATAGATAGGGTGTAGTTCCTTTATTTTATGCCCTTTTAGATTTTTTAGGTTTTAGTCCATAAATGTATAACTGTATAACTACACCTGCCCATTTACAGTTATATTAAAATTTTAAAAGTTAGCTCAGATTAGCATTAAGACTAGCCTGGCGCTGTCCAAGGGTAGCAGAAAATCCACCTAGCATCAACTCTAAAGCTCTCTAATTAACACATTTAATTCTTTTGAAAACCAAAGTGTAAAAAAGAAAAGTTGTGTTTTCATGGGAGTATCGTGCTCGACTTTTCATTGGCTGGTGCACAATTATCCAAGAAGTTTCCCTATTTACAGCCAAGCTAAGTGGCATATTAGCAGTCGTAATTATCTTCTCATTAACTTTTATTTTCCAAAATGTCAAATTGCCTTGCTTTTAATACATACATTCAAATGTGTAATTTAAATTTATATTTATCACACCATGATTTCCAGAGTAGATTTCCGAGCCAAAAGCAAAGATGGCAGTAAGCTACTGCTATGCTGCAAGCTAAGCTAGTTTAGCTTTTAGCAGGTTTAGTTTAGCATAGCTGTCCAACCGCTAATTTTTACCTTGTGTAATAAATTCAAATACAGATACAGGTTGGGACGAAAGTAACGAGATTTTAATTATTGGACCACTAAACAGCAAAATGCAAAGAAAAACAATGTGGAAAATGTATTTGAGATAAGATAAAATACCTGACAATTTCAGCGAGTTGGTAATCTCCAGAGTGGATCCCTGATTTCAAGGAGACTGGATCAAGTGGTAAAATGATGCCTTCAGGGGTCTACAAATGTAATAATATTCAACAACCATTAACAGAGAGCGATGCCAGTTTACTTATTAATTTAGTAAATCCATGCTTTATTTTATGAATGATTTTTGTCGGTCAACATCTCGATGTTCACTTTTTGTACCATTTTGATCTATTTAATTGTCTTTTAAGTGACTATCTATCAAAGAGTGAGAGCAACGCATCTCAAATCTTACGGACTGACACTTTAAAGAAATACTTCACCGATGGAAACATGAATCTTTATTTAAAGTGGGTCATTTTTGATCATGAGGCTTTTTTTCAGAATAGAAATATGGAGATCTCCCGTCTCTGGGGAAAATGAGGGAATGATGCACGACCATTCAAACAATTCGGGTTTCTAACGATACAAAGCTTAATGCAAATGTGTGAAGTATTCCTTTAAAAGTCTCTCTCTTCCACTGAGGGGAGATGCTGTCTGCAGTGTTCAACTCCGCCACTAGAGGGAGGCAGGCACATATCTTTTTGTATATTAAGTAAGAAGTCATTTTGTTCATCATCACTTCACTAAGAGGCATCCTGCCATTCAATTCTGTGCCTTTCAAAGATAAAATACAATACCACGATCTCGATGGAAATAGAAGCATCAGTCTGGGCATCGTCATTCCTCTCTACAGGCTCCATACTGGGCGTCACTGCAAACATCCTGTAATGAACTGATATTGAGAGAGAATGAGACTGTTGAAAGTGGAGTAAAGGTGCATCTATTTTGAGTCATGTGACTGCTAAACAACTTCTTGAAATTTGGTATTATGTGCAAGGAAGGGTTTGACCATTTTACTGTAATTTACAGGGCTCATTTAACTTGGGGAAAAAATAAACTTCAAGGCAAGTAGGTGTGCTTTTCAGCACTGATGTAGCATTTAACTCACTTTTGCTGTTGGGGGTGTAAAGGGTCTTGTCAGTCTGGATGAAGATGTACCCAGACTGAAAGGACACCAAGACAACTTTCTCCAGCAGCCGGCCAGGGAACTGAGCTTGCAGGTACACATACTGCTTCACGCTGGGATCCCTATTGAAGTCTCCAGCAGGAATCTGAAACCAGTCCAGGCACAAGTAGGGCATCAGTAGCAGGTAACCCAACATGTGCATTTCTGGATGAATTACAATTCTTGGTGTTCCTGCGAGAAAATTAAGCAGAGTAACGGTAACATATACAGGTTTTTATTTTACCGTTATTTGTCCCAGCTCCTGGAAGTTCTTTCCACTGGTAAGTGTCACAGGTGTGCTTGCCAGCTTCTTGGCTTTGGTCGGATGGTTCATCACGTTGATGGTGACCAACATGTCGGCTCCTGTGCAGTCTTGACACTCCACAAATATGTTTTCTGCTGTTCCTACCCGCAACAAGTTGGGGGCAGACATCAAGTGCCTGCAGAGTGGTGGTGAGAGAAGAAGGAGATATACACAAATGTTAATATTACTAACTGTGCATACAAACCACACACACACACACACACACACACACACACACACACACACACACACACACACACACACAACCAATGCATTTGCTCTCATCACAGGTTGGCGTTTCTGAGGGAAAGAGTGTGTCCTTTTTGTGATTTTTTTCAGAATTATTTTGTGCAACAAAATTGTTTATTTATCTTCTTAATGCTCAGGTTTATCTTGGTGCCCAAACCTCAGGTTGAGAATCTCTGTCGAGCCTGTGAGTTTAAGTTTCAATTCATCCAAATTATCAGAAAAAAACCCCTATTTGCCCAGATGAGGATCATGAGCTTCGGTGGACTTCACACATAATCAGTCATCTATTGATTACCTAGCTGGAGATCTTTCATCATGGCTCTGCAGACTTTTGCTTTGTCTGGCATAATGCATCGTTGTGCAAACTCTGGATAACATTTTGGCCAACTTTCTTGCATCATTTGAAAGACCAGATTACCTGACACAATGTGCAAACTGGACTACGGCTCCTCATTATGTCAAACACGAATGAAAAAATATTGGCAGCCATGGACTTTTTAAATGGAATATAAATGCAGAAAACTAAGAGGGTGGAGCAAATTATCATGTTTGACTATAAGCGGATGATTATTATAGCTTTTTTCTCATGCAGATTACCACCTAATTTATATTTACATATTCATTATATTAAAGTAAATTAAAGACTAACACTTTAATATTTTTTGAAATATTTTTCAAATAACTATCTATGGTTTTATTTCAATGCATTTCAAATACTAATTTTAATAGGCCTGATGATAAACTGTAGGCCATCATGGCCGAAAATAAAAAAAAATGAAAATATATAGTTTTGTAATGTATAAAAAACCTATAAATGAACACTATAAGCAGAATACTGCTTTACAAAGACATTTCTAATTAATGGTTAGTGAATGAGGCCCATTGAGAGGATGAATAACAAACTATATTTTAGCTCCGTTTTCTGTGAATTAGTTCAAACACAGGAGGAGTGTATGAAGGTAAGACAGGTCTACTTACAATGGAGCTCCATCCGCCAGAGAAGTCAGGGAGACTAACAAGGCCACAGAGGCGACCAGCCACAGCTGAGTCCTACTCATCATCCTGATCCTGATCTGCTGTCAATGTAGACTGTCGCTGTGCAGCCACCTCCTTTTATCCACCTCGTCCTCCTGCATCTGCTCATTTTTTTGTGTAGGCATGTATGTACACAAACACACTGACACATGACTTCCCAGCAGCAGTTGAGAAACTGTTGAAATCAGATAAACACGGTTTCTGTTCTGGGGGAAAAGATAAACAGTAGAAAATCAATGAAGGTTTACAACCTCGACTAACTGCAAAGCATACAGATGAATATGGCAAAAATCAGAGCAAAACGACGTACTTCTATTGTGACGCCATTGTTTGTTTTCTTTTTGTCTTTGGGAAATCAGAGTCACTTCTAATTCTGAATCTGAACCAAATTAAGCCTTACTGACATACTAACAAAAAACAAACATATTCACCACACAGACACAATCTAGTCAGGTGACAATCTCATTACGTCATTTCTGGGCAAAGTATCTGGCAGGGTTTTTTGGAGTTTCAACAGCAAGGGATTTTCTCAAGTAATTCAGTAATTGGAATTGGTGATTTTTATATTTTCTTTTATTTACTTTTTGACAAATTATATTTTTTATATTGTATTCAAATAGCTCAATGGATTCAATTATTCAAATGGATATTGCAATTTTTTATTTTTTTTCTTGGCTCAGATGGTTGACGAGTTGCAGTTTATGGTCCTCTAGATCACCAGGGGGACAACATATTTATTTCTATTATTTATGTACTGGAAATTATCAATTTACATTACATTGAATCCTTCCAGCACAAAATATGTTACATTAAATATGGACATATTTGTTCCTATTTCCTATACAGTTAACACAAAAGATAGCAGTTTATTTCTTTAATTCTTTTTTTATTTTACTGCAAGACAGAAAGAGAACTGCATTACTGTATAAGACAAAAGAGACAAAACACTAGGAAGAACACTAAGAGGAAGACAAGAACAGTGAATACAGGCGAGTTAACATGCAAAATATCAATAGACATTATCTTATATATGTCTAAAATTGTCAACCTACTTCTTAGAATAAATACGTTGTAAGTGCAGTACAGCTGTACTCACGTAAACTCCAGTTATCTGGGGCTCAATTCAGTGGCAGCATTTTAAATCATTCTTTGCATAAGACATTTTGTGGACTCAGTGAGAAACAGAAAGTGGACAGTTATCAGTTGGCCACACACTGAACGTTAGGCGCTAGGTAGGCAAAGTTCAGGTTTTACATGTTGTTGTTGCCCTTCGATAATTTCTAATTCAGGTCAAGTTTGATCTCTGATTTCTTACCCTTTCAGAGGCTATAGAATATGCTTGAGAAGTCAATAACAGTGCTCTTTCCACATCTAGGATCTAGTAGAAAGGAAAAAAAGCCGCCCTGCGTGTCCCGTGTATGACGATGACATTGTGTCTTTGCTTAACTGTTATCCTGGATGACTCATATTAAACTTCTGATAAGACCCAATCCCGCCTAGAGCAGCCTCGCTGTGTCTTTGTTCTGCGTGTTAGGAGTTCTACTATTTGGACATGAAAAAAGAGTTTGTCTGGGAGAAAGTAGACCACACCAGAGAGCAGATTCTAAACTCACACAAGGCCTTTTCTCTCTAATGATTAAACCTTAATGATATCAGAGTGATTGATGATTTAGTAAATCAACAGCCAATCCTGCTCTCTGTTACCTAACCCACATATGTGTTAAGAAAATATAACATCAGACAAGAAAATGTGTTTGGAAGATTTGGACTTTTTGATGGCAAAAAAAAAAAGCAGATAGAAGCACCTGATTCTGATTGGCGGACGTGGGACACGTGACCTGACTCATTTGCATACAGACAGGCAGGTGAGTCCGGGGAGTATAGGTCCAGCTATGACACGAGCACGCAGAGCCCCGGCGGGATTAAGAGTTGTGTCGGTCCGCCCGAGCATCTGGCTTTAAACCAGGCGTCACCACGGGGCCACGTCGTCGGCCAGCTCACCTGGACGCTCGTTAACAGGCAGGTAATCAAAATATACCCACCTCAAAGGAAGGAAACGCGTAGTTTCTGAGCGCTTTAGCTGCCAGCAGTTTCACCTGTCATCTAGCAGCAATAGCAGGAGGCGGAGGCTTACGTGAGCGAAGAGGCCACTGGTTGAACAGGTGTAGCAGGACCTGCAACATTCCGCCGCACGCACACACACACACACACACACACACACACACACACACACACACACACACACACACACACACACACACACACACACACACACACACACACACACACACACACACATCCGCCTGTAGCAGTGTACAACTCTCGGGGTGTGAGGAGTCCATGCGGATTACAATTTATTTCCATAGGAGGACATTAATGGCGAGCTTGGGTCTATTTTCTTCCTTCTGCGTCGTTATATTGAAGAGTTAGCCCTGCGGTTCTTGCCAGGGTATATTTGTAGTTTGGGTTAATTTCTATACTCATTGATGTTGTTACAGGCCATGTGTTTTAATAGCAGTGCAGGGACATAGAATGTGTCATTTATTTGAATTCTATGCATTTAACTGTTCAGCATATCGGGCCACCACCATTTATTTTCCATTACTATTAATCTGACGAATTTTCTTGATTAATCGAGCCCGTCTCCAGCCAGATTGGCGTCTTGAAATGTCTAAAATCTTAATGAATTACGTTTATTGTAATGTTAAAGGAAGACCAGCAGGAAATCCTCACACTGCTAGAACAAGCGTATGTATTTATTTTGTTCAATAATTAACTCAAATGATTAAAAACTTTTTTTTTTTTTTTTTTTATTAATTAATTTTTTCCAGATGCACCACTGTTGGTCCAGATGTAAGAACACGGGCCTCACAGACCTGATCGATACCTGATTATCCTCAGGGAGGTGAGTTCAGCACTTTCACATCTTCTCATCCCTGCATTTGTGGAGACTTTCGTAGACTTTATTTTTTTAAATTTGTTGATTCATAAGACATTTCCTGGAAACAAGTAATGCATTTGTGTTCTAATTTATAGGGAAATATGAATTCCCTCAAAAGAGAAGCTCAGTTTAAAAACATGAAAATCTTTATTCACAGATGGTTATTCTCCTTCACATCGGATTGTTTACTTGCCTGTACTCCCATGGCTGAAAGACTGTGTTAATTTGCAGTGCACCAATTAAACACCATTATTTCTCCTTGTGTTTTACACACTTCCTGAAGGTTCTTGAAAATGGATTTGATCTGACAAGCGTCATGTAATCACGGTTTTATCTGGAGTTACACATTTACTGACCCCTCTTGTCCCCTCTGCCTGACCTGCCTGCGACTCCCTCCACAGCGGTCTGTCACCATGGCGATGCAGGTGTTAATCTCACCCACAGTGTCGGTGTTGGTGTCCGCCGTGCTGTCCCTGCTCAGCTTGGCGCTGCTGCTGCTGCTGTGTGTCATCAGGAAGAAGAGACGGATGGAGGGGACGTACAGGCCGAGTGCAGAGGAGAGGAAGCAGGTGGGACCGGCGGGATCTGAAAAACCTGGCCTGCCTCTCCCATTGCCCAAAGAAGAACGCCTCATATGATGAAGGTATAGCAGCGGACTCTCCCTCCTGTTTCCGGACGCTGCTGTGCTGCTGCCACCGCGGGATGATCCGTGTTTTCTTTTGCACCTGAAAATCTTTTTAATTGTTGATGTCACCTGTTCCACCGTAAGAAAAGAGGAAGTGTCTCTCCGTCGTATTCCTTTTATCCAAATAACTCACTCCCTTTATTCCGCCACATAAGGAACATGAGCTGAAGTATATTTTGTATTTGTACAGAAGTTAGTATATTTTTACTCTGTGTATTTATATAAAAACAGTGTTTTACACTATTTCCAGCTATGAAGGATACTGATTAAAATGCTGGCAATGACTGTGATGCACTTTTATGTCAAGCCCTGAGAAGCTCAATTTTGTTATTTAAAAAAAAAAAAAAAAATCATGTATTGTACACAAGGTGTTCTGTTAATAAACCATGAATAAGCACAATCTTTCCCATCCCTCGGATCATTGAAGCCATTGAAGGGATGTTGGTTGTTCAAAATGTTTAGTTTATTAGGTTCTACATCATTCAGATTCTGTACAAAGACCATAAAATGAAATAATTATCCTCATTTGTCAGTTTAAGCTGATGAAGCAACCCCTTACAGGCGTTCACTTAAAGGTAGAAAAAAAAGGGGATCAATGACGAATTGGCCATCAAACGGTAGCTGATATGCAAAACATGAATTGTCCTGAACTTCTTTATTTCAACCATGCTGCCTACAGTAGTTGCCTTAAGGTGCAATTCATCAAGTGCACAATATCCCGACAAATAAATGAATCTCTTTAAATTTTTGCTGAATATACACTTTTTCGCATCGCCAACAAATGCCATGAAAAGACCAAGAACCATGAGCGAGCCACACACACACTAGTTCAACTCAGTTCCAGCTATGCCATCCTGCTGCTGTATAAACTGTATAAATGCATGACTTACTCCAGTTAGTGTAACATTTGCTCAACGCTGCAGTGCCCAGATGTTTTAGGGGATGACTGTGTATTTGGGACCCATTTTTACAGATCTACAGTGGCAACAAATGGACCTGGAGGCGAGAGTCACAGACCGGCAGGATACATCATAAAGGATTTAGAGAAAAACTAACACATTGCTGATTTTTTGGTGTTTTCATGGGATTTGTCAAAGACGACCTAGAACGTCACCAGGCTTTCATTTGAGCTCAAATCTCTTCTTCAGTTCAGATACTTTGATTAGATGCAGGTCTGCCTCCTCATTCCCCTCTGAGCATTTTTTCTCTTCTGATATATGAGAGTCACACGGCCGGCACGTTTGTGTGCTCTCCCTGCTCCGAAGCAGGTTGCAAGGTCTCGCGGGTTCCGCCGGTTCCTTTGTCCTGGACTTCACCTGAAAGCTCTGCGGCTGAGACTGGAAGCGTGCTACAGCAGACAGCACTTTAGGAGAAGAGGGGACCTGTCTCATCTCCTGCGTCTCTTTCTCTGCTCCTTCTTCGCTACTGTTTTGCTGTTCTGCTGGAGGTTCGGGGTCAACGATGAGACGCCGAGGCCCAGGAGGAGATTTCAGATTGTCCTCCTCAGCGTTGGGAGGATGGGGATTCAGTTTTAAAGTCAGCTCTTGACCTTTCTCCTCCTGTTTCTCTTTTTCCTCCTCTTCTCTTGCTTCACCCTTCTGCATGTCATTGGTCCCTTTGTCCATCTCCTGACCCTCGACTACCTCCTCATTCTGATTTTTCTCGCCCTCCCCCTTTTCCTTCAACCCTTCGTCCACTTGTTCTGCAGCCATTTCTTTCCCAGCATCCTCCCCTAAACTCACTCGCTTTTCTCGACCCTCCCTCTTCATCTCTTTGTCTAACTTTACTTCCTCAAAGTTATTTCCTTCATCCAATTCCTCTTCTTTGGTCCCATTTATTGCTACCGTTTCTTCTTCCTGTTTCACTCTGACCTCCTCCTCTCTGCTCTCTTGCTCCTCGATTTCACACGCTGCCTGCAGACACTCGCTCCCCTCCTGCTCTGATACGCTGGCGTCCAGCCAATCAGAGTCGCCTGTCAGGTCTGACAGCTCTTCTGTGGTTTCCAGATTCCAGCTGTGGAGGCTGCCACTGCCGCTGATGGACAGAGACAGGCTCTCCTGGCTGGGGTTGGCTGGAAAACCACGCTGAAAAACACAACAGCAGACGTTAGACCAGAAATCACATGTGTGTGTGTGTGTGTGTGTGCGAGTTCCTCGTCTTCTTACCTTCGTGATATAGTCATGGCTGTCCGGTCCGAACAGATCCAGGCTGCGTGTCCCGTACAGCATGCCGCGGTCGTGGGAGCTCCGGGAGCTGAGCGTGTCAAAGATCTCCCCCAGCAGATCCATCTCCTCCGGATCACACATCAGTGAATTGTCCCCCTCTTCTTCATCCTTCTCGAGCCCGGAGTCGGGCTCGACCACCGGCCCGGACACGGCTCTGAGACACAGAGGCAACAGAATGGCACAAACAAGAGAATACATGCTGCATATTCTTATCCTGGGGTTGTTCCCACATTCTCTCTCACCCAGCCCATGTGTCTTCGGTGTCCTGTGTGTCTTCCTCGTCTCCGGGAGTCCTAAATTTGTGAACAGGCCGACGGGGACGTGACTGACATGAGGCAACATGGAATAACGGAGCCGTGGGATGGTAACGAAGCAGTAAAAAGGTGCAAAGCAGCACAAACAAGCAGGACAGTAGAATAAGAAGATTTGGTGATGGGGAGGATGTGTGGATGGTACTGGTTCCAGTTTTCTGAAATATTAAAAATAGATATGGGGTTGTTTTGCGACAGAGCTCACCCTCCCAAAGTGTTGTGTGATTGGCAGGCGGTTCTGCAAGCAGTCCGATTGGGCACGGCGATGCGACACAGATCCTCCTCTCTGAAGGGCGTGTTCTTCATTGTGGACCTGCATCACACACACACACACACACACACACACACACACACACACACACACACACACACACACACACACACACAGAAGGAGTATTATAGTCAAACCACAGCAGATTAATTAGATTAAAATGGCAACATGCACCCACATAAAGCTGACCCACCTTGTGCATCAGCAGGTTTTTCAGACCAGACTTGGCAAGACCTTTAGCCTGGGAGGCATTAACATCATTAGAGTTGTTTTGGTGATGCAGACTGAATATCACTTGCCCACCTCCCAGCAAAAACACCTTGGCTCGCACTCACCCTCATGTTTGCTTTGGACTTCATGTTCAGGATGAGCGCTCCTCCCCCTTTCTGTCAGAAGTAAAAGTGCATCTGTGTTGCATGTTGATCGACAAGACAGGAACAACCTTCAAACTGTTTCATTGAAGAGTCAAACAACGTACCTTTAAATTACCAACTAGATGTTGATACGATTTGCTTCTCCCTATGAACAGAAAGAAACACAATGGGAGGAGGACACGTGGGAAGTGCAATGAACGTCTCTCTCTCTCTCACACACACACACACACACACACAGCATTTCCGGGCACTTTATAGGGCATTGACTTTCATCAATCTTCCTGATTTACCCACCATAACCGCTACTTGCCAATCCTGACGTGCATTTTGTCCCCAAAAGGAAGGCAAGTCTCCACAATATGACTGTGTCAACATATTTGTGTCCCCACAACATGAGTAATACACGGCCACGCTCACAGATACACACCTGCAGCCGTTTCACACTTTAAGATCTCCTCCTCAAAGAGATCATCTGGTTCCTTCTCTTCGTTCAGGATATCCAGGCGGCCATCAATGAACTAAAAATATAAATAAATAAACATTTGACATAAAAAAAAAAATGGTTTCATGGTTTGAACAGTCTCCTCTCCAGTCTTGTAATTGCAGTATGTGTCCATTAGGGGGCAGTAAATGACGAGGCGTAACGTGTACCTGTTTGAAGGACTGCAAATGAATGGCACTCTGTAGGAACTGCCTCATACTGGCAGACTTGTGATCTAGAAACAGCTCTTCACTGAACCACATCTCACCCTCCTGCAGAGAGAGAGAGAGAGAGAGAGAGAGAGAGAGAGAGAGAGAGAGAGAGAGAGAGACAGAGACAGAGACAGAGAGAGAGAAAGAGAGAGGCACAGCAAAGGAGAAGTGCAACCAAGACATTTGAATATACTATTAATTATACACTCCACTGTTGATAACATAAGTGTCAATAATAAGCCTTTCAAGTGAGTGACCTTGTGACCCTGCAGCGCGGCCCTGTAGCCTCCAAACAGCAGAGCCTGAGCTTTCAGGAATGCCCTCGAGACGCCACAGCCAGGAGACACCGCCTGGCGCTTCAAGCACATCTTCAGCCCGGACATCTGGAGAGATATGTACATTTCAACATCCATCAAGGGAAAACAGCTGCTTGTCAGAAACAACGGTGAAGACAACATCATTCGATTGGGTGGATGCACAAAGGGGCTGAAGGACAGGCTGAAATCTTGCAAAAGGCCGTGTTCATACCATTAAAACTGCAAGCCAATATGCTGTTTCCATCACAGGAAATTTACAGGAACTCAAGAATCTTGCGGTATTTCCATCAGAGGAACCGATATCTAAATCAGGCTGCTCTGCCACAGTTGCTGGGCCCTTAAATGCCTCTGCTTCCGGTGTAGCACTTTCTGATTGAATTATCGGGGCCGGGTTTAAAATGCTAACCATATATTAACAATGTAACCAAGGTGACTGCATTGCTGCCTTGTTTGTTAAAGTTGCTGCTATGAGTCTAATTTAATCTTCAACGTTCTACAGACGTGAACGCAAACAGGAGTTCACAAAACTCCTGTTTACTTATTTCCTGTTGCTCACCAGAACATCTGTACAGGCTTGTACCTGTAAAAACATAGCGGGAGACGACGAAAAGCCATATGTGACCACACAAACCCACACATGTATATTTATATTTATGACTGTAGGCGATTTATTGTTACCACATCTGAAGGTATCCTCTTCAGGTCGTCAAAGGGGGTTTCCAGAGTGTTTGTATCCACGTTCAGAATAACAACTTCCTCCAAGCCACGACTCCTCACCCTCTGTCAGACAGACACGGAGACACAGTACGAGTAACTGTCAGTCTGTGGGGACAAAGCTGCTAGTTTGGTAGCATTTGAGTGAGTGTAGTTCACCTCAGATAGACTGGTGTGGACCCCTATTAGGTAAGGCATAGGTGCACTGTAACCAAATAAAACAAGTGTGAATCCAATGTAGGACGTACAAACAGACAGGCATACAGACACACAGGCAGGTAGACTTCTTACCAGCAGTAGTCCAGTAGGTGGGGTGGCAGCACAGGGATGAAGATGTGTTGCCAGTACATGGGGTATAAGACTGCACTGAGTGCATGCACGCAAGATGTCAGCTACACACGACACAAAACAGGTGACGGTTTCAGACACGCACAGGACACGCAAGCAAGTTAGACAGGTGTCAAATATGGTTAAACGACCATGACGTTAAATAAAGTCTGATAAAAAAAATAGAAGATCCAAAAAACGTGTGTCTCACGGTGCTGAGTTTGGTGGCGAAGACGAGGATGCGTCTCTCAAACAGCATGCTGGCGTAGAGCTGAAGCAGGTTCCCCACGTCTACCGCCACAATCAGCTCCGTCAAGTTCCTCTGGGAAACCAGCGGACACATCCCATTAGTTTGAATGTGCAAAGTGGACACAAAAGAAACCCCCCACAACTCCCATACTCACATTTTCAGGGATTGAAGGTAGACTTCCGGGGTCTGGAGCGATGAAGTATGGAACCTGGTCCCAACGAATGAAACGCAACATTAATAGGACAACTGTGGGGGTTTAATGGACATGTTTTTGCTTTGGCTTCAACATTGCAGGTCACAGGATCAGATTTTTAAGTTTTCTTTCCACAATTCTGTATCATAAATAAATGTCGTTAAATATCTTACCTTACCTGTGACGCCTAAATCCATTATTGATATTATGTATGGTGGCTGTTCATTTGCAATGTATTTACATTCAGGAATTCCTCTCTGTATAAAAGTTTTCATTGATAGTGACTCTCTTTATGCTGTATCTGAGCTTTATGAAGGCAAATACCAATACTTCTTAGTATTAAATCAGATCAGGACTGAAATAGTATGGATTACAATTTTAATATTGTCTCTATTTTCACACTGTGGAATTGTTCCAGATGAACAAATGTTCTTTTTGTTATTTTGGAATATAAAAAGACACAACCAGCTGCAGCTACTTGTAAGAGGAAACATGTGTTGCGGGGTCAGTACAATCATGGGTTATGGGTTATGGGTACAAACAGTCAACAGCAGCAAAGAGCACCATGAATGGCAGACATTAGTGCAAATTGTGTTAAGTTTTGACCGAAACATTTTATTAGAGGGGTGAGTGACGGGGTTTTAGTCCACACACACATCAGGTTTAGCCATCAAGCACAGACAGCTATAGGTTTCCAGCAGGAGTTAGTCTGAACCCGCTCAGCCATTATTCCAGACCACATGAACCCCCTTGTGGGACTCACCCCCTCTTGTCCCTCTGGGTGTCCAACAGGATGGGACACCTCTGTGCTGACCAATAGCTGCTCTCCCTCAGAAAAAAACACAAGACGCTAACCACTGACGGAAAAACCTCCATGAAGGTAACCTGCTTCTCATCGGACGTATTAGAGATTTACCATCTGCAGAGTGACGGATCCAGCTGCCAGCGGTAAGGGCTGCTTGTAGAGGGCAGCCAGCAGCGCCTTCATCTCATTGGTCTGTGGAGAACACGATGGCCTTTATGTTAATCCCACTCATACGAGAGCATTGGGGACTAATGGAGAAGAGAGATTACACACAAACAGGGGAACCTCACCTGTCCTTTTGTGAGATAATCAGCCAAGTTGTTGAGAAGTTTGTAAAACACTTCAAACCATGGAAGATAACTGCAATCACAGTGATTAGAAAACCTTTTTCGTTATCAGGTTGAAGGCATGGTTCAACTTCCTCTTTCAATACGTCCCTCACACAAATTCACACGCTGTCTCACGCCAATGTACCTGAGGATGCAAAGGCAGGTGTGTGTGTTGTTGGTGAGACGGCAAAAGCCAAAACGTTGGCATCCCTCAAGGTCAGTCAGAACAAAAGTAAAGTGCTGCACGGCCACTCCCTCCCTCGTCCTGTGCAGATGAAGGCAGTGAGATGTGGACATGCGCATAGACAGACCATGAAACGGAGGAAAACCAGTTCATACCCACCTTTGTATGTCATACGGGAAGCAGAACCTGGGTAACGTTTGAAAAGACTCCTAGAGTGGAATAAAAAAATCACAAAAAAAATCACAAAACAAGTACAAGCAATGCTAGTGGCTCTGTGAGACTGTATTTAGATACAGCACTGCTAACATATGACAGTATTAATATGAGGCAGGTATGATGGTATCTGCAGGAGTGAGTGTTAAAACAGGGAATGAGTTTGCAACAAGTCAATGGATTTTTTGAATGGAATATTGGCTGGATGCCTGAAACAAGGTCTAATACGTTTAATGTTTTATTCTATGATATAAAATATGACAAGGATTGACTACAAGACAAGGATTGATTGAAAATTTGTATACAATTTAATGGCAATCCAATTCTACTAAAATAAAGCTACTAGCTTACAATGATTGTAACTTAATGATGTTTGCAATTAATCTTGTTTTTACATTTCCTATATTAGATTTTGTGGATTTTGGATATCTGTATTGACATTTTTATACTTGCCACCTTGATTGATATTTTAGGTTTCCACTCTTTCCTACTTTGTACTGCAACTGCAGCAAAGCTATTTCGGTCTGAAACAAAGTGGTGGACTGACCAAACCACAGAGTCACACCTCTAGCACGGCTAAATAACATGTTATTAGTACCTCATCGCTGAAGTCCTCAGGAAACTGAAACAGCACACCAGGATCTATACCATTAAAAAGAATACATGAATGAACACCGTGGCTAATTCCCCAAACTTACAAGGTACTCACAAGCAAGCAAAGCATTGAGTGAAACAGAAAAAAAGCTACATTGTATGCGTCGACAACTCATTAAGAATCGACTTATCAAATAAATGATTAAAATCAATAAAAAAGTGTTTTTCAACCCTCTGAGTCAGATTACCACAACATGCGATCTGGTTCAAGTGACTAGACAGGCGCTGTGGTTTTTCTGATCACATGACAGGAAGTAAGAGCAACTCTCTCTACAAACCCAGCCTTGTCATTTTTATCATTTTACAACACAGATTCATTTGTGTTGCTTTGTAAGTTTGAAGCAAACACTTCGGATGGTGGAAAACGTGAAGAGAGTCGTGGATTTGAGGAACAATTTGAATGAACTTCTCTGTTGCTGACAAATCACTCTGCAAACGGTGCTTCGACAGACGGCACGAAGACAGGGGACTCACCTTTGTCTCTGGCTACGGGGCAAGTCGCTTCAAAGCACCAGTAGAAGGTTCGCTCAGGGTTTTGTCTGGCAGGAAAGAGACAGAGTGTGTCAAACGTATCTGCCCAACGCTTGTCATGATTTCACCAAACGTATGGGATGTCTCTCCAGGGTGATAGGAGACAACATGTGTGCTGTTGAACACTGAGGTGTATCTCTGAGACGAGTACGGCTACAGAGAGAGTAATCTGCAGTGGTGGGATGAAACTACATTACGTTCTGGACTTGAGTACACATGTAAGGTACTTGATAGATATTTTTCATTCTCATTTCTACTTCTAGTCTTCTTCTCAGAGGTAAATATTGTCCTTTTTTATGTCACTTGTTTTTTATGATGCAAAAATATCAATCACCTAATTCCTTGCGACGTAAGTTAAACATGAAAATGGCCAAAACTATATAAAATCAGCTCCACCCTCACCAGCGGCACCATCAAACTGATGAACATATACATCAATAATTATAGTACAATTTGGAAAATATTTGAATATAACTCTGAAATGTGCCATCCTGCATAACTTTAGTTATTATAAGCATATTTAATAGTAACAAGTTAAATGCAGGGCTTTTACTCGTAACACAGTATTTCTACACCGTAGTATTGCAACTGTTTATAAGTAACAAGACATTAAAGTACAAGCAACAAACACATTTTCTTTCTGGTCGACCGTGAAGTGTATGGCAACGCATAAAGGGCAACAGAGTCGCTGCAGGAAACTTCCTGTGCAGTCGTTGAGAGGAAGTAATAAAAACCACAAGAACTGACTGACGGGCAGAGTGATGATGGGAGTCGTGTACATTTAAAAACATTTTTTTACTCACTTCAGTCTGGAGCCCATGCTGTCTGGATGTTCCCGTGTCCATGTGTTTGTCCGGAGAGGCCAGAGGTCAGCAGGTGCATCAGACGACAGTCATACCTCGGATCTGATGGAGCGGTGGCGTCTACGGAAGCAGACAACGGCGAGTAGCAGCAGCTGTCTGCACAATCAGCGCAATCGGAGTGACAGAACACTTCCTGATCTCTGTCAGTATGTGTGTGTGTGTGTGTGTACACACGTATGACGTCTGTTATAAGACCACCTCTCCAGACTCAACATTCATTTTCACTTCGCTTAGAATGCCATCATCTGTTGTTCCAACTCCTACTTCTTGTTTTAAGACTTAAATGCAGCTATATTTATTTAATTAGCAGCCATAAAGACAAAGGGTATAGCCTTTAGATATAAAACACAAATCTTATTTATCTGTTTGAAGTTATAGCATTTCTGCACTAGTGACCTTCGTGACATTTGCATTTAAAAAGTTCATGTCTAGGATCTGTCTATAGCTTGATTTATATAGAACCCACATGCTTTACATGTCTGGGTGTAATTGTGTGTATTGCAACTGTTAACAGAACAGAATATTTGGGTGTTACAAGTTTCGTAAGCGGTGAGAGGCAACAAGGTTTTCACATCCTGCTCAGAGAGGCACTAAACTCACAGATGTCACTGCTGCCTCCTAGTGGTGTTCAAGCAGTACTGCCTAATCTGTGGACAGTGCAGGTCTCCATTTTGGTTTGCCTTGAGGAAAACATCATCAAAGGTTTTTGATGCCCAGTTTGGTCTATTTCAATCAAAAGGAGTCTTTTTGGAAAGCTATCAGCGACACTTAATACACATACACACATATATATTACTTCTATCCTTATTTTCGTTTGTACTTCATTTTAAAACATATTGAAATTCAAAATGTACCACACAAAAGAACTCAACGCAGACAGGGATATTTTTCCGAACAAATTTAATTCAATCAATGCCAAACTAGACAAGTGATCGATTTTATCGACTATTTGTCCCGGGTACTGTTTGACCGACGGTGATAAATGAACATAAACAAATAGCTACCGACAAAAAGACCACAAGCACACCCGATTCAGCTACCTCTATACGAGCAACAAGATGGGAGGGTGGGATTAGTGTTGTGGATCCTACTCTGGCTGGAGGAGAGGTGACTGTGAGTGGAGGAGAGAGAGAGGAGAGGCAGAGAGAGAAGCAAACAGAAAAGTGGCGGCGATAAGAGAGCGAGGGGAAGGATAGTACTGTGAAACTAAAGTCAGAGAGAGAGCAGAGCAGGAGTGAAATAAGTTGACAGACTGGCTGTTGAGAAACGAGGAGTGATTTTCGCCTCAGGCCCCCTCCTCTTCTCCCTCCTCCTCAAACTCCCCCTCCTCGGCCGTGGCGTCCTGGTACTGCTGGTACTCGGACACCAAGTCGTTCATGTTGCTCTCCGCCTCCGTGAACTCCATCTCGTCCATGCCCTCGCCGGTGTACCAGTGGAGGAAGGCCTTGCGGCGGAACATGGCGGTGAACTGCTCGGAGATGCGCTTGAACAGCTCCTGGATCGCCGTGCTGTTGCCGATGAAGGTGGCCGCCATCTTGAGCCCCCGGGGCGGGATGTCGCACACGGCCGTCTTGACGTTGTTGGGGATCCACTCCACGAAGTAGCTGCTGTTCTTGTTCTGCACGTTCAGCATCTGCTCGTCCACCTCCTTCATGGACATGCGGCCGCGGAACACGGCGGCCACCGTCAGGTAGCGGCCGTGGCGCGGGTCGCAGGCGGCCATCATGTTCTTGGCGTCGAACATCTGCTGCGTGAGTTCGGGCACGGAGAGGGCCCTGTACTGCTGGCTGCCCCGGCTGGTGAGGGGGGCGAAGCCGGGCATGAAGAAGTGCAGGCGGGGGAAGGGCACCATGTTGACGGCCAGCTTGCGGAGGTCGGCGTTGAGCTGGCCGGGGAAACGCAGGCAGGTTGTGACCCCGCTCATGGTGGCGGAGACCAGGTGGTTGAGGTCTCCGTAGGTGGGTGTGGTGAGCTTCAGGGTGCGGAAGCAGATGTCATACAGGGCCTCGTTGTCGATGCAGTAGGTCTCGTCTGTGTTCTCGACCAGCTGGTGGACAGAGAGGGTGGCGTTGTATGGCTCCACCACCGTGTCGGACACCTGGAGGCAGAAAGGGCAAAGGTCAGGAGTGTTCAGCCAGAAAAGAGCAAAACAAACACACCAATAATCAGTGTGATGTGATCAGTGTACCTTAGGAGAGGGCACCACACTAAAGGTGTTCATGATGCGATCGGGGTACTCCTCACGGATCTTGCTGATGAGCAGGGTGCCCATCCCGGAGCCGGTCCCACCGCCCAGGGAGTGTGTGAGCTGGAAACCCTGCAGGCAGTCACAGCTCTCAGCCTCCTTCCTCACCACGTCCAGGACCGAGTCCACCAGCTCGGCTCCCTCTGTGTAGTGACCTTTCGCCCAGTTGTTACCGGCTCCACTCTGGCCTGGAAGTAAAAGGGTTCTTTACAACCCACCCTCTGAATATTAAGCCTTATTTATCCTGCCAAAGGGTGTACGCCTTCATTTCAACTGGAGAACTTTCATTTGCTGATAATTAAAGTGACCTTTGCGTTTCTTATGGAATAACCAGTGTGTGTGTGCGTGGTTGATCACATATCATGTACCAAAGACAAAGTTGTCTGGTCTGAAGATCTGTCCGAAAGGGCCGGAGCGGACAGAGTCCATGGTGCCTGGCTCCAGATCCACTAAGATGGCTCGAGGCACGTACTTCCCACCTGGAACACAAATCCATGCGTCAAAACGTTTTTTATTAGAGAAAGAGGAGACGGACAATTAGAGCACCGAGTTGTTTTAACAGTCCGGACCTGAAGCCTCATTATAGTAGACGTTGATTCTGTCCAGCTGCAGGTCACTGTCTCCATGGTAGCTTCCTGTCGGGTCGATGCCGTGCTCATCGCTGATCACCTCCCAGAACTACAGACACGTCGATGGGTTGGATGAGACAGAAACCACATTTTAACATCTCAACACAGGGTGGAGGGAATCGTCTGCGTACGTTGTTGATCCACGGCAGTTGATCGATAGAAAATCAACAGATGACACAAATTTGATGATGGAAATAAAAACAAAAAAGTCATTTTTAATTGTAAAGAGAAAAAAAATCAAGCACCATCACCTTGTGCCGGCCAGTTTGCAATATTTCATATACCAAACGATTAATTGTTGATTAATAAGTGATGGAATAATCAATAACAAAAACACTGACTAGTTGCAGCACCAGAGTGGCCTATCATGCTTTAGTATCATTGTAATTATATATGACCAATATGTGCGTTGAAAAGTGCATGTCTGAGCCACCCCTCTCTCTGTCTGAGACAATACACACACACACACACACACACACACACACACACACACACACACGGCTGAGATTTGCAGGGCCTCAGTGACAGCAGAAGGGACGTCTCGGCTCGCCACCGCCCATCCTAAAAGATGCTATTGTGCGCTGCCTCCCGGTCTCATACAGACGGTCCACAGCACCGTGTTGACCCCTTTACCGCGTCCCGTTGATGACGTGGCCTCCGGACCACCGACACACCCGAACCCAACCATATAAAACCGAGCCCGGCAGGTAGACGTGATGGTAGACCTCATACCTTTGCTCCAATCTGGTTCCCGCACTGGCCGGCCTGCAGGTGCACTATCTCGCGCATGTTGTCGCTGCGGTGTGTTCGTGCGTGCGTGAGTGTGCGTGGAGTCTCACGGAGAAACTAGAGAGGGGGCGGGGGGGAGGCTCAGCCGGCTCCGGTTGTTCAGCGGTTCGGGTTCTGGTCCTCTCCGTTCACGGTCGACACTCTGTGGATGAATGGCGGAGGAGCTGTGTGGCTGCGTTGTCGTCTCGCCCTACCCCTCCGTCCGCGGCTGCGCTGTTCGTCTCGGTGCTGCAGCATGACGTCATCTCCATGGCAACGGGAACCGGGCAAGGCCGGAAAATTGGTCCAAGCTCGGGCTGTGTGTGTGTGCGTGTGTTTTTTGTTCATAGGCCGGTTGTTGTGGGATTGACAGATAACAGTGGAACGATAAACAAGACTCTTCTTCACGCTGATTGTTCATGCAGACGGATGGATCCTCAGTGAGGTGGTGACGTGGAGCCTAGCAACCCTTGAATAAAGAGGAGAAAGGCAATGAAGATTATAGCACGGTTTGCCAGTGAACGTTGTGTTTGCTGCAGCAATGATCTGTGACTTGTGTGCGTCTGGGTGTGGGCATTCTTCACTCAATTCCTGGAGAGGAATAGTGTTGGAATGACATAGATTCACTTACATGCAGAGACTTGCATCATCACTTCACATCAACTTGCTTTCGGATGACATTTCCTTTATCTCTTATTTTTGCCCTATTTATCCGTTTCCTACCTTCTTCCTGCTGTGACACATGAATCTGTGTACTGCGGATTAATACAGTCTCATGTTATCTTAGATGTGTTTACGTGCACACATCATATCCTGGTTATGAGTCCGATGGTTTTGATCATCAGACATCACATCCCGAATGGATGTAGTGTTTCATGTTTGCACGAGAACACAGAACACAGACAAACCTGCTCAGAGCAAAAATATGTTGTTGGGCCCATTACCAACCCCTCCTACTGCCCTCTGGGAATCACACATGTCCAGGTTTAGTATTACACTACGATAGTACTATATTAAGCTAAAGTTAGCAGTCGTTTGGTGGTTGCCTAGCAACAATAAAAAAAAAGAAAACGTAAAAAAAACCACTGATATTCTGATCGGGCAACGAAAAGGTGGTTTGCTTCACGTTTCACCTGCAAAACTCCCTGTCTGATCAGGCCCACAGGAAGCAGCTCATTGTGCTGCTGCCCGTAGAGACAGGACATTTAGAGAGCGGAAGGGAACGAGGAAGGAAGAAGTGATAGTCAGAGAACAAGATGGCATTCCCCAACCTTTTGCTCGCAGGCGTGCAAAGAATACAAAAAAGGGGAGTGAGGCGGTGAAATTCAGTCACAAGTGATCACTCACTGAACAGCAGTCATCTATCAAGTGGATCCTGAAACAATCTGGGTACGCTGAGAATCTGGAATCATGATTGGTACGGCCAATCTATGCGTGTCTTAATGAGTTGCTTTTTCTTTGAACACTTAATTGCATGTGACAGAATATATTCATCAACACCAGTTAAGGAAGTGTGTTGGATTCAGAGGCGATCATGAAGACGATGACCGTCCACGGCCGAGCACCAAACCAGACCTGCTGGACCAAAACGCCATTGAATGCAAGTCATCTGACCCAGCTAGGACCGAAGGCTACTCCATTACCCAGCCTGCTCCTGGCTGTCTGATGTCTGAAAATAAGATGGATGAGATGAGACTTGAGGACGGTCCATGAGTGTCCCCACATCTCTACAGAGACCTGGCTCCATCTTGGAATCCTGAATCAAGCTGCCCTTAATGGACCGCATGACAGAGAGTGACTCTGAATTTTTTGTTATGATGTTATGCTTTATTATCTGCCTAGAGGATCGTTTTTGTTATTGCTGTTTTCCATTCCTTCTGATTAAAAAAAAATACATTACAGGAGCTAATTACCAAATGTTGGCGACTAAAATGTTAACTGTTAACAATGAACTTTCATGAACTGGAAACACCCAGATGACGGTGCGGTGGCGACCTGCCAATCACATGATAGACACGGCCGAATACAAAGCCTTCTTTATAGTTTATTTTACTCTAAATGGGACGATAGTTTACTAAATGAACATTATGCTTCTTTGAAGAAGACTTGAAACAAGGAATTGAGACCATTAACTCATGTTTACAATTTTTACTGAGGTAATAAATCAAGTGAGCAGTAGGGTCATATTCTCATAGACTTCTATACAATTGGATTTCTTTTTGCAACCAGAGGATTTTGCCCCATGATGGCCTTTGGAAAGAATGCAAGTTTAAGGCACTTCTGCATTTGCTTCCCTTTTCAGTAATGGAGGCTGCAGACTGCAACATTTCACCGTTTAAGCTCAGTGAATCCCTGAATGTACACTGTTCAAAAGAATTAAGGGAACACTAAAATCACACATCAGATCTCGATGAACAAATTATTCAAATTGAAAATCTTTACTGATGTACATTGTATAATTTATTGAGCACATTACGTATAAATGGTCAATGGAAAACAAAATCATCAACCCTCTGAGGGCTGGACTCAAAATTACACCCAAAATCAAAGTGAAAGTGGAAATCACAGGCGGCTCCAATAATGTGACTCAGTGTGTTTGGCTCCCGTGTGCCTGTATGAACTCCCGACATCCAGGCATGTCCCTGATGAATCTGCAGATGGTGTCCAGGGGGATCTCTTCCCAGATCTGGATCAGGGCATCAGTGAGCCCGGGACAGTCTGTGGCGCTACTTGCTGGTGTCAGATGGACCGATACATAACATCCCATAGGTGTTCAGTTGGATTGAGGTCAGGGGAATGAGAAGGCCAGTCAATGGCATCACTGCCTTCGTCATCCAGGAACTGCCTACACACTTTGACCACATGAGGCCTGGCTAGTCCGGCACCAGGAGGAACCCAGGGCCCATAACGTCATACCACGGCATCTCCAGACTCTTTCACACCTGTCTCTTGAGCACTCATGTAATTGAGTGAATGTACATTGTACCACTGTTAACATTAATACATTTAACTGTTTTTCCAACTCTAGTCAATCATTAATTTGTGTTCTGGTAAATGTAAATATGGTGCTCCAGTGCATAAAAAAAGCATAAAAATAGTGCTTGTTCATGAAATCCTCCCCTGGACCCCTTTAGGTCTGGGCTAAGACCCGAATTTCATTAAATCCTGGCAAAGCTCCTGCTCATAAAACATCAGTCTGATTTAATAGGTCAGGCATGTGTTAAAAACCTACCAAACACAAATAACTGTTTTCATTCTTTCTATTACAGTTTTTCTCCATTGGTTTGGCTCTTTTCTTGAAACAGAAATTACATTCTCAAAACAACATGGACAAATCTCCAAACCACTTGGCAATTGTCCACAACAGAATTGCATTTCTCATTCATTTCATCAAATTGCAATTGTCTTAGTACATGTCTCAATATCTCATTACATCTTTGCCAATAATTAAGTACAGGTAGCCTACATTTAGCACAATTTCCAAGTGAATAGATCTTGTTGATCTAAACTGATTGTCGATTCTCAGTCTAATGGTTGTTCTCTGCTAAACATGTCAGCATCATTTCATTGTGTAAGTCATCACTTGCACAATAGTCTGATCAATTGTCAAAATTAGTCAAGAACATAATACCATGAATACCATATATGAATCTCTTGGAACATTTGATAAATTGAGTACAGTAATTGACAGTCAGGTGAAACTAGAACTTGACTAACGAAGGAGGAGTTTCACTCATCTCAGATGACCAATCAAACCGTATGTTTAGTTACCTGACAGGTGCTGTCTATGATTGTGAATGCTGCCAAACATATACAGTATATATATATATAAAGGTTGACCAGGACCAGTACCATTTCTGAACATGGAGGCACCTGGCCAAGCAAATGAACAAGGGCAACTGCCTTCTCCATGAAGAAGAAGAGGAAGAGGAGTAAGGGTGCGTGGTGGTGGAATAGGGGGAAGAGGCCGAGTAGCACGAAGACACCATGTTGTCCCGGATGAAATTCGGGCCACAATTATCGACCATGTTGTCAACCACTGTCTCACAATGGTGGAGGCAGGTCGCAGAGTGCAGCCTAATGTGCCTCGCTCTACAGTCTCCTCCATCATCCAAACCTTTCGCAGGGAAAACAGGTATGTACTCATATCAGTCAATAATTGAATTATATGTTGTATACTGTAGGACTGGACACTGTGCATAAAGCAAGAAATGTGCATTTACCTATTCATTTAGTGTGTGTGTGTGTGTGTGTGTGTGTGTGTGTGTGTGTGTGTGTTATAGCCCTGCAGTAATGTACCTCAATGGGATACAGTAGTATTCCAGCCACTGTTCAGTGATGCATTAGCATAGTGGTAAAAAGTAAAGCAACAATACAATTTCATTGGTAACTCATTCTGTAAGAAATACATAAGACATACATCACGAATGGAGTGTTGTCCTTTGAATTCTATGTTTGAACGACAACCTGGCACGGGTGGCTACTCTTACCGTAAAATCCTATTTTTTTCAGTTTTACACACAATTGTATTCTGTTAGCTAGAAAAAAAAACGAGTACGGTAACCATTGTCAATGAAGGACTGGGCTAAGACTTAGTGGTGGACATGAGGGATATTTCAATTGTCCTCTGCCATAGTGACAAAACATCTAAACATTTTGACTTGCAGTGCTTACACAATGCCAAAGGGATGGTGCATTTTGGGGGCACTGACTATTTATATGAGAAAGGAATTTAGATTTGACACATGAGCGAACTGTTTTGGGAGAGATATGAGCTTTTGCAGGTGAACCATGGTGTTGTGCTGAACCATCCAGGTTATTTTGGCAAAAGCACCAAGAGTGTTGAGAACGTCCGGTCTGTTTCGAGAAATGAGCCAAAGCAATTGAGAAGGATCTTTTGTCTTTTGGGGGCACTGACTATTTATATGGGAAAGGAATTTAGTTTTGAAGCATGAGTGAACAGTTTTGGGAGAGATATGAGCTTTTGCAAGTGAACTACGGTGTTGTGCTGAACTGTAAGACTGTTTTGCCAAATGATCTTAGAGTTTTGAGAATGTAATTTCTGTTTCGAGAAATGAGCCAAACCAATGGAGAAAAACTGTAATCAAAAAAGGACCCCCCACCCCCCGTGGCGGCCGCAGAACAAGCCTTTAACCCAACATGTTCCTATTATCACCTTTGAAGAAGCACATGTGTTTGTAACAGTAGACTATCAACACATCCAGGAAGCATGGAGCATCCTTATCACTCATCACGTTTTTGGCCACTAGACGGATGTAAGTCCAACATCCACTCTCCGCTCTGTTTGGTTCTTCACAACTCTTTATCTGAAAAAGGCTCCACTATGTTCACTAGTTTGCTGATAACTGTTTGCTGTTCTGGGACATGTAGTGTGCTTTGGGTTTTTCAGAGCTTTATTCCTGACCTGAGAACAGCTTCTGTGGCTGTAAATAAGGTTGATGAGAAGCTTGAATGTGCAAACAAAGTTGAAGTGGAGAGGGCGTCGTGGCCAAATAGGGATTGTGTGATCAACAGGCTTAAAGGGATAGTTCCGAATTTTGGACATAAGACCTATTTTCCAAGTGAGCTGGTGTGTTCGAGACGTCTGGAGACGTTTTCAAGAAATTTCATTCAGTTCTTCTAGTTGCCGAGTTCGCTTATGCTATAGCTAGCGCGAGTCAATGGTTCTTAGCTAGATAAGCATTAAAAACAGTCTTGCCCACTCCACAGTGCACCCGAGGCAAATCCATTAAAACACTAGACTGTCGATGTACATATGTGTGTTGATAGAATAATATTTGAAACAAAACTAACCTCGCATCGCATGAATCATCCATTTTTTGAGGGACTAGTTTCTCAGCAGCAGCGGAACTTTACTTTGCTCCGTCGGACTCAAAACTCTAAGACGCGCAGCCCGAAATACTGCCCGTAAATAGGCAATCGAACCGGGCCAAACTGTCGGCACTTATACCCCCAAGGCTGTCTGAAAAGCCCTCGGAGCTCACTCAAACACCTGGCAGCCCACGGCCACAATTACGCACCGCGAACCTGGTCCGTCCGGAGAACCGTAAACCCTCGGACGCGTTGCGGGGATTCCCTCCGGTAAATAGACACATGAACACCGCCGAATATTCGGGCCTCGTGCCCTCAGAGCTGGGTGAAAAGCCCTTGGTCCTCACTCAAACACCGGGCAGCCCACGGCCACGCGAATCCACACATGCAGACTCTCCGTCGGACATAAAACTCTAAGACGCGCCACTCGCAATCCAGCCGGTAAACACGCGGCTCAACACCGCCGAACTCTCGGCACTTGTGCCCCCAAGGCTGTCTGAAAAGCCCTTGGAGCTCACTCAAATACCGGGCAGCTCACAGCCGCGCGAAGCCACAATTACGCACCGCGAAGCCGGACCTCTGCTCCGTCCATAGACCCGTAAACCCTCGGACGCGTTGCGGGGAATCCCTCCTGGCACCACCAGTCTCCGTTTGTTCGGTTCCGGTTCTCAGCTCCAGCGGTCTCCACAGACGCTCGTTCACGTTCTGCCCTTTGAGCATCCCTCTCGCTTCCTCTGTATATTCAGGCTCGTACAGGTACGGTTGGGTTTGGGTGGAAAAAAACTCCTCATCAGAGTCTTCAAAAGTTTCCGTTGACTTGCGCTAGCCATAGCATAAGCGAACTCGGCAACTAGAAGAACTGAATGAAATTTCTTGAAAACGTCTCCTTACGTCTCGAACACACCGGCTCACTTGGAAAATAGGTCTTATGTCCAAAATTCTGAACTATCCCTTTAATCCAACCATGTTCAATGTAGTAACCCATGATGACCATGTGGGGGAGATATAGACCTTCGGTTCTTCAGCTGATCACAGTCTCATCTCACCATGTAGGGTGTTGGTTTTATGATTTTATGTGTATACGTGCATATTTTTTATCTTGTGTTGGCAGTGCATTTTATTTATTTATTTTAATTTATTACTTTTATCTTTCTATAATGTACTTCATCTTTTTTATTGTGTTTCTATTGTGTTATCCATGTATTGTGCTTTATCTTGTTGTGCAACACTTTGTGTTTGTTAAAACCGTGCTACATAAATAAAGTGGATTGGATTGGATGTCTGTCTCTCACTTCTTTTAAATAATAATAATAATAATAATAATAATAATAATAATAATAATAATAATAATAATAATAATAATAATAATAAAACAATACATTAAAGTGTTCATTTCATGGCTTGTAAACGTTCAATTCAATTAAATTAAATCACCCTTGCACTACTTTTTGAATCTTGAATGCATAAAAATAGCTAAACAATATTCTTATTAAATATGTCTCTGAACATAGAACAAGTGAGGCTATTTTTTTGGCTTCTTATACTGTGAATTTCTCAATTTCCTCAGCCTGCCCTGTGGATTAATTCATATTCTAATACATAATTTAGATTGCATATGGAAAAAGAAATCTCTCAGGCAGATTCACTTATGAAAGTTGATGGTTAAAACTGAAGGGGATATTACGTCTTTACAGATTTCAGAATGCTTGAGGATGAAGGTGGAGCAATTAAAGACTAACACATGCACACACCCACACACCCACACACCCACACACACACACACACACACACACACACACACACACACACACATAATTATACTGCTGATATGTCCTCCTCCTTTTCCTTGGGAGGATATGAAGTGTGCAGAGCATATCATCCTTCTTTAAGAACATATCCTGATGTTGCATATATTTAAAATGCTTCAGCAAACCCACAATGCCTCAGGACACATTCCCCCATAGTGTCTCAGCCTCCCGCATCACTGCTGCGACCGTCAACTGTGCATCTCTCGCACTACATCTGTCCAACACGTTTCCTCCCAGTAATGCTTTGTTAAAATGTTACACTTGAAACACACACACACACACACACACACACACACACACACACACTGCTCATAAATTGCATGGTTATTTCAATATGTTACACAGAGGTGACCACTTGACTACCAGTTTGTCATTTTCTGCCAGAGCTGGCGGATCATTCGCTCTCATTAATGAGAGTCATAAAACCACCGGGCCTGTCGGAAACACTGAGATCACCAAGGAGGCGGCTCTGCACTCTGGAAGGACACGCAGTGAAGTGACAGTGGATGCACGCATGCACACTGAGGAAAAAGTAAAAGTGGATCAAGATTGAATTGAGTGCAGGTACCGCATGAAGAAGATGGAGAACTTTATTCTCTATTTGGTGAAACATAATTTATCATTTGCACGGCATCAAAACCATCAGAACCGTGTTCTATTGAAGCGATTCTGTGTTTAAGTAGAGTGCATCTTCACACCCAGTGAGTCTGTTTACTGCTGTTGAAGGTGATTCATTGTTCAGTGATACATGAATTACAAGAGAAGAAGTCTACGGAGACCTCTATTTAGTTGTTTATCTAGTGACTGAGAAGGGATTTTGGCTGGTGGCCATTATTGCTAATCAATATGACAGCTCAGGCAGACAATACTGAGGAAGTCGGAAGAGAGAAAGAAATCTTGTTAGTGTGCAGTGTGTTTGCAAGTGCGTGTGGCATTATGGATGTCTTAGGAAGATGTATTCCTCCCTCATCAAGGAAACAAAAAGAAGGACAAACAAGCCTCTAACCTTTCATTATATCACTGAAGTCCTGATTTTTTGTGAGCGCTGACTGTGTGTGTATGCAGTATTATTTTATGCTACCTAACTAAGCCGTTCGTGGCCTAAAGTTACACAATGTGTTCCAATGTTAACAAAGGTGCTATTGAAAACATTGATAACATCCGGCCACTAGATGTCGCACTCGCACTACCCTCTTCCATTGCATTCACGTCACAACGCAGCTGTTGCTCGAAGCGCATGCGCCCTCAATGGGTTGCCGGTTCGTTGAACAACTAGCTAGCTAGCTTTAACGATATCTTACCGGTCAAGAAGAAAAGTGGCACCTCGGCGTGGCTTTTCAGTCTTTGAAACTCGAACAAACGCCAAACCAATGTTCACTCGGGTCTTGCTCCTCCTTTTGTCACTTAGAACTGGTACTGAAATGCCGCCCGCTTACCGCAACCCCAAAGACACTTGACCCCTGACTACGCAGAGATACCATGTTATACCAACGTCGTTATCCAATTGGCTCACAAGCCTTGCTAGAAGCCACACGTCACACATCTACACAGAGGTAAACAAAACATTCATTTTGGACTTTTTAAAAATGATAATCAAAACATTTTTTTCACGAGAAGTGATACTTTGATTCCGCACCTTTCTAAAAGCTCTGTGGATGTATTCTTTTTTTTTTAAATTATTTGTTTAAATAAAACTCTTATCAATATGACCTTTAATTGAAGGAACTTGCCAGATGCTTTTTCATCCGACAAGTCGCATCTTCGGTAGAATGCGTCGGTGGGTTTTATTGTTAAACATTATGTAGATAGTAATAAAAGACAAAATTATGATGCGTAAATGTTCTATTTCAGATATTACACACTGTGCTTGATAAACACATTTACTGGGTTGGGAAGGGTGCTAATTACAAACTTCACTGGGTTTTCTTTGAGTTCTCGCCGCGATGATTAGTGCAAAGAAAAACCTGCGTCATTGGATTATGAGAGGAAAGCGAAGCACCTCAAAGAGGCTCAATGGAAGCATTCAAAACCCTCATAGAAACAATCCCACAGCTGACAGGTCAATTCAACAAACCACTCAGCCGCCCTGCTGCCGTTACCTCAATTGGTTTTCTTTATCTATTTACCACCTGTTTTATAATCTGGAAGTTATTTGAGCCATGAGAAGCTCACCATCAAATAAGTATAAAGAGAATAGGTGCTAAGCTCATTTTGTAACTAGCTTGGTTCAATGCCACTGGTGTTTACTGATATCAATTAAACTAATTATTTTTCTTCCTCGCTGACTGCTTCTCTGAGATATCTCACCCCAGCTCTCCTGACCGCCAGTCTCTCTCTCGTTCCACAGACAAAAGACACTCTCCCAATGTGTTTGAGACAAAATGCTTTTTGTGCCTGTTGCTACAATCATTTAAGAGAAAAAGAAATAATAAGAAAAAAATAGTCATAATAGGAATTCACTTGTATGCATATTTATAACACACTAACAATATCGCTTATATTAGTCCATTATCAGAATTAACACCAGTAGGAATTAAAAAACGTTATTAACATCCAAATAAACAAGAGCAACTGAATGGAATTAATTATATCATGAAATATGTCTTAAGGGAATGTGTATGTCATCCCCGTCTCTCTTGTTTTCACCCTCCTCCCTTTCTTTTTCCCAAAGACTACGCATAAAGGCTTTCAAATCATCTGGAGACTAATCACTGTGAGAAACCACTGTGAAGATGTGAAGATGTGTGTTGTGTGGGTGAGAGCTCACACAATCACTTAATGGCAGGAAAACCAATTAGCCACACACACACACACACACACACACACACACACACACACACATGCCAACAGATTTCATATGTCCACAGACTTGAAAATAACAGCGTTTCTCTATTATTTATTCACATTTATTATTCAGTGGGCAATTCAGCGTTAACTTACAGAAACAGACAACAGTCTTCAAATTAGTCAGTGTATTTTCACTGGGCAGGTTGTTTTAGAAAGCATCATGTGAAGGGTTTTATTGAATATCCTACATATGTGTGTGTTTTTCTCCTGGCATTCGATCTGAGCTTTGACGCCGATCCATAACCAGCATGCTCCTTACTTCGGTTTCATGTTCAGGTTTTTCATTGAAACACCAACTACCTATAAACCCCTCCTCTCCTCCTTTCTTTGTCTTCTTCGTGTGTTTAACAAGCTGTTGCTGTATGTCCCATGATGCACTCAGATACTTTTTTTTAAATTACCCTTGAGGGAAGATAACAACATGATTATGAGTATATTACAGTAAGATAATACATCCTCTTCCAGCATTAACTCCAGTGATAAATGACTGTGATTGAATTGTTCTCCTGCTTTCAAGCAACAGTTGTTAACGTCTAGGTCTTCACTTCTCTCAGCCAAGCTAAAACACGGCACTAAAAAGCTAGTCTGACCTTATGGGCAATACACTTGATCACTTTCTTACTCCATTTGCTCTCAACATATCAGAAATCAGGTTCGAACGAGTCCACAGAAGTCGCCCACATAGGGAAGAGGTCGGCATGGTCGACGGGCCCCAAACTGTCTCTGGAAACATACATGAGTGTGCATTTTAGATGTGTGGGAGCGTGATTTTGTATGAGACAAGGTGGGAATTAGATGAGAAGATTGATACAGGTCTGTACAGCATACAGATGTGATATTGATCTTATTACTCACAGCAAAAACTAAAAGAAACTTTCCACAAAACTTTTCTTTAAGAATCACTGAGGTCATGAGTTTTGAATAATAATTGCTTTTTGCATTATTTGGTAAAAAAATGGCTGACTAGTATGCTCACTGTTACAGACTGTAACAAACACATCCATGCATGGGAGCAACAGCAGGCCCCTGTTATGAAGTGTGTCCTACTCTGTTAATATTGTATTTTATTTCTCCTACAAATGAGGTATTGATAACCTCTTCTCTTTCAATCAGGTGCACATTCCTGTTTCCTTCCCCCTAAATGAGCTTTCAAGCAATTGATGTATCATCACACACACTGATACCTGAAGGCATTTCGCGATTCATGTCATTAAAGAACTTCTCTTTCTTTTAAATTAAACACAACCAGCTCAAAAGAATGAAAAAAGACAGAACAGGATAGCAATACAGGATAGACAGCAAAGGAAGGAGCCAAGCAGTTTGCATCTCAAATCAATATCACTTCCAGCTGCTGCTTCACAAACATCTGAACACTTCACTGGCACAATCACAAACACTGTGGAAGAAAATGTTAAGAAAGCTGTATCGACGTTAACCGGAGTAGAGGGGTGTGAAGATGACATGAATGGAAAATAAAATAGAAAGATCAACAAGTTTGACTGAGCTGCTCTGATAACAAGTCATCAAGTCAGTCACGCTTTTGTGAACACATTTTGGAGAAGAAAAACAAGAGTTATTGCAAGATATGTTCACTGCATTTTGTGTTCTCATATTTCAAATCATTTAGACCCTCTTTTGGCACATTTTCTTGTTCCTAAAAGATCACAGAACTGAGTTTGGGTTTGTTTGCCAACCTTACTTAGTTAGACATTCACTCGAAGATAATACAAAATGGGCTCTGGTGATTCGGCATGAGCAAAAATATAAATAAATAAAAATAGTACACGTGGACTGGTTCCAGACTTTCCGACAAATGTACTTGCATTTTTAGATTTTTAGTGATTCGAATAGGTTGAACCTGAAAAGTATGAACAACAAAAAAAAAATACCCTGAATAAAGAAAACTGAGCACGAAAGCAGAAGAGTAGAAATAATACAAATCCCATATAATCCGAGGAAGAAGTCAATCTGAGGATAGGCTTTTTAAATGGAAAGAAATAACCACATTAATCATATGTCCTATGACAATAATCAGGGGGTTATGCAGCCTCCCTTTTATTTCAAAAACATACAGTCTGCTTTCTGTTTTCATTCAATGACAAAACAGGAGATGGATGAATGAGAGCACGAGACCTCATCCTCAAAGCCCAATCCTGCATTTTCCATCTCGCACACAGCAAGATATTCTCAAAGAAAGCCCTAAAGAAAGGAATGACGCGGTGTGTTGGGTGATATGTGTGTGTGTGTGACGATCTCACTGGGTGAAAATAATTTGTTGGAAATGACTCACACATACGGTACAGACCCAATACGAGAAGAAGTGAGAAGATAAGGATGAGGAGAAGAGCAGCAGACGTAAGTAAGGGAAGCGGAGTGGATGCGGAGGAGGGACGTTGCTGTGGGTTATAAATCTAATCAATGCACAATTTCACTTAATTCATTCATGTTGATTTGGCTCATTGGCCGTCTCAATTCTCCAAGGACTCCGGTTCTCTTTGTATAAAACTCGGAAAATGGTGACCTTGAGCCCCACTGATATAGTCATGCTGAATGAAAATGTAGAAAGAAAAAAAACAAACATTTGATAATGATTGAATCAAATTAAAATATAAACCTGCAGAAGGCTAAACTAAACATACGCGGGCGTTAAGAAGGTCAATGGTTTGAATTATTCACGCATGATAATGACCAGCTGACGGTTTTTTTTTCACACTGGCTGGAAGGAGACCAGCGGGGCTTTGTGGAGCTTCTGTACCGGCAGCAACGAGGTGGGCGAGGTGGCTTGGCGACACTGAAGAGCAACACCCAGGGGAAGATTATGTTAGAGGCGTGACCACGGCAGTCACATGCCCACTTCACTCCGACTTTATTACAGTGAGCCTTATTAATTATTGTTTACATATGATGATAAGCCTTGTAATTCTTCCACGGTGTACACATGCTGCACACGTCCCACTCAAACAGAAGGCACTCTGAAGACACTGTGCTATTCCCGACGCACAGACACGTTCATGCATATCTTTGATACTTTATCGTTTTAAGTGGTTTGTAATGAGATTCACAATTATTTTACTTGAATGCAGGCGTTTCATAATTCATGCCTTCTCATCTCCCTCAGATTTAGTATTTTGTGCAGGTCCTCACGTAAAAAGGAACAGTTTGACATTTTGGGAAAGACACTTATTTTCGAAGAGCTCGGTAAGGAGATCGATACCACTTTCATACCTGTAAATATGAAGCTACTGACAGCAGCCTGGCTCAGCATGAAGAAGACAGACTAAGACAGCCAGAGTCCTGACTTCACGTCAGGCTTTAGCCTCTGTTCTTCCAGCACTGTGAATATCAATGCAATCTCTCATTGAGTCTCTCAAGTGTTCCTGAGGTCAACTATCTGTGACAAACTGGCTTCCACTATGATAAAAAAATAAATAAAAAATAAAAAACGACAGCTTCCATGTGTCATTGTAACCTGGTTTATCCATAATATTCACCAACAGTTACTGTTCCAACTATATTATTTCTGATATGTGTTCACTGTAGCGTAGGTTTATTATATTCAAACCTGCAGATTCAAAAATAAAGTGGGTGCCAGCCAGGTGATTATTCACCACTGTCAATATGTATTTATATAATTAAACTAATTAGAAAGCTAATCACCCAGATAGTTGCTGCCTAGTGTGTGTGTGTGTGTGTGTGTGTGAGAGAGAGAGAGAGAGAGAGAGAGAGAACTAATTTTTGTGTGGGTGGAAGGCAAACTAACAGGGGAGCCTAGAGAATGCAGTTAGCTCAATTAGGCCGAATCCAGACCAAGAGGACCACAACTGCCGAACCAAGATCCCCGAAGCTCGCTCCTGTAACGGAACATCTCATTCACGGTCTTTCCATCTTGTCCAGTCAATCCCGTCTTCTCTTATTTATATTTATATTATTTATATTAGCGAAGGAAAGGGGATCGTTCCTTCCTCTTCCACTCTGTCTTTGTTTGCCTCCTCTTCCTACAGTCTCTACTAGTCGCCTCCCTTCCTCCACTTTCCTTATGTCCTCTTTGTTTAATGTCTTATATTACAGACATACCTGAACTCTCAAGGTCTCAAGCTTATGGGAAATGGTTGTTAAATGTGACAAATAACAATGAGAGATTGTAGGGAATGTAATAATGAACTGCTCAACCATTAACCGACAAAAAACATTTTGGCAGATTAATGACCAAATAACCCAGTTGCCTGTTCAGCACCAACACTGCAGCTAGCAAGGCAGTTCACCCACACCACACGTGCATGCACGCCACTAAACTTGTTGGTTAACAGTTAATGATTGGTCGGCTATAGGTCTGAAAAAAAAATCTATCCAAATTAGCATCCCAAATACATTATTTAAAAAAAAAATACCGTGCATGTCTGGAAGTGAGACAGCATGCCAGGAAACCACTGGAGAAGAAATAGAAAAAGTAAACAAATGTGTGTTGTTATTTATGTACGAGTGCATTGTCTTTATGCTAAGCAAGACTTTCGCTTCATGTTTAGTGTACTTCACAAAATGTTAAACCTTTCCATTAAGAGTGAATTTCCAGGGTGAAAGGTACTTGCATGCAGATGCAGTACCTTTTCTTTCCTTTTACACATTACAATCCATTCCACACACTTGCTCTCTGCTGTTTCTCTGCTGTCGTTAATAAACCTGCGTATGTCCCGCAGCTTTGATGCCTTTGAACGGTCGCTGTGGGAATGTCAGCTCAGTATGTTACTCTTTGATATTCAGACCCCATCCATGCCAAATATGGCTGTGCATTTCAAAGTATGCTAGGCTATTTCCTCTCCCCACATACAGAGAAACATGTTGCGATGATAAGCCCCACTTTACTAGACAATTTGCAGCATTTCAGTGTTTACATTCACTAAGCTGAACTCCAACCACTGCATGTCAGCGTAGCCTTGACCCTGAACACACACACACACACACACACACACACTGTATACAGCCTAATGGGATGATTAAAGAGGTATGTGACCGTAAACTCACCAAAACTGTTTGTCATTAAAGAAACCTTGAACGAGTCTCTGTGGACACATTTCTCCCAAAATGAGCTACTGTTTATACAGTCATCATGAGAGAGGAGATAAGAGTCGTGATTTAACAAAGCAGAGGCCCTCGAGGGGCCCAACGACTGCCAATACAGTACAGATAGTTGAATTCATACGGAATCAGATAAGGTCTGTTGTCGGCCCGGAGGTTTCTGTTTTGACTCTGACTCAGCAGTTTGAATCATGGTGGACAGGCAAGTTAGTTTTTAACATGATCAATGTGTTTGTCTCACATTCAAGGCACCTGAATAAACAGTACGCAGTATTAAAAGCAAACTCCAGAGACAAAGCGAGTGACTGGTCACTGCCAGTCAATTAGTATAGTAAAAACAGATTTCATTGAGATGTACAGCTGCTAGAAAAGTTTTCTTTTCCCTCTTTCTCGTTGTTTCGCAGTAAAAAAAAACCCTGCTGCCGTCGCTCTTTTAAACATGTGGCGTCCCGTCGGAGCCGTCGGGGCTTGAGGCCCGATTAAGGCTAATAAGTGAAGGGGGGACACGGTCTTGAGCTACGAGGTGTGACACACTGTAACTGCAGCAGACAGCACTGTATGCACAGGTGCGCTTTGGGTCCAATTATCCTCATGTTCTCAAGTGCAGACCGTTTATTTCTGCGCATGTGTTACCCATGTTTGATATGAAGCAATGGCATCTACACTTTTAACGCTCCGTGGCTCCGGGTTTTTGTCTCCACCGGAGCTTCATGAACGTTTCTGTCAGTAGTTGTCACTTAAAAGGGATTTTCTACATGTCTCTTCATGGCCACCGTGTTGAAAGTAACTTCTGCCAAACTTCTCCTATAGTGACGCAGCGTTAAATGCATCAAATAATGTTGTCATTCAGCCGTTTTCTGTTTTCTATTGACTTTAACGGCCACCATCCTTCTTAGAAGGTGCAATTCTCTTTTAGTTTTGCTGAGTTGTGCACTGTAGCCCACTCATTTATAATGTGTTGGTGTTAATCATCCATCAACATCCACATGTATTGTGTGATTCCCTGAGCACCGCGCCTGTCTTTGTGTCCTTAAGAATTGTCGAGTATAGCCTAAGTGGTCAGGAAACGTAAAGTTGTCAAATGTTATGTTTAACTTTTATTCAGTTTGCTATCCTTGTTTTATTTCTATGTCTATTTCTGTGTGTAAAAAAGTCAAATCCCTTGTATGTTGTTACATTTACTTGGCAATAAAATGGATTCTGATTGATTCAACTTTATGGCCATTTTGGAACGTTTGCAGGGCAAATTATGTTAAACCTCAAGTTGTTCATTTAAATGAAGTGGACAAAACATTAAAAACTCTTCTCAGGATGACGTGATATTCACCAGCACTATTGTAGCTACCAAAATGACCATACAATCGAACTCTGTAAAACAGTTTCCGTTGTTTTAGACTGCTGTCATGACTGTGGGTTTTCATTCAATTTCCTGTTTTATTTTGTAGTTTTTGTCCCCTGTGTGATTCCCTGTCCCATACTTTCTGGTGCTTGTTGTTTCCGCTGTCTTGACTCCCCCACCCTCATGTTGATTACCCAACCTGCCCTCATGTTTTCCCCGGGGCCCTCGGCAGCTCCCTGCCCTTTATATTGTTCGTTGCCCTGCATGCTGCACTTCCCTGTTTCTTGTGGATTACTTGTGTTCCTGTGCCCTTTTGTGGTTTGGTTTGGTTGTGTTACTTTGGTTGTTAGTTTAATAAATACTTTTGCCTTTACCTTTTTGTCCCTTTTGCCTGCATTTGGGTCCAACCCTTTTTACCCCTACACTACACGCAAACCTGACAGATTGCATTTGTTTTAAATACATGTGTATACACATTTCTACCACATTAAGTAAAAGTGCTTGTGTAAAAATGTACTTAAGTAAAAAGTATAGCAGTAAAAATGTAAAAAGTAAATACTGCATTAATTTAGAATTACAATGAAATAGGGGGAAGGTGAGGGGATAAATAGGCTACTGTTTAATAAAAAACTAGGCCTTATGTCCAAACCGACAGGCAGGCAGTCTGCAGTTCATGCATTCACTGATTACCAATTAAAAATATACAACAGCATTTGCCTCACAGCAATTGACCAGCAGAGAGAGACAAAAGTCAGACAATTAAAAAAAATGTATCAACAATAAAAAAAATCACCTGAAACCGATCGTAGAATCAACAGCAGAACAAACATGTTCAAAGCAGACAATGTTGACATGTAAACAACATAAAATCCAGCAAATAACAGCAAATAGACAAACACAGTTAAAATGACTGAGTTTTAAAAACGTACAACACAATACACAACGTCCTTTCAGTTACGAGAGTACGTGTACTTCATTACTTCCACCCCTGACTGTGAGTAGAATATTACTTTTGTTGATAAGCAATGTATTACCTGCCTAACACTGATGTTATTTGTCTTTGCAGCTGCTGCCAGTATGACATAAACATCAGGTGACCGCCACTTCATCTTCAACATTATCAGTGTTATTGATGATTTCAGTGGCAGAAAGAAGATTCATTCAGCTTGTTGCTCATGTTGGAGTGAAGCTGCAGCTCAAATGTCAGAGTCAAAGCCGAAAGCAGGTTATTCATTTGCTTACTTAAGTATGCTCTTCACTGTCATTTAATCAGTGGTAATATCAATCAACGCTTGCTATGTTATGTGGTTGTAATTGACAATCTCTTGCTAATTGCCATTCAGAGTACGTATGTGGGAGGGAAAGAAGAAAGAAGTGCACCTCATCGAGTGAGACGAGGCTGTTCAAGACACGGAGACTATAGTTAGTTTGATAGGATGCTGTACAGGGTCAAGGAGAAATCATTTCACTGGCAAGAGGTGCAGCAGCGGCACTTTTTTTTGGCAGATGAGCTGACACGTTATTAGCAGTCCTGGAAGTCTGAGCCAAATGTAGACGAAATCATCGTTTATCTCTGTCTGCTATTGCTGTTACATATATTAGGACTTAATGAGCCATCGGTCATCTGCATTCTGTATCAGTCGCATAGACCTACATGAGCCGCCGTCGAGGTATGCTGAAGTTGTGCGTGATTGCTCTTCTGGGATCTCCGGACTCAGGAAAAACTCACGATGGTAAGAGTTCAACCAGAACAACCAAAACAGACTCCAAGTGTTACAAAGAAATGCACAAAACAGCAAATTTTGGGGTCAAAATGTTCGAACTGCTTCATGTAGCACGGAAGTGCAGATTGGACCCTCTTCATTCTTTGATCTTGTCAAACACCTACTGTCAAACTGTGCAAGATACCATTTACTTTGTATGATTTGGTATAAGTAAGAATTACAATTTTCTCTTGTTTCAACTAAAGTCAGTCCTGATAATTTATCATTTGGGCCGGGCTCACAGGAAAACCCATTTTCAGGGTTCACGCTGCATTTAATTTATATCAGACACATTCTACGCCATAAAGTCATAATTGGTTGTATAAAACTCAAGCTGAAATAAAGAAATGCCCTTTTAACCCTCTTAGATCACATCGCTGGTCATATCATGTGCCTTTTTAACAATATATGCCAGAAAAAAACCCAACTAAAAATCAGTTTCTCCATATTTTATATCAAAATCCAGTATTTACTTATTCCAAACAGTGAAGATATAAGTCCGTCTCTGGAAGACATGGGGTCCCAAAATACTTTCAAATAGATTTATGTTGGGACATTTTTTAAGGTGAATCATTAGCTGAATTTTTCATGTGCCACTGAACACTTTCATACGAATGAATGGCCTTCAATGCTGCTCCTCCAACTCAACTCATTGCATTATGTTTAAAGTTTAAAAACACTATAATACAGTATACTCCCCCAGCATGCATTGCAGATGAAAAAAGGCTAAAGTCTGTCAGCGTATTACGGTCGCATCCTGATGTTGGTGTTTTGAAGAAATAAGGAAAGGAAACATCTAATCTCTGAAGTTGTTCTGTGAGGAGCGCTGTGACTGGAGGCTTGCAGCAGGAAAAACATTTGATTCATATCGCAGACAAAATTACATTGTGCTCATAACGTGATTTTTATGCAATATCAACACTACACACACACACACACACACACAGAATTCACACAGATGCAAGCAGTGTTTTTTCCTTTTACTTCACTTTTGTTGGACTGTTAGGCCTCGCCCGGTCTTTGCCTGTTCTTACACTCAAGTACTTTCCACAATAGACCCGTCACGGGCTGATTGATTTCTGCATCGTGCTGCTCCTTTGTCATTGTTATGTCATTGTTCTGAGGTGTTTTTGTCCTGATCCCAGAATAACTTCTCCTGGCTTCGTGTGGCGCGTGTACACGACTTCCTATCCAGTCATAACTGACAGGAAGTTGTGATTTACAGTGACAGAAATAGAAAGAAACAGGATTCACACAGAAAAGATGAAGATGATGAAGCTGGTGATTTCAAACCAAAAAAATCCCAGTCACTAAAGGTTAAGGGGAGATTGTGGGAAATTGGATTTAGCCATTAGTATTTATTCATCCAATATTAAATGATGTATTCGGGGACTCATCCAGTTATTATAGTGACCTTTGCTGCTCTAGGTAATGGTGATCTGCTCCATGTTCTGCTTCACCCTCGTGGAGATTGGAGATCTTGGAAAACTCTGAGAGACCGGAGAGAATCTGACTCTGGAGCATGGAAGGGTGCGGGGGGTTACAAGAGGATGCATGGAAGACTTTAGACCAGTGTAATGTTTTTTCAGTGACCCGGGTTTACATAATGAATTTTCCACAATCCTCCCTGTAGACCTGCAACATCACAACTGCCCATCTGGAGCATTAGCTGGTCTCAGGCAGTTACCATAATATGACAGTCCTGAAGAATATATGTTTCCTGCATTAGAGTCAACACAAAATGTTTTTGTAATATCTTTGTTTTTGTTATTTTGGAAATGAAAATCAGCCTCTGGTTGCTCATTAATCAGTATGAAACAGAGGTTTGCTCTTAAGGCTTCATAGTGAGATTGTGAAAATCATAACGATGTTTTAGCAGAAGCAGACATGATTTTTTCCCGTGTTATTTACTCATTGTGTGCACTAGCCTTGAGTTATGTGCTCTCAGAGTTAAGGGATCTAACCCATATACAAAACCGGCTTTCACACAAGATGATTCATTTGTGCAGCTCTTCAGGAATAGAAATCGTATTTTTCTCCATCGCTTCAGTGGGAATCGACACTCATCTTCTCTGCCCTTAAAAATGACAGGTTTGCTGGAAGCAAGGAGGCATTTAGATTTTAATTTGACAAAGAGTGTGGCAAAATAATGCACGACAACGAATCTAAATGAACAAGATGGGTTAGTTGTGGCGTCTCTGTGGAGCGTGGCGTTTCTCACAATGCTGACGAGGAGCTCAACGCAGCAAAGACTCTCAAATATCTACGGATTTGTTGAAAACTATCACCTTGACCTTCAACGCATCTTCTGACCTCTTGTGCTGTCAACTTATTTAGCGCCTTTCAAGGAACCCAAGGACGCTTTACATTACGGGAGGAGGGACAAACAACCAGAGAGTCACACACAAAGAACACAAAAAAATCCAGGGGCCAAAGGCCTTGGTGAACAGAAACATTTTGAGTGCTGTTTTGAATGTGACCAGGGTGGGGTGTTCTAGGATGGAGCATTTTGGTGGAACATATGTACTTCCATTCAGACTGATTCCTGTTCGCCCTGGATTTCTCCTTAACCCTCCATCACACTTTATATGGTGTCTGATGTACAGGACTATAAATATCATGCCACTATGTCACTTTCCTTAGAGAGAGTTCTGCAGTATTAAGTTAAAGGTGTACTGGCTGTGGGTAGAGGATGTATTCTTCTTACTTTGATTTGCCATTTCACTTCTATTTTTTTTTTTAAATCTATTTATTCTCATTTCTTTCTTACCTCTTGTCTTTTCATCTGTGTTGTGTTTTGATGCAACAGCTGGATTTATTCCCTAGGGATCAATAAATGATGTGAGGATGCTTTTGCAAACTATTGACTTGTTTGTTTCTTTTTGACGCCTTTGTTGAGAAAAGTTGGTGTCAGAGTTTCATACCAGAGTAAAATAAATCTTGGGTAAATGTTTCTTCTAACATTTTATCAGTTTTTGCCTGTTTTTGATGTATTTTTTCATCCATTCATCGATTTATATATCTATTTATTAATTATTTATGATGATTTATTATATATATTTATTATATAATGATGTTTTCATTGTGTGTTTGTGTGTCAAAATGGCAAAATGTGTTCCTGGAGACACTACTGTATAACTAACAGATAAGAGGACTTGAGTACTTTGCCAGATGTTCATCTTTCTGTCTGTCTGTCTGTGGACAGATTTTGTAAACGTGATGGCTTCACAACAACACAATAACAAAACCTGAAGTTTAGGTGTGTGTCGGATAAAAATGAAGGTTGAAGATGTGTCGTCCAAGAAAGCGAGAGATTGAATGCAGTCGAACAAGGAAGTCTATAATCACATACCAGCACATCTCAACATAATGAATAATCCATCATGTATTTATTCACATTATTGGTCATTCGAGAAATAGAAATGTGCAATAAATCCACATAAAAAAGACCTGTACAAAGCCTTTTATTCAAATGTATCCTATGCATAATGTTCTTTGTAAGTATTCTTCATATATAGTCAAAGTCAGGTGATTCCCCGGAGAGACGGGAGCCGTCCTTCACTGATATTCTCTGCTGGGTCTATCCTGCCGCGCAGGCAGCTGCCTCCAGCGGTTTGTGTTCTCTGTTATATGTAAATCCAGGAATGTGGAGGGAGGGATGTGTTTTCAGAGATTTTTAGATTAATCTCACACAAGGACACACACACACACACATTATTGGTCGTGTGGAACATGCAAAACATACATCACCTTCCGACAACCCTCTGAGCAACAACTCACAGGGGGATCATTATAATTTCATGTTGCAGTCATCTCCAATGGAAACGTTGATTGATAGTAAGTCCACTGATGGGCTTTGCAGTCAACCGAGATGTGGAAGAACTGCACTACGTGTGCCGTGCACACACAGAGGAATTTATTTGGTTTGTCAACTTGTTTCTCAGTCAATGTTGAAACATGTTTTTCTCAACAGGCACCACAAAATGTCAGCTATAATACAACCACGTTTACTTACCTTACTCATAAATGTGTCAAAAGGAAGACTCGCTGCACGACTGAGGAGTAACGACATTAACGTCTCTCTATAATCATTTTGAACGGACACTTTTTTTGCTGACAGAATTGAGTTTAATTGGATCCACAGAGACAGTTGAGATACAACAATTTGGCTTTTATATAAAACTTTTTGCAACATTTTAAATAAAGGACATGTACAATCATGTTCTGTGTCTTCTCTCAACATAATGATTGATCTTTATTGTCATTTTTGAGTCACCTGCACTGCAAGCAAAAATACAGAGCAACAACAAAGTCCTCCACACACCCGTTTGTGTCTTTATAACACAGGTATTCACTTTGATCAGTATTTACAGTGTACAGTGCTCTCTCTTACACTTCAAACCGAATGCTTGTTTACCATCCTTGAAGAATAGCTCACCAGGAATCCCTTTGTAAGAATCCTCCTTCACTCTTAGGTGACTGAATTTGATCACATTTGGTAAAATACCAATAATATAATCCAGCTCATCTCTCAACTGAATCATGATGTTTCAGTCCTTCCTTTAATTTGCCCATTTTTTAAATCAAAAAATTCTAAAAGTGGTTCCGTGTGGCACATCTTGCAGATTAAAAACGTAAAAATACATAGGAGGGGGTTTATCTGTTGTTAATGTGGTGCTTTTTTTTTTTCAACCAAACGTATGCTCATTATGTTTTGAAATGAAAAACCTTTCTCAAACATAAAATGACTTTTTCTATTGTGTGCAAAACCACTTTATGTTCTGTGTTTGCCTCCATTCTACAGAATAGTGCTTAGAATAATGTAAGGCTGTGTGGACAATGACAGGAGCAGATTGGAACAATATTCTCGTGATCAGGGGGTTCTTCGGTTTATGTTAAACACACACACACACACACACACACACAAAAATCACATTTGTAAAATTGCTTTTCAACCAATTAACTAAAAATGTGTCAAGTAAGACGACAAATCAATAATTCAAATAAAGTCTCCTCGCTGGATATATGCAGGTGCTGCGGACATATAATTACGTATGTACACTTAAATATTGTTTCACCCATATTTCTCCATTGTTTATATACATTCAGTCAGCGGGGGGGCATGAATCAGTGGAATTGATGTAAAACCTACCATGGCATATTATTATTTTCTTGTTTGGCTTTGGCCATTTAAAACCAGAATAACTTAAAAACATTCTCTGAGGATCACGGCATCGTTCTCAGAGTCAGTGTTCCCCAGTGAACCTTCTTCTGCCTTCTTCCTGATATGAACACACCATGTGTCATGTCACAATATTTGACACTTGAGAGTTTTTTTTTTTTCCATCAGAGTGTACCACAACTGAGTGGCCATCGCGGCAGATAGACACACAACACAAGCGTGACTCACAACGGCAACAGCAGAGAAGGCTACGGACGGAAAGAAGTGATCAAGGTCGGCGTCGAAATAGCGGTCGTACACACACACACACACGCGCACACACACACTTTTTGTCTTGTTTCCATGACGTTTGGGGACTTTACATTGACTTACATTAATTCCCTGTAAACTTATCCTTACACTAACCATAACCTCTACCAGACTAATCCCAACCGCTAACCTGCTCCTAACCTTACCCAAACCTTACACCAAGTCTACACCCTAAAATAAAATATAATGATTTACATTCTGGGGATGTGCAATAGCCCCCCCCCCCCCCCCCCCCCCCCCCTTAAAAAAAAACCACATTGTCAATCCATGTCCCCGCATGGCCAGTAAAACACGCATACACACACACACACACACACACACACACACACTCACTGATCACCACAAAAGTTTCTTTTAACATTATTTCATCATTCCTAATGTCCCGAGTCAATAAGTGCTGTCTCAATAAAGGTCCAATAAGGTCAAGAAGGTCAATAAATAATCGTTTGCAGCTGGACCGGTTAAATCATCCTGATCTATCGAGTTACTTCCTCGGTCGTCGTTGGCCCGTGATAAACACCCGGAACATCGATGAGTTCAACCAGTGATCGTTTTCCTGACAAGGCCTCCCAGCACCTTGTCCTCAGACATTAGTCTCCTCTCCTTCAAGTGGGTGCGTGCGGCCCTGCTTCTTCTCCTCCAGACACACATCCTCTGTGGCAGTGCTCACATGACTGCCGGCGCCTCGGTGTGGCTGGAAGGAGAACTGCAGGGTGCGTCTGCTCTTGGCGGGCACGCCTGTACCCGTCCCATTGCTGTAGCAGACGACTAGGCGGCGGCTCTCCTCGGGGGCGGCGGAGCGGGAGAGGTCCATGTCAGCTTTGTTGAGGCGAGGCGAGTCACCGCTGGGGTCGCTGGCGTTGTTGTCGTCATGGAAATAGGGGAGATTGCCGGTGGCAATGCTGCCGCTTTTGATGTGTGGCGTGTGGCTGTGGGTGTGGCGGTATTCTTCATCGATGTCCTTACCCAGCTTCCACCTCTTCCACTTTTTCAGCATCTCCGACTGCACCTGCAGGATGATGGGACAGCAGAGAGAGAGAGAGAGAGAGAGAGAGAGAGAGAGAGAGAGAGAGAGAGAGAGAGAGAGAGAGAGAGAGAGAGATGGCAGACAGAGGACATGTGAAGATTTGTGGTGAAGATTAAATAAGACACTTCATTAGATGCCATTAGATCTTGCCAAATATGTAGTTGGAAGATGACAGATGGATGATGTTGTGTCTGAGCCACTTTAAAGACAAAAGAATAAAGTGGAACTTGGTCAAAGAGGGAGATTTCAGAGATCCAAAAGGACAGATAACGGCTGGCAGGAACAGCGATGATGAAAAATGGCTAATTTATTGTCTCTACAAAGGGAAAGGAAGGAACTGCAGCAACAGCAGAGATTGAATTAAGGTGGTGCTTGACACGAGCACATCTGTCTCACCTCTTTGTTGACGAAGCAGTACAGAATGGCAACCAGCAGGCCCTGAAACAGAAGGTGGACTTTTTTAACATTTCAGTCACGTCAGATACCAGAAGAAACACTAATATTACACAGTTTTTACTGAGCAACTCAACCACTCTGATATCACTGTATGTGTTTGTGTCATAGATGTCTGCTGTTGATGTCCAATTGCATGACACTGGATCTAAACAGAACAGAAGTTTGTTTACAAAAAAAAAACTCCACATGGTGCATTTAAATCCATTTGAACAGTGTTTTTTCCAGGTCAGTGTATTTATCATTTTCAATTAAAAAGTGCTTAAAACATTTTACAAAAGAAGAAAACTAAATGGATAAAGGTACTCCGCGTGTCATTACATGTATAGTGTTTTTTCAAAATAAACCTTGAACTGATCTGAATCGTTGGAGTGTCAACCATTACCATGGTAACCGACGTTCAAACCAGTATTCAAATGTATTCTTTGTTAATTTTTTTAAAAATGCATTAGCGCCTCAAAAACCCAAATCACCCATGAAATCATGAAAAGTAATCCCACATTATTCATTAGCCATCAACATGAATTATTATGAGTTTTTCTCAGCTGGATATCATTATTTGTTGTGTGTGTGTGTGTGTGCTGTTCCGGGTGCTGAAATGCAGTGGAGGGGATCGTTATACAGACAGCCCTTCAAAGCCAGGTCTTTAATTATATATGTTTATATAGGCTACAGTCTATTCATTTATCCATGTTTACAGGCCTCCTTATGAGCAAATTCATTTTCATGGCTATCTCTGGAATTGACTTGATTATTGCACATTTGTAGTCCTCGTGTGTGATTTTTGTTCTCATCTCTCTTCAATCGCAGCAAAATAACGAGTTTGAGGAAACAACAGGGTTTTGTTGTCGTCGCCTCCGGTTGCAGTATTAATGCCCAGGCTCCCTGGGGCTTTTTTTTTCTAGCAGCCGTGTATCTGAATGTGATCTGTGTCTCATACCGACTGACTGAGTGCGTAGGTGTGAGACCAGGTTGCACTAACGCTCTCTCGTGGACTCATCCTCCAACATTGGTCATAAGAGGGAGGCCTGAAGGGTCTGGGATTGTTTTTTTTTTTTCATTCAAATACTTTCAGTACTTAACTCTTGCTGGGTTCTCCAACGCTGCCTACCCCAGCTTTAATGTTGAGTATGTATTTTGGATTTATCGATAAGAGTAAACATTGCTCTTAAAGAAACAGTTAAGTGTGAATAAGTGAGAGTTTCATGTGAAGTTGAGCTCTGACCTGGAAAGAGTTGAACAGCAGGTCACAGAAGAGACGGATCAGGCGCAGCATGGAGCCTTTAGGGACGGACTCATCGATGACAAAGGTAAAGAGGATGGCGTGAATTCCGAGCAGAGGAATGAGAGTAAGAGTGGATTTTGCTAATCTGGACCGGAGGGAGGAAAGGGAAGGAAATTATATCGAATTTCACGGAAGCAGCAAGGCTCATCGGTTAAGATTCAAAATTCAGTCAGGACTCACCTGAACTTGTAGTCAGTGTATCTCATCTGATGAGCTCTGAGTTTAGACATCAGGATTTTGATAATTCGTATGAATATGAAGAAGTTAATCTGAAAAGAAAAGACAGTGAAATGATGCGAAACAAATATGTTTTAGGGAACAAAATGTGTAGCGGAGAGACGGGCGCTCCTGAAAATGTCTCCAGTCTTTCTGTGCTCTGTAGGATTTGTACTGGACACACACACACACACACACACACACACACACACACAGTGATCTAATGCAGACCCTTTCAAATGACAGAGAACATTAATTATTACAGCACTCAAGTTATTAACACTCCAAATTTGGTAACATGTGTATGTTGTCCTGAGAGAGATGTTTGTGTGTGTTTGTGTGTGTGTGTGTGTGTGTGTGTGTGTGTGTGTGTGTGTGTGTGTGTGTGTGTGTGTGTGCGCGTGTGAACATTGGTTGAACTGCAGGGTTGTGTTTGGGCTTGCTGGATGATATTACGCAACAGTACGGCAACTATTTCAGAGATTACGATAAAGAGATTTTCCACGGAGCCCAAACCGTGCTGACTGTTCAGGAAACATGGGTGTCTAAATATTTCAGCGTGTGTGTGTGTGTGTGTGTGTGTGTGTGTGAGTGTGTTTGTGAGTGTGTTTGTGAGTGTGTGTGTGAGTGTGTGTGTGCACACGTACACCTTTGCATGAGGTCACATTAAGTTGCAATTGTTGCTACTGTGTCCCTCCATAATGGTGTTTGTCTCTATGGGGACAAGAGGCAGGAAATACACAAGAGGAATTCCACAACTTATTTCTGTGTGTGTAGGTGTGTGTGTGTGTGTGTGTGTGTGTCTGTATGTGTGTGTCTGTATGTGTGTGTGTGTGTGTGTGTGTGTGTGTGTGTGTGTGATCAATGAGCAAAGCAAAAGAGTCTATGAAGATGATAGTCTAGCTAAGGATGTAAATCTTACAATATAGGGAGGGAATCTTTGGGAATTTCAATTCATTTGATTTCAGTTTTTCTGGGGTCATATTGGAGTGGATTCTCACTCTATAGACGCTGTTACCAGTTTTATCTATGAACATGTTTTTATTTCTCTACAACCCCACCAGTCTTTAGTCTTAGTAGTCTTGGGCAAAATGCTTCAAATGTATGCAAAACTTCAGTCACAGTTATTGACTCAAATAAAAATCATTGCAAAATAAAACCGAAATTAAATAACTGAACTCCCATTCGATTTTTATTCATGAAATTAATCTTTACTTCATCTTCCACTTAGGTTAACCGCCAGTTATAATGCTAGTAATGCGGTGGACTATAATGCCGGTTCATTTATTGATATATTAGTGCATAGTGCACTGCGGTGAGAGCCTCAGTCTCCCCCAGGAAATCTAAATATCTGGCTTCTTTTATTTATTTTTTACTCCACAAATGTTATTAGTTGGACGCCACACAGAGTAACATTCTGTCGACATAATCTAAAGTAAACACTGAGCTGAGTGATGTTACTGTGGACAAGAATACAGACTTACCAGATAAGCAAACAGTATCGGAGAGCGGATAATCCACCAATATCCCATGTTAATATTCCTCTCCCAGCACCTACACACACACACACACACACACACACGATGATTTTCTTTCACTCTATCTTAAGTCATCACATGTTCGTAGACAACAGTGAGAATTCTCACAGGTCCCAGATAAAAGCCGTTACATCTAAACTGCCTTTCGTTTGACGTGACGTCACTATGATGAAATCTGATCACGAAGAGCTACTTACTCCTCGTTCTCATATAGATATTTCACTGTGATCCACGGCAACACGAAGATGAGCGGCGCACCTGAGGATGAAAGGGCTGAGATGAATAGTTGAGCAGAGTAAAACTTTCTGAAGACACAAATTTGTTGAGGCTGTCATCATCTTAACGAGCGATGAGATCATTGACGTTGTGCTGCCGCTCGATGATTCACCCCAAGGCTTCATTTTTTAGTGCACACGATTTAATTGTAAAACAAATGACAAATTTGTTCTATATTTATTATTCAACCCAGTTAACACGCTGACATGCGTTTATGCATTATTTATGATCATGAGTTTAAAATCTCATTATCTCAAGACAAATATTTCTGTTCTGCTCTTACAAGATGAGGACTTGAAAGGTCTCCAATATGAACATGTCTGCCTGTTTGAAGCTAAAATCTAATCTGTTCATGAACCCGGTGCCTTCTTCAGACATTATCCATCCTGTCGGGCTACCATGACTCACCATCAATTGGGCAATCCAGTTAATACTGTGGCAAGACTATGATATGTAATCTCTGCACAGTGAGGACTTTCATGTTCACGGGAAAAACAATCAGTGAAAAATGGAATTGTTATCTGAGAATAGCAAGCTGAAAACGTGTGCATTATAAATAGAATAGAATAGATTGTTAGATTCAAAAACAATTTACATTTTTAGATGTACACTTCTGATTTCCGGGTTAAGATCATAAAGATATCCCACAATCTTCACCTCACACGTTTTACTAATCTTAGTGTGTTTACAGATCTTGGGAGGATCTGTAAATCTCAGTGTGAGTGTCAGATCGATCCGAAGGCTATACCTTGACTGAACTGTCGGTGGTCGAATTGCATTGTGGGTAACAAGGCACCAGCTTTTGACAAGGAAGAAGTATGGAATAAAATAGACTATCTGGTTCTGCACAATGATACCTGCGTCATCTCTCACATTTCTTGTCTCTGCTTGTGTCCCTCTGCACAAAAATCTAAGTGTTTTCCTTGTGCTTTCATTTCAGAGCCTGGCACACCATGTCTTCATCTTCAGGCGAGCTAGTCCTGTTTAAACGTGGTGTAATAATATGATACTTGTTACCCTGAGAGGAGGTAAACATTTCTAAAATGTTCCATTTGTAAAAACCTGTGACACTTACATTAGCGTCCAGGTCTACACATGCTGGTTTTGCTTTGTATTGACTGTAACAGTAAAATAAACACCCACACCTGGCGTTAGAGGAACCATGTTGTTCCTTAATTCTATTGTCTTCTGTCTCGATCACCAGGTGAGTCCTGGATACAGTTTATCCTTCAAGTGAATATTGTAGACCGTTCTGTCTGCTTCTCTCTGAAATCATTAATTCCCCCCCAAAATGAGACATTAAACAGTTATGGGAGTTCATGGAGTGCAGTTAGTGATGCAGTGTTCTCTCCATGAGGAGTTTGTTTCAGTGGGCGGGGCTTAACGAAAGGTCAACCTTACTCATGCTGTGAACAGTCACCTGTCCACACAGGTGCTCTATTGTATTAGTCTATTTACTTAACTGTTAACCATTCCTGTACCTGACTGACTTCCTGTCAATGATGACCGTGTTCCTGTTAAGAAACTAACAACGTATCAATCTGAACACACAGAATCCTGCTTCCTCTTCACTAATATCTGTGTCAGAAAAGAAAACACAGCTTCTGTAATAAACGGAGCATCGTTACATTACGATGAGTCGCGGTGTAATGGTCGTGGTCCTTACCCCAGCCAATGGCCAGATAGATGTAGAAGTACTTCCTCTCGCTGAACACGGTGATGACGAGCAGGCTGTGCAGGTAAATGCCCTCCACCAGCAGCCAATAGTTGTTAGCCATCACGCTGTACTGCATCATCACCATGGCACCACGACACCACGTAACAGCCTGACACATGACACGGGACGGGGGAGGTGTGGGTACCAACAATAAGCCAAGGTGACGCAACACAATGCTCAAACTCTCGGCTTCACAAAAGCAATTCAGAGGACAAGGACTGCCAGTGTTTCCTTCAGAAATTCAAGGTACAACAGCTGGCTGTTGTTGTACTTTACATGGAACTTCCATTTGTACTATTTTACATTCATTTTGGATATTCCTCTGAAGCAAATGTACACTGTGTGCACAACTATTAGCTGCAAACTCCAAGCTGTATAAACTTGAATTCTTATTGGATTAAAGCATATCAGGTGATGTGTATTTGTGTAATGAGGGAGGGTGTGGCTTAAGTAGATCAACACCCTACATAATTATTAGGCAGCTTCTTTTCCTCAGGCAAAATGGGCCAAAAAAGGGATTTAACTGACTCTGAAAAGTCAAAAATTGTAAAAAAGTCTCTCAGAGGGATGCAGCACTCTTGAAAATGCTAAGATATTAGGGCGTGATCACAGAACCATGAAACGTTTTGTAGCAAATGGGTCAACAGGGTCGCAAAAAACGTATCGAGAAAAAAAAGAAGCAAATTAACTGCCAAAGATTTGAGAAAAATCAAACGTGAAGCTACCAGGAAGCCAACCCGACCACCACAGAACAAGACACATAAGTTAACGTCAACACTGGGCCTAGAAATATCTGAAGACAGATTTTCAAAGGTTATGGACTGATGAGATGAGAGTGACTCTCGACGGACCAGATGGATGGATGAGTAACGGGCACAGAGCTCCACCTCGACTCAGACGCCAGCGAGGTGGAGGTCGGGTACTGGTGGTATTATGAGCCAGTTGGACCTTTCCGGGTTGAAGATGAACTCAATTCAACCCAAACCTACTGGCAGTTTTTAGAAGACACGTTCTTCAAGTAGTGATACAGGAAAAAAGTCTGCATCTTTGAAGAAGTCCATGATTTTAATGCAGGACGTTCCATCGCATACATCGAAGTACTCCACTGCATGCTAGCCGGTAAAGGCCTTAAAGAGGTGAGAATAATGACATGCCCCCCTTCCTCACCTGACCTGAACCCTGTTGAGAACGTGTGGCCCTTCTTAAACAGGAGATTTAGAGTGAAGGACGGCGGTCCACCTCTCTGAACACTGTCTGGGAGGCTGTGGTTCCTGCTGCACAAAATGTTGATCCTCAACAGATCAAGTCCATGGATGGAAGACTTAATACTGTTATTTAAAAGAAGGGTGGCTATATTGGTCCCTAATTATTATTTTTTAAATGTCAGAAATGTTTATTTGTACATTTTGAGTTGTTTGTTTATAATTCTAACTTTAACAGATGGAAATACATAAGTGAGATGGGAAAACTCATTTAGTTTTCATTTAGTTGCATAATAATTTACTTTGTTAAATATTCAGATTTGAGGTTTATTGACATTTTGGATTGACAGAGAGCACTGTAGTTGTTCAATAATAAAATGAATCCTCAAAAATACAACTTGCCTAATAATTGTGCACACAGTGTAGAACTGCTTCGCGAGTGGAACAAGAAGAAATTAGTATTTGTGGACATTTTTCTTGATTTTCTCTTCCTTGCTGACAAAAATCGATGTTTAAAACTTTGGATGTTTTCTTAATGAGCTGAGAATGGTACGTGACGTTTCAGATAGAAGACACATTTCAAGGAAATGACACTCAAATATTATTCGGTTGGAAAGCTTGTTCTGTAATTTCTGTTCTGCAATTTCAGTGCGAGAAGTAGTGTGATGTTCATGTGCTGCACCGAACGTGGGCGTGGTGTGTGTGCTCTGACCGGTATGTTGACCCAGGCTTGTGTCCGGGTGTCACTGCTGCTCCTAGGGTCCAGCGTGAGGGTCAGCAGGGCGTCTTTCACCAGGATGGACACGGCTCTCAGGATGAAGGAGGCAAACAGGTTCATGTGGATGTTGTTCCTCATACAGTGGAGCTTCCTGGTGCACAGGTGACAGTGTATTCACTACTCTGCATGCAGGGACATGACTACAATGACTTTTCCAATCCTATTTCTTTCTTCCGTCTCTTGTTCATTCATGCATGTTGTACCTGAAGGTGATGAGGATTCCCAGGGCCAGCAGCAGCGCTCCCAGGGAGAGTGAGTAGCCCACTGTGTACATGATCCGTAACTGACTGAGGATGCGGCCATACTGTTGCTGCAGAACCAACAGGGAGGACAGAGTCAGCTATACCTCCATGCATTGCCTTCATACACACCCACCATTCCACCCAACCACCCACTGCAGATTACATTCGGCACAAAATATGTAAAAAAGAAAGAAAGAAAAAGAATAAAAAAGGTCAGAAAGAGTATTTGAACAGATGGGAGGATTTTCACACACTGAGTCATTTCAGATTGTGATCATTTAAAGAGTCAAGTGAGTCACAGTCACGTCTAACCATCTGCTACTTCAAGCAGCTTCACACATGGTAACTGTGACGTCTGACTCCTCCCCCAACACACACACACACACACACTGTGCTGTACGCACCTCACCAGGGTCGTCCTCACATTCGCTGGTATTCTTTTGCGCCCATTGGCCCTTTTCACTGCAGACTCTGTAGACCCGACCCTGCTGGACTGTTCACACAGAGACTCACATTATGAGGTTTTACATTCGGACGGCACATGTTCATGATAAACGGACTCTTGTCTCTCAACCATTCACACTAGTTCTGTACACTATGTCATTATGTCATTATTCACCCATTCACACACCGACAACCGAGGCTGCCATACGAGGTGCCACAAGCTCGTTATCTAATCTGAATGATATTGTATAGGCCAATTCTAAACGGGATGGGATTTTTCCATTTGATTTGGATCCATTACATCCAGACACACACAAGCTTGGAAATTCATGAGAGGGGTCTCTAATGACGTATTTTATATCATATTTTATATCACATGTTAAAATGCCTCAAGCTTGTGTTAACCACAAATCCTATTTCAGGCATGAAACCAAAAACCTATTCAAAAAGGCATTTGACTTCAAGACGAGGTAACCGACTTACTTGTGTTTATTATCAATTAATACATTTTTATTAAATGCTTAACCATGTTGTCTGTACTACCATCAGAATATATTGTAAAATGTAAATTGTCTGGAAAGCTCTACAGCTACGCTGCTCCCAGAGACACACTGTGCAGTCTTGATAGTGGAATGATATAGCTGACTAAATATGTGGCTTACGCACACAATTGATGCTTCTTCCCCTCTCTTTGCACACTATTCAGAGCAGCATTCATTCAACACGTCGCTATTTTTCTTTCATTGCACGGCATGACAAGGACAGCGTGATGAGCCGTGGCGCCATTGCAAAGCGTTTTCCATTCACTCGGCAGAATTACTTTAATTAAAAGCACTTCAACGATCTCTTTCTCCGAAGTTCTACTCTGTCATTCTGTCCCTGGATCTGCACTGCATCTTTGCTTTTTATAAAAAGTTCCATGTCAGTCCTTTGAATCAACGCATGGGACAAAGACTTCAGTCTCAGGTGAGAAAAACTCTCACTTTCAGTTCTGTACTAGGTTGTGTAGCAGATCTGGTTTGAAAAAACAGGAATTTCTGCACAAGGCTAAGATAGTTTAATGCAATACATGTTGTATTCATTTGAGTTATTTTATCATTACACATACTGTTCTCCTGTTTATATTTACAGTATTGTGTGAACCTCACTCATAATTCTTTATTTCCCACGTTGTACTGCAACGACTGCCCAACAATTTCCCTCAAGACAAGCTTATCTTATATTAACACACATACCTTTACGGTACCATGGCAAGAACCATGGGCAGGAGACATTGACAGTGGTTCCTGGGAGTCCATCAGGCCAGCAGGCGTACAGGTCAAAGGTCCTGTTGCACACCAGCCCTGCAGTGGAGAGCAGATCTGTGAAATATGTGCTCTTGGTTGACGGCAGGTGTGTGTCTGACGCCGGGAGGGGCGGGGCTCACCTGTGGCAGGGGGAGTGGCGTTGAGGTAGTCCAGGCACTGGTTTTTGTAGCTGCTCCACTGCTCCTTCACAAGCTCCAGGGAGTTAGTAGAGGAGACCTGCAGGAGACGGAAAACCTCCTGAAGCTTCATGTCGAGTTTCAGAAACACCGTTTTTAACTCATCATGTGCTGCCGCTCAAAGACACGGCTAAGTCTGTTATGTGGCCGTGTGCAAAAGAGAGTGAGCGAAGCCGTGAGTCGTACCTTTGTGCAGCTGCAGAGCATAAGCAAGGCCAAGAGGAGACACACCTGGGACATCCCACTGACGCTGGGAGGGTGGGGGTCGGTGGGGACCAGAACACAGAGGAGGCTTGACACATGAGGCGGTCTCGGCCTTATCTCACCATGTGTCCTACACGCACAACAGGGAGGAGCTTGTTAGTGTGTGTGTGTGTGTGTGTGTGTGTGTGTGTGTGTGTGTGTGTGTGTGTGTGTGTGTGTGTGTGTCTTTGACCAGAAGAGAAAGCAACAATCAGTGACATGCTGACTGCTTGTCACAGCTGTTCATGTACCTCCACAATGCCAGATTTTCCTGCACAAAAATCTAGTGCCACAGTTTATTTATGACCTTATCCAATGAAAATGTAATTAATAAAGAAGGGTGAGTTATTTTTCCTGATGTCTCAACTCAGCAGAATTTGACAGAATTTGTTCGAAAAGCAACAACATTCATAGGAGCAAACAGTGTACTGCGCATGTAGGACCATCTCTTGTGCAAAATATAACAAAAAACATGGTTACTTTTTTCTATACACTTCTCAAAAAATGTACTGTACACAGAAGCATCACCCGATAATGGGACTGGACAGCCAGGGGAAGTGGGTCGGAGGCGAGGACGATGCCTTCAGGGAAAACGGATTTTCTCACAGTAAAAAATGCTGCATGTGTGCTTTTGCCTGTGTTGAGCCTCATGTCAAGAATACTTTATTTATTATCGAGAGCAGCTGTTGAATGAAATCCACGACACCAAATCCTATCAGATACCTCAGTTTATTCGTGTTTTTGCATGCTGATTTTGACGGTGCGTTTCCCGTGGTGCCATTCGACCGTCTTCACCCACGAAGTTGGAGAACAAAACGAAATCTGAAACGTTTCTGCAAAAAACACCTTGACAATGGAAACATTTTTTGGCTAAAACGTTTCAAATTCCACTCTGTTCCAGTCTCTGTACATCTGCCGAAGTGCATCCGATGACGAGGCATCAGGCCGTTTGTGTGTGTGTGTTTGAGGTATTGAACTGCACCTAAAAGCATTCTAAGCCAAACATCGATAGCCTGTTGTATAATCAGAGCACAAAGATTAGCACCTTTATTTTGAAAGGACTCCGCAGCACATTTATGATAAAATACGCTTTCTCTATGAATGATTTCCATTATGATAGATTATGGGAGCCTTTTCAAGGCAGCTATGGACTCAGGTAACCCTAGAATGCACAAAATTAGTCAATCACATACACACACACACACACACACACAAACACACACACACACACACACACACACACACACACACACACACACACACACACACACACACACACACACACACACATCCCTGCAACTGTAAATATGCACTTAAGCATGTATTAATCAAGCATTTACAGCTGAGAATGGCTGCTAATAAATTCACTATTTCCCTCTGTTTGAATAACTTTTGACAAAACTTACAGTGCCCAACTGTTTCAGGACATGCTTTTTTTATTTTTAAAGTGACACTCAGAGCGCTGCTCTGTTCCCTTTTTCAGCCTGCCCTCAGGTCTGCCCCCCCGTGTCTTGTTGCCTTATTCGCTTCTTGTGCGTTCCAACGTCAGGTCGTCCGCTAGTATCGAGTCAGTTCCTTCCTGGTGTATACGCTTGATCCTCATGTTCCTTGTTGCAGACTGGTTTTGTTTTTTACTTCAGTCCTTTTGTTCTTTGTGTTTTTAATCCGGTTTGCCTTTTTTTTGTATCAGCTTTAGTGATTCAAATGTTGCCTTTTGTTAAATTCTACCTGTCTGCCTCAAAGACAAAGAAACCTTAAAGAAGCACAAGACTTTCAACATAAAAGAGGCTTCCTGCTTCTATTTTTCTGGTCATTGAGTACTAACTGTGAAATGTTTATTTATACAGTCTAAAGGAAAACTGTTATAATTAAAAACTCAAAATATGCATGTCATAATATATAAACTGTGCAGCCGTATGAATAATAAAATAATCAATGATCATCCAATATGTATTTTGGGGTTAAATAGGATCTTTGTATTCTGCTGGGTGAATCAGTGTGTGTGTGTGTGTGTGTGTGTGTGTGTGTGTGTGTGTGTGTGTGTGTGAACATGTGTGCTGCTGGTAGCGTCTGTGTGTCTGCTTTTAGTTAACCACAATATGAGAAAATAATCACTGGATCGATCTCAACCTGATAGCCTTATTGACCTCACAGGCAAGTTTTACATTACACACACACACACACACACGCACACACACACACACACACACACACACACACACACACACACCACAACATGCTGTGGAATGATGATATCCTCGTGTCTTTCCAGCCAGTGTAATGTATGTTTCTCTGGGAGTGAAAAAAAATTTCACGATTTTCTTTTCCAGACGGGTTCAAAGTACATTTTTCAGGATGAATACAAAAAAGGCTGTGAAAGTTTTCAACAATACAAACAATATTTTGTAGGTATTATTAATATAATATTAATATTTTAATAACAGTCATGCTCCAATATGGATCATGATGTCCAATCATCAAATAATGAATTCAGAGCTGAATGTTTGTGTATTATCAAGAAGAAAGACAAAGCCAGTGATAGAAAGGAAGGAAATATCTGCACAACCGTGTTCAATGATTTGTATGAGCACAATCAGCCTATGTGAGTCACCGCTTTTTCCCTTTGGAATAGGCTTAAATATTGTGCTCTTCATGTAAATCAGACTATACAATGCTTCTGTCTATTTCCATGTGCGTGCGCACATTGTAACATGGTAGATTTACTTAAACAAAGTTCAATCCATCATTTGCATTATTCATTTGCCCGCCTAATAAATAGAAACATACATTCACACATATTCGTCTGCCTTTTACATTCCTATTCTAGGGAAAGAGGTGGAACTTTTAGGACACCGGACTTTCACCCAGGAGACAAATGTTTGTGTCCCGTGTGAAACCAAAATACTTAAATTGACTTATTTGAATTGATATCCGATCATTGAAATAGCATAACAAACTGTGATTTTTACTAAACTTAACACTTTACAATGTTAATCACATTTAAATCCACAACCATTATCTGGGAGAAAATACGTTTCTCTTGAAATGTAATTTAGAGTGCAGTTTAGTTGTATGGGAACATGATTCTGTGGCGTCCGTGACTTTCATTCATATTCGTCACCCTCTTCACAAGCTCAGTGTACCTGCTTTCATTTTCTCTCTCAGTCTGTATCCATGTATGTGAAGTCATGCTGTTCCTCCCTCCTCCCACACATTTTCCATTTAAGTGCACATTATGTATGTTTGTCCCGGGGGAAAACGCAGCTTCAGAGCAGGAAGTAGCGGCAGGAGGAAGTAGAGTGGAAACGTGTGCCAGTAAATCATTTGAAAATGTAAGAAAAAACTACGACCGATAATGAAGTCGAAGAGGAAAACAGACTCTCCCCATTAACAATTAAGTGATGCTGAGCACCAATTATGTTGTTTGAATCAATAAGCCTCTATGTAATGAAGGATATGGAGGATATTTTGGTCATAATTAAAATTCCAGTTCATATGTCGGTGGTGACGGACACAAGAGTGCAGTGGCTTTTATGGGGCTAAACAGAGCTCTAATTATGTTGTTTTGATGAGCGGGTCGGCCCCACAAGGTCCCACAGCCAAACGCTGTGAAGCGTTTTAATCTACATGTTATCTGGACATAATTCAATTTAAAGGGTTGGTTCAACAAAATGTTGCTTGTGGTATTTTGTGAAAATTACCTAAATTTGGCCTTTCCTAAAGTGGAAACCTCTCATAGTGACCAGGGTTACATTGATCAACTGCTTGTAGGGATCAAAAGGCTTGAGACAGAAGCATTCCTATACACATTCTGCTTAAATAATTAGCTTATAGCAATCAAGTAGCCTCTGGTAACCTTTTTTTTTTTCCTCTCAATGAAAAACATAGTCTCCACAAAGCTTATGACAAACGAGAAAAAAACTAAACTAAAACGATCAAACTTGATGCAGCAGCTAAATTTGCTGCGTCTCGTTGACTACCTTGTGTCGCCTACTCAAGCAAGAAACAGTCTAAATAGCTAAGCTGTCCATTGTATTCCTTTACATTCAAGTCATGAATGTACACGTGTCAATTTAATGGTAAGCTGCATAAGAAATAATAAAAATAATTAAACATTTCTGTTGTAATTGCTGGACAGATATAATCACTAAGCTGTTTCCACTGTACTATTTCATTGATTTCAAGACTGTCGTTATTTGTCCCTTTGGTTTTCCTGTATATTTAAGGTTGGCGCTTTTATTTTGAAGGTTTAGAAATGTGTCAGTTTATGTCAGTATTTAGTTTCATATTGTGTTATGGTCAAAAAACACAGGGCTTTCACGCTGGAGACTGCTGCTCATATGAACCAAGTACTTCTGTTGCCTAAACATAACCAAGTACTTTTTTTAGTGTTTTTGTTCAGATTCAATTTCATAGTCATTTTAGGCCAAACCATGATGTTTTTACTACACCTAACCAAGTCCTTTTGTTGCCTAAACCTATCCATGTAGTTGCCAAAACCTAAGCATTGCAGTGTTTTTTTAGTTTAGTTTTGTTTGTCAACCACGAACTATGACCATTCAGTCCGGAAAAACATACGTTTCCAAAGACACGTCATTTCGAGTGCACACTTGTTGTATGGGGCGTACACTTGCAGGAGCCAGGGTTGGTGTGGTTGTGTCTGTGTGTTGGTGCATGCGAGCGTGTGAAGCTGTGTGTTATGATTAACTGAGGTAGGTGATGGAGGTGACCCAGAATCTGCTCCTTCAGCAGATGTCATGCTTCACAAACAGCTGGAGCCGTCTATCTGTCTCTGATCGTAGGTTCTCCTTGTCCTTCTAACACTCTTCTACTTTATAAAGCTCTAACCATTCAGAAGCAAATAGGTTTGTCTAAAGAAAAAAGCCAAAGCAGAGCATCCTTTGGCTCCTTTGGGTGTGACAGAGACAAGCTTTTATTATCGTCTTTGATTAGCAACAATCACATGCTGCCGTCCCATACATCCCTTCAGTCTGCAAACGCACTCGTGGTATTCAAGCAACATGCATAAGAACTCGGTGACCTGCATTGTTTTGTATGTCAGCATGCAACATCCCATAGTATCCGCCCATTAAGAGGATTAAGCGTTTTTTGCTGACTGTAGAAAACAGCAGCTCTCTGTTTCATGGTTCCCATATTAAAATAGTGAAGATATTTCGGCTCCCCATACTGACATCATGCTGAAATCATCACCACTCCCACTCGGGCTGACGTTTGGGTTGTAAAGTTTTGATGCTGCTGAGCCACTGGCAAGTGGTCCGAGCGGCTTTGAGCCCTCTACATTCAATCAGGCAGCATGACTGTCTGATACGATGAAATCATGGCAACTTGAAGTGTCCAGATGAGCACCGTGAAAGTTATGTGTGAACATGTGCAAAGGAAGGAGAGCGGAAGATAGAAAGAAGAGCACATGGGAAGAAGAAGGCTTGGCCAGTACATACCATTCTCAATGTCCCATGGAGAATGCCAAGAGCCAGACCCTAAATCCTCAGCCATGTGCTCCCTGGACTCCTCCATAAAAATTCTGCACTTACAACACAGATATCCTGCTGGCTATATATTGTCCCTCAGCCTCGCATTGCTCCCACATGGACCGTCTCTCCTATGGAAACAAATGGCACCGCATTCCCCCGCCAGCGCACGCACAAGAATACTTACACAACCGAGGGAGTTAATGAGTAGAACATATATTAACTCATGTAACCTATATAGGCTTCTGCAGCTGGTTGAGGGGGAGAAAATGTGCCAACATAAGGAAGACAAATTCGGGCCCCCCTTTGACCAGCCACTGCCAGTGTCTATGAGGGAAATAGGAACATTTGGGGAAATAACGCTTGTACAGTCTTCTTGAGAGTTTGATGAGATACCACTCTCAGGTGAGGTGGCTGTGGTTCAGGAGGCAGAGCCCAGCGTCTAATGATTATAAGGTTGTCTCAGGGAATCCCCACCTCCTCCTGTCCACATGTTTAAGTACTTGAAAATTAATTTATTGAAGAAATAATGTCATTACTACATACACATCTAAAGCCTCTCCGCCCACACAAAGCAAACAACGTAAACAAAATCTGAGGTAAAGGAAATAACGCAAATCCAAAACTGATTACAGCTGTAATGAAATCGCTGAATGTGTAATCCGTTATACTATACTATATTGTATTCTTTCTTGAAAAAAGTTACCACTTTACAATAACACGTCAACAAGTAATGTGTTACTGCTCAACACTGGTAGCATAATCCACAGACAATGTACAAAAGGACAAGTGAACCGCGGCTGATAGTGTATCCCACAACCCTTTTCCTGGGAAGAGAAATGTCACAAGCGAGTGTGTTGGTGTGTGTCATATCCAAACTACCCACCCAACCTGCCTGTCCTAGAGACGCATCTGCAAAACACGTCCCGACACACACCGTCACACCTCTGACAAGTGCAAACATGAGGGACACAAACGGGACTACTAAATACTAAATGCACGACAGCGAGGGGAACACATATGAACATTGCACAAAACTTGGCTTGATGCACAAAAGCTACAGCAAAAACAAGAAAGCAAGCAGCAAGACTCCTGTGCCAGTGGTCCCTGCCCCTGCTTCCCACAACCCTGTGCATGTGTGTCTGCATACATACCTGCATGCATGCATGTGTGTTGTATGGAAGGTATGGATACAGACAATCATGGCACCAACATTGTGGCTACGGTACATGAAAACGCTCACAAGTGATGGGTGCAAACAGACGGCTGTCTGGTTCTTCTACACAACAGACACTGACAAATGCTGAGTTAACATTCGCAAAGAAAAGTTCCATACCATATTTACCATATTTCGCCATTGTGACCGTGGTAGTGGGTCTCTTCAATATAAAGTAACGTTAAAGCGAAGTTGCACACTGTGAAGAGGTTTGCAGTAACGACTAGCATAAAGAGCCAAACTAGATGATAACAACTTAATGCATCATCCGCATCTTGTCACAGTATCAGAGAGCACATTGCTATTTCTAGATGAGTGACAACTTTGTTCGGCTCACTTTCTGTACAGCATTAAAGCAGTGGAATTAGCTAGCGAGTTAACTAGCGGTTGGCTGGCTAATTAGCTGGCTTGTAAGTTTCACTTACCTAAGTCAAATTTCCAAGTGTCATTCTGATATCATACAATTTGCAGCATTTTCCCAGTTGCCTGTGGATACTTTGTGAGAGGATATCCAATCAATCTCCAGACTTTACGATTTTGTTTTTTATGATCTCATTCTGTCTGCTGAGACTCCCTCTCTTTCTGTGACGAAGGGTAACTGGCAAGAGGAGGTTTGGACACTGCAGTGGAGTACTGGAGTAATCTCAAGGGAGTCAGTTCTGCGTCTTCATGTGCTAAAATCTGATACAATTTAAAGTCTTACATTTCACTAAGGTAGACTCTGTAAACCATTTCCAGGCACTAGTAAAGCTGCTAAGCAGTTGTCATACATGTTCTACTTCTGTCCAAAATAAACGTGTTTTTGTGTTTTTGATACTGTCCTCTGTCCAGGGCTCTCAACAATAATCCGACCTCAGCCCTCTTATTACTATTTTTGGGGAACCCAAGACACTGAATGGTCTCACTGGGAGAGAGTATTATTATTATTTGCCTCCCTGATAACATGAGTGCATGCTCTTAGAATGGAAGTGTCCAAACCCACCATCTGCCTCCACTTGGCCGGAGGGTTTGTTGAAAGAAAAAAAGAAAACACATTGGCGGTAACACTCAGCAGGAAAGATTGCATATAATTTATCACACAAATGACAAGGCATTGACACATCACACAGTTAACCTGTTAGGATAACAACTTAAGAGAATTTCTCAATGAGATTAAGAACCCTCTCGAGTCTCTCTGTGTTTGACATGGTACATTTAATTCATCTAGAAGTATGTTTTCTAATCCCTTCTGCCACATATCTACTGTTGAGCACTCATATTTCCAGAATTGTAACTTTTTAAAATGTTCACTCTGCTTGGCTCAACCACCCCAAATATTGCAGTTAGGGGGGCAGGGGGAAACTCCTTATTGAAAACCTTGGCAAAAATAAAAGAAATGAACCCTAAAAGTTGAGAAAATATGACATTGTACAAACCAGTGAGCCAGTTAGTACAGTTTAAACTGGGAGGGACCAAATCAACATTCTCTCCTGTACCTTTACTCGAGTGCTTATACATTCTAGGTACCTTACCAGATCAAATAAAAGAGGAAACGGTCTGTTCTTGAAGTAGAGTGAGGGTTGCTCACTGGATTTGATTGATAATTATATAAAAACCTGATGCATCCCACCATTGAGAAAGGCATGGTGTTCCTAAAATCTATACATTTCTACAATTGTTTCACCTTCTTACTCTAATCATGACCCAATACAAAGCCCAGTTTTCCTGTAGGTATATGTCTAAGACAAATGACATGGCCTACCAGTTGTGATAAAGGCATTAGTTCAGTCACCAATATGCTATATCTTTAGAATGAGCAGCATGTGTTTATTGCATCCAGCATGGGGGCAACAGAAGTTTTAGGATTCAAAATGAATAAAACTAGATCATCAGCATAAGTGAAAGCAGTGGACTCTTTATAAATGATAGTATCCAACTGAATGAATCACTGAAAGCAAATTTGCAAAGCCATTCAATTTGGTCGAAAGCCTTTTTGGCATCAAGGGAACTGAGTGCTACATACATATATTGAAAGGTCTTCTCATATTGGAATATATTTTATGTTAAGATGAATTGTTAATATTGTGCTTAGTTATTTGGTTTCAATTGGAAAGAGAGATATATTCGAATAAATAACTCTTTATAAAAAGTGAAATACATTTTGTGTGTGTGGGAGTGATGAAAAGACAAAATAAAATGGAACATGGATCATTGTCAGTTGCTGTGTTGTACGTACATGTTTTCTCATAAAAATAGAAAGTCACAGCACATAAAGTACAAAATGCAACATCCCCCAATCAACCCACACAGACATACAGTCTAAAATAGCTGATGCTTCGGTTCATTATGTTCCTTGACCGAAAACACCGAATGTCATCCACAAAGGAGCTGGAAAAATAATCCATGTGTTCTTTTGCAGCCACAGATCACTGTTCAGGAAGCAGGTACAGTCCATTCAGGGGTTACTTTCACTTACTTTTGTTAGCGGCAGATTTCAAGGTAAATGCATTGAAACTGACATGATGAAAATGAAAAAGAAAAAAAATATATTTTGAACAAAAACTATAATTGTGTTATTCAAGGTTGACATGAAAGCCTTTACCATAGTTGCCATGACAGCAGTAAATTAGATCCCCTCACACACCCAACATCTCTTTATGGGATTAAAACCTTAGTGAATTACTCTGTATACATGGAATCATTTGAGATGTTTGAGATATTTTGAGCCGTCACCATTTTACCTCTTTGCATCTGTCAACTTTTGCCATTTTATGTTATCTAAATTTAAGATTCCATTTCTTGTTTTTACTTGCATTTCCTTTCATTTTCCTTCTCTTTTTCTTGGAAAGCGCTTCTTAAAAATATTTTTTTTATTATTTTCATTATTAATATTATTACAACAAACAAGCTAATATTCCATGTTTTGAAAAAGATAAGTACAGTACTGCAACACTATACATCAATCCCTTTTATTTGCGTAGTGTAGGGGTTAAGGTTAGGGCTTTGTTGTTATGGTTACAACAATAACCACGTGGTTAAAGTCGGTGAACGGCTGCGGTCATGGTTAAAAGAAACCACTGTTGACAGTCGAAGTGATACAGAAAATGAAAAGCTGTCAGACATTCACTTCACCACATGTTGCCTTTGGGTGTCTGCTGGGACAGCTGAGGACGACATTTTTCTTGGCCGAAAACTGCTCCATGTCACTCATCCATTACTCACTATTCAGGGAGTTCTAGAGGACGATGGTGAGCTCATTGGCAAAATGGAAAAACACTGACACTACTCAGGAAATTTTCTCTGCTCCATTGATTTAGTCACTGCTAATGCATAATTAAAACATGTCACATCAACAGTGGCTGGTGGCATTTGGTTTTTTTAAATAAATACATATTGGATGCTATTTTGTTGAGGCTTTTATTGTGAAAGGTAAGAATGGAAGGAGCAGTATAAGCTGCCTTTATCAGAGCAAGGGCAATGAATAAACAAATAAAACTACTCTGTGGCTCTTTGTATTTTGACGCACTGCTCTGTTCACATTCAAGATTATTTTCGCACCACAACTTTGTGGGAGTTATTTCCTGGTATCAAATACTGCTGCATCAGCGACTTATACTGTGATGTAAATAAGAAAGTGGTGAGGGATGGAGGCTGCACATATTTTCAGCATCTCTTCTGAATAAAAATAACTGATTTACATGCTGTTGCACTTTTCTAAGGTTCACATTCACAGTACACAACTTTTTCCCTTCAAAATAAAATGGCATTCCAATCTACTTCATCTTGAATAAAGCCAGTAATCATATTTAGGGTCTTGCTGTCACTAATCCTACACCGATTAAAAAGATGAATACGAACTTCTTTCTCTCTTTTCTCATCTCTGTCTGCTGAGCTCTATTTGTAATGGGAAATCTGTGCAGAGGAGTGAAGAGAGAATTTGGGTCCTCGCTGTCACATGAGATACATTTCAGATTTAGTGAACAGACCAAATGAGATCATTCTGTTAAAGCTAAATAGGCCCACATGTGCCAGAGGCCTTTAGAGATACAGAGCTCTGCCTTTCTTGTGTGTGTGTGTGTGTGTGTGTGTGTGAGCGAGAGAGAGAGAGAGAGAGAGAGAGAGAGAGAGAGAGAGAGAGAGAGTGAAAGCGAAACAAGGACAGTGAGTGTGTGTTGCATGCATTTGCATTCTAAAGGGCTTGGCTCATAACTCAACCGAGTGCGTTTGGCTGAAAAATTACCCCTTTTAAATCATATTAGAGTGAGTTATATTTATTATGTTGTCTTCAGAGTATATAGATCAAAGAGGTACATTTATTTGGATCTAAAGACCTTTCCTGCAAAGAAATTATCTTTATGTGCCAAAACGATTAACCGTAAAATTACCACAAAACTCTCAACACATGAGAAACAACCAGAGTTGTTGTGAAATACATATATGTTTATGAAACAAATCACATCCACAAATGGTCGAAATATGCCTCCAATTTTCATTCATAAACTCTTGACATGTTTCTATAATCAATTTACTTTTTGCAGGGTCAAATGTCGAAATGCAGTAAAATACAGTTTGGATTTGGATGTAATTTCGAATCACTTAAGCAAAGATTTTCATGGAGTGGTTTCATGTAGTGGTAATGCAATTTTAATGAACTCAAATAGGCTTCTTACCTTAAAAGCCGAAATGAAAACCGTAATGCAAAATAAAAGTGCTTCCTTTTATTGAGTGTGCAGAGAAAGATTTTAGTGAAGAAAAAGTTAACGGTAGGATCCTGCAGGGAATGCAGGAGTGCTAAGGACCGGGTGCCTCTCAGTGCATTGGCCACGTATTTTCAGGCCTTGACTAGAAAAATCTACATAGAAAAAAAATCAGATCTTAAAATGCTTAATGGCCCTGCACACCCACACAGGTGTTTTCAATTATTCCGACTACTAAAAGCTATGATCTACGATTTGGAATAAAAAATAAAAAAAACATTCTGTCTATCAGCCGTAGGCCTGCATAGTAATTGACCAATGGGAGCCATTGCTCCGGTAGGCTCCCATTGGTCGTACCCTCCATCCAATCCCCTCTTCTCCACGTCATCCCGCCTCGTTGAATCGTGGAACACTGAGGGGGTTTGCTTGGGGGGGGCAGGATGCTTTTTTTAAATCTGTCTCAGAGGCTCAACTGATTTTCAGAATGTAGACCATAGCTTTAAAGCTGTGGCAGGGGATGCTGTGCTGGGACTTTGCTGAGGTCGGGTAGTTTTTTTTTTTTTTTGTACAACAAACATTTCGATTTGTCATAATAACAAAAACTCAGGTGTTACTAGAAATATTTTAGAAGGTTCTGTTCAAGTATTCCAGCAAGCCTTAGTAATAACCATTCTCAATACCAGGACTAATACTTATCTTGTTATGTCCAGATGGCTGCTATGAAAACAGTCAGTAAAGTTTAAAACTCCACAAAGATGGAGGAACCCCATGAACGGTGACGTTAGTCCACATTTGTATACAGTTTTTCAACATTCAGTTAGCTCAGATGTTAGAGAAACTCCTCCTCAGTCTGTAGGTTGATGGTTCAAATCTCAGTTTTCCCTCTGTTGACCCTCAGAGGACTCAGCTGTCTCTTATTGTCTCTTATCAGGTGTCTCTTATTGTGAAAAGCAATAAGCCTTTAAAACAATTCATTTTCATTTAATTTTAACAATCCTTTAAAGGGACTTCATTGTTTCATTTTTTTTTAAGAAAAAGAAAAGGTGCAACAAATGTCCAAAGCTGGATTCAAACCAGCAACTTATTTGTTACGTGTCCTTCACTTCTACAGCCTACGTTCAAATCTGTAAAGTAAACATTAAATTTGGCTCATTAACGACTAATGAAACAGGCAAACACAAAGAGCACGGGAAACCATGACCTTCAGACTGTGAAGCAGTCTCTCTAGAGAATGACATCACAGGTATGTAGACCTTGATTTGTAACTTAAATAACCTGGACATTTTAATTAAGATACTTATTTGATTTAAAGGTACAACACGCCAACAGCCTGAGTCGACCATTTAGGACTAATCTATGTCATGAAACAGAAGAATGTTAACACCCTCTAGAGTGGAAATTCAGCAAACTACAAGATCTGGCGAATCAAATTAAGTGACACTTAAATAATCAAATAAAATTTCATATTATGAATACACACTCATGTTTAAATGTTTTATTTAATTGGTATACTGGATTGGACCATCCACTCCTGAGAGGGTTTGAGCTGTTGCCCTCAGGTCTGCGTTTCAGGGTTTCTGTCTGTAGGACTAAGAGGCTCCGTGTCTCCTTCATCTCTAAGGCCATTGAGATACTTAACAAAGAGCACTTCGGCTGCATTTGCACACCAGCACTTCGTACTTAGCTTGTACTTCCCCACTTCCCAGTATTTTGCACAGTTGTACAGTAGCACATTGTCATTATTGCACTGTATGAATTTCCATTCCTTGTGCTCCATGAACTGATCTGTGTTTTAATTGTGTTGTCTTCCGTATATTGTTTGTACGTGAACCCTGGCTCCTAAACTACTTTCCCCTGGTGGGATAATAAAGATAACGTAGCTTAACCTCACCTCAAGGGAAGCCTAATAGAATGACTCTAAGCACTTCCTGTGTTTGGGATGTAGTCTGGCCACTTTTTCTTTTGTTTCTTTGCCCTGCAAATTAGTAATTGTAACTTTGATGCACTGTGGTTGGAAATTGAGTCCAAATCCCAGTGAGTTGTTTTCACCTTGTTTTGTACATGATAGCACTATACAACTACAAACTGCAGCTTCATTCCCACAGCCTGTTTACGGTCTTGCTCTGCTCAATACTTATTGACTCCACCATAAAAATGTGAGCCATGGATGTGTGGGGCTTCAATGAAAATCAGATTTTCTTATATAATATATGTACATGTACATGTGAAGTGCTTGCATTTGGTGAATAGTTAAAAACACATCTTACACTGAAATACTGTATACCCCCACTTAGTGAAAGAACTTGTGGACACATATGTTTTTATTTTTGACTGTGATTATGTCTGTTACCAAGCCATTAGAGGCCTGATTGACTCTCCTGGCCTATAGGCTACCAACTGTGTGACATCACAACCAACAGCTTGAAAGCACCCATTGTGCCTTTTGTCCCTGTTGGTAGAGGAAGTAAGACCAAACAATTTCAACCCCTTTGGTTGTTATAATTTAGCCAATGTTGTTTTAACACAGATTACACACCTTTAGTGAATGTGATCCAGTCTCAGGGATCTCATTTCCATTTTGTTCATTATAGCTCATCTGACAGTCACACATGCGTCTCATGCACTATATTACCAACTGTTATTCCTGAGTACCAACTGTTCTTGTCTCATCCCACTGGCCGTGTTCTTACTTCTAAAAAAGGAAAGTGAAATGTCAATTTGAATTTCAAACCAACGCCTTTCCACCCACTGGCCAGATCAGCCGACGGAAGTCGAGGCTCTCGGAGCTGCTAACACGAGGTGTTTGACGACAGGATGTCACCAAAGAGAGTCAGAGGGTTCATCTGGTGGAGCCAGCTGTTGATATTTGTTTTAATATTCTCCTTAATCAACATCAGCAATGCGTACGCCCACAGATCGAGGCCACGCAGGCACACATCTATGCATCCACATAATCACCTGCTAGATCCTCTAGACATGTTTGGTAGATAAATACGTAACCGAGCATGCAACATAGGGATTAACGGCCTTGCAGACGCACAAATACAAGTGAGTATCTTTGCACTGGCATTGTCATACAATGTGTGACAGCACACACACTGCAGTTTCTATACTAAGATGGGACTGAGAGTGGAGAGCTATAGATGACGGGGAGATGTGTGTGCACATATCGGGGGAAACGTCCCAGAGGAAGTGAGAGTAGAGGGCCATATGTGTTGTGTCATCTGAAGGACAGCATCGCTTCATAGCTCTTCATTAAATGACAACCAAACGGGGGCAGGCGCATTATGAAGACACCATACGAGATGTCATGTTTCCATCCAAACAAATTGGAGCAGATTGAAAGTCCTTCCGGAAATTGTAGTTTAGCGCAGGAAATGTGTTTCTTTTAGTCCAGGATTCAATTATTATTACCTCCAATGTAGTCTGAATGTTTCTCTGTCCCTGCGTCAGTTGGTCTTTCTCGTAACACACACAAGCTAGTATTACATCTGCCACAAACACATGATTTGTGCACACACACCCATGATCCCCGTCCCTGCGGAGTCACAGTCCATGCAACCTGAGCGTCAGCGCTGGTATGTTTAACCCCACCGTTCCTTCCGTAATCCCTCTCTGTGCCTCGTTCACTCGTCTGTCCAGGCTGCCTTCATCCCACTGTCCAATATTAATAGAGCGAGCCTGCAGCTACACACAAATATTTACACTCAACAGGCTTAGAGTGTGTCTGCACGAGTGTGTGACCTGCCTCAAACACCTGAAGTAGAAAAAAAGCAGGACTGTGTGTGTGTGTGTGTGTGTGTGTGTGTGTGTGTGTGTGTGTGTGCAGTGTGATTTTTTGCGTGTGTGCAGAGCAGAGCATTGATACGTGACAAAAAACTCAGCAGGACTATTGCTTTGTAAACAAGACCAATCAGGGTGGCTCAAAAACAGTTCCGACACCCAACAATCACAAACGCTTACTGCTGTGTGTGTGTGTGTGTGTGTGTGTGTGTGTGTGTGTGTGTGTGTGTGTGTGTGTGTGTGTGTGTGTGTGACTGTGCGTGCAAGGGAGTGAAACACAGGAGATGTAAGAGATAGATGTGTTAGTTACAGTGAATCAGATCTGGTAGGTGTGTATGACAGCTTCAAAGCAAAAATCACAGATGGACGTGAAGGAGGAACACTATTACAACAGTGAACAGGAAAAAGACACAACTAGACTCAGAGCTCCACGCGGTCAAAGATGTCATGATGTTGCGGCGTCAGTGTCAGAACAGGAGATCTGAGATGAACGGCTTCATTAAGATATTAACTTCCATCCAACCAGAGAAAATATGAAGGGAAATCAATGATTGAGTGGATACAGACATGGTGGATGCTGAGAGCCGAGTATGCACACACACACACACACTGGCTGACAAAGGGAAGAGCAGCTGATCCTCAGTCAGCAGAGGATTTCTTCACCCACACAGTTTACTGGTATAAAGAGCATCTAGATCAATACTCATTATTTTACAACGTGTTAATCTGGATCATCTGGGAAGAAGCAAGATGAATCTGCAGAAAATATACTGGCTCAACCCCATCCATCCTTCACTTGTGTCATACACCAATCATAACAAGAGTATTGCCTGTAAACATGCAATAGTCATGTTTCTACAGTACATTTAAATGTTACACGTAACGGTTGGTTAGCCAGTTTAATATCACACATCAGGACGTCTGATATAGTCAACTGAATTTAGCTCTAAATCAGTGGATTTCTAAATGAGGAGAGACTTCTTAGCAAACTGGAGCACATTATTATTTAACCTTCATTATCCTGTCATACATACCCAATTATGGAGCTATTAAACAAGGAATAAGTGTACAAACGGATGCAATTTGGGGGTGGCTGGAGCCGATCCCAGCTGACATGTGGGCGAAGGCAGAGTACACTGTGGACAGGTTGCTGGTCTATCACAATCACCAAAGCCAGCTAATCACAAGATTTATGAAAGATGTAGTTATTGTAAGTCGCTTTGGATAAAAGCGTCTGCTAAACGCCCTAAATGTAATACAGCGATGGTGCCCTTTGAATAAATAGCACAGCTAATGGAAGGGGAGGAGAGTGGCGCTGTGAAATAGGCGGCCAATGGAGTCAGAGTCGCTGCAACACAATGCAGCATGAGTTGGCCACTCAAATATGTGTAACTGCTCATTCCTGATAAATGACTTTGAATATGAACAGTGATTCATACCATTTACGTTGTGACTATTAAATCAATGAGATAACTTTACAGTTGTAAAATCCCTCTTCATAGAATTATACACAACCGTACCGTGTGCTGTCACCTCATAGGACTTCTATAACTCAAAGCAGTATGTCCTTAGCAACAAGGACCTCTCGTGCCTTTCAAACGCCTGAAAACAGCTGAGCTTCTAGCTCAAATTACCCATGTATGGCAGCAGCATACACAGTGGAGGAATGGCCGTGAGCTGGAAGGCATCGCTGGCTGTGGCTATATAATCGGTTTGATGCTGGCCATGTGGTCTACACTATTCAGTACTTCTGCCCATCTTCATGTTTTTGCAGAGTGACAGAACCAACAGCATTTGGTTCAAACTGTCTGAGCCAGTCAAGGAACTGTATTTTTAAGACTTAATGCATCATAATGCACACTGCACATCTCTGCTATTGATTGGTGGGATAATTAATGCCCTTGTATGTATCAGATGCATACAGAGTCTGAGAGGTGTCATGAAAAAAAATCTTCACATTTAATATGACATTGAATCAAGAGCATTAATCGTCTCATTTGTGCGCATTAATTCATAAATCACGAGCACACATTCGTTTTCTCCATAACACCTGCTGAGCTCTGTAGGCTTTGGAAGTCTAGTTTCTTACCTCCAGAGGAGCGGATTCATTTTGAGTCACTACGAGGTGTCGTTGGTCTTGTATTGTCAACCTGGATGTTAAAACTGTGGGATGAATGTCTCGGGACTCCTGTGTGTGTCTGCATGTTTGTGTCGTGGGGGTCGTAGCGACAGCGGAGGTCACTGCACAGTGGAGGTCCAACCTTAATCAGCCTCTTAATCCACCGTCCGTAGAATCCACAGCATATTGATCCGGCCCCGACAATCGCTCCGCACACTGATGTCCATGGAGACGGTCGGCCGTGCTGCTGAGGCTGATCGTTCGGCTGATCTGGGTGAAATTGTTCTTTGGGATGTGACTGAGCAGGTTAAAACGACAGTCACAATACATTCTCAAGTGGAATTAAGGACTACTTAATCCTGTCAAGTAGCAAGGACATTAAAATCCATTTCAGGCATTCAGCTGACACTGAGACGTTTCTAAAAGGTGGATTAAAATATAATATCTCAAAGTGTTCCACCTTCCTTCCTCTGTCATACATGCTCCTTTACACTTGTTCCCCAAATTCGGCAGATACCAAATAAAATCCACTTCCTCTAACTAATAATGGTTCTTCCTTTTTCCAACTCCCTGTTCGCTCATTTGGTCAGAGTCGACTTATCCTGGAAACCATCCAGGATAGTAAACACATTCCACTGACTCCACTGATTTAGAGATGCACCTCTATTGAATGTATTTTGTCCTTGTTACATGACTAAAGAACCAGAGATATCATCGTTCACCTTGTCAAAACCTGGATCCTACATTACCCACAATGCAGCTCGACCACCGACAGTTCAGGTGGAGATTGGGGCGCCTTACGTCGGTTGCGAATAATGTGACCTTGAGCTGCGAGCCCATTAACGTTGCCGCCACTCAACCTTGCTTCCAATTTCTTCCCAGTGACAACTTTTTTTATTTTTTTTAGCGTTGCAGCATTGAACTGCGACCAAGGTCGATTATTACTATTTCTCTTGTGAATTTGTGATTCATTGAGGTTTCATATTCGTAAAACTTTCCTTGAGCTGAATAAGATTTCTGTGTGTCAGCCGAACAGGAACTTGTGGGTGGGGTCAACGGGAGAAAAGCTACTGTGCATGTTAAGTGGGCTGCAAGAGACTGGATCTCTGGAGAAAATTGTGTGCGCACTTTAATTGTTTTGTTATTCCAATACGCAGAATGTTAGCTCTTTGACATTCCAACCCACACAATGGATGTCGAGAGGTTTAAGATCAACTGTGTCCAAGTGTTGGACCAACTGACTGACACTGCCATCATCATCATCATCATCATCACCACCACCACCATCATCATCAGCAGCATCATCATCACCACCACCATCATCATCATCATCATCATCATCAGCAGCATCATCATCATCATCAGCAGCAGCAGCATCATCATCATCGTAAATCATCAATTCCTCACTGCTGCACATGTAATTGGTTCCTCTCTCTGTTTAGTACTGTCACTTTTCTTATGATAAAAGAACGTTTAATTATTTTTTGCTACTTGGCAAATTAAATCTAATTAAAAGTTTTAAATGACTCTGCCACATCATCTCTGTTTTGTTCTGAATCCCCCGTTGTACCTCAAACAGCTGAGCGTGCTGAAAACTTTATAACGTTTTAATGAATTGTGAATCCACCACTCATTAATCACTGCCGACATTCGCTCGTCGACATGACGGATGGCAATTTGGTGGTGGATTGGACTACCGATCAGGATGAACTTCAGCTGTCCCGTATAGCGTAGTACAACGGTCGTCTCGACAACAGGCGTCATGGCGACAGTCGAGCAGCATGACGAAAACATTAGTTGGATGTCGGCGAAAGATAAATAGGGGTAAGTGATATCCTAGAGGGGAAATGTTCACCCGTCTAATTATAAGTACTGTCTATACAAGCACTTCTGTTATCTACCACAAAGAATGCAGACGTACATGTGACCCAGACAAAACCTCCCTCAGTGGAGCTCAGGAGGACATCGCTGGTCTGCCAGCGGGATGTTGGCACTGACAAGTCTGGACGTATCCTCAGTAAGGTCTTTCATTCCTTAAATCATGTGTGTGTGTGTGTGTCTGAGAGATAGAGTGCACTTTCAAAAAGTGCATGTGCTTCATCGTATCATTTTAGATATGAGATCTTTTTTACTGCTCCATTTTTTTGTGGAGTGATCAATGAGTCAACGGAGTAGCAGTGACGGCAGATCTGTCTATGATGTCAAAATGTATTGTTTGACTCACAGACATCACAGACCTCATCTATATTGCTTCCCCTCATATATCCCCCCCTTCTGTGTTCCCTCCCAGCCGTTTACAGTAGATCACATTAGCGCTTCATGTATAATTGATCAGCTCAGAGGCAGCGGATAGCTCACCAGCATACCTTGCTCTGCTCCTAGCATGTCTTTGGTCCGTTTGTAGCACATATTCGCACGTTTGCAGCACATACACACATTCGCAGAAAGCACTTACTCCTCTGCCCCTCTAGGCGAAGCACGAGTTCTTGAATGGATGTTATTTTGTACAGTTATAAAAATCTTGTGGATTTTCTTTGAGTTTTCTTTGTCTTGGCAATTCATTAATTGTTCGACATAATAATGGCACCACAACGAATTTAAAAGTGGGGGTGCAAAAAAAAAAAAGAGCTGGTTTCATGTTATACATTAAATATTGAAAATCCTTTTCCACCACATCATCTTGTCTTGAGTCTTTTTTTTCATGTGATTTCACCCCCAAAAATAAATAAAGCATGATTCACCGCAACATTGGTCTGACTGCATTTGGAAGGAACCTCACACCTAAGTAGATAAGATAAGATAGCTTATAGGCTACTGTTAATAACATATAAGCACACAGTGATATGACAATATTGTGTTTATTGAATCGATTAACAATGACATCTCATTCTCTCAAACTGTATACTCTGACATGTACATTAGTCTTTGGATCATTGTTTACACATTTGTCCAAGTAGCATTCGTTTGTAGCCCTACGAACGCAGCTAGCACAAAGCTTAGCAGCTATGCTAGCAACTGCTTTCCGCGTTGATCAACATTGACCGCAGCCTAGTGTAGGGATGTAGTAGTGTATCCAAGATCTGTAGTCCCCCACACACAAGTTTCAAGAACAAATACAAATAAAGGTAGCGTAAAGCTTCAGTGTCATAGCCTTTTTGGTCGTAGGATAACCCTTTTCCTGGACCTGGTTTGCGGGCGAAGTATCCGATTGGCTGAGCATGACACCATGACCAAGAGGCCAGACTAGAGCAGATGTAATTAAAGCTCTGTAAATAGATCTAGTTCATGCTGCAATCACTGCGATGCTGTGGCGTGGTCAACAACACATTTTTGTTTTTTCCCTGTGAAAAGTGCAACTTCAAGGCACTTAATATCATGTCCCATCATGTCATCTCCCCCTGGTGGCTGGCTGTACGTTTAGGAAGTGCTATTTTTGATAGGCAGCAGAGGTTTTCGATGAGCAGAGGCACGGGTTTTAAATATCAGTGTCCCAGTCGGTCATGTTCCTTCAATTGTGGCAAGCCAAATGTGTGATTGTGATTAATATTATTCGAGCAGCCCTGATCTGATGATGGCGCTCATGTCAAGGGGATCATCCTCCATTAATGTCTGCACAACATGTCCCGACGATGCAGGAGGAGATGTTTCAGCCATCATCCCCAGAGCCATGCTGCCAGCTAAAAGGTATCATGGCAACAGTGCAGCTTCCAAGTGGGGAATCAAAGGAATGTCAAGGGTGAGGGTGAGGAGTCTCGCACACTCACACTCACACACACACACACACACACATATAATGCGCTGATGGGCAGTGGGAGAGGTTCAATTTTACGCTTCTAGACAGATAGTGAGAAAATATATGGGAGATTCAGAATGGGGCGATTGAAGAGTCAGTATTTCAGGAGGAATGGGAGTGTGAAGGGGAAGAGATGTAGTGGTAGATACAAGGATGGATGAACAGCGTGAGCAGCTGAAATAAAAGGGAAGGGGAGGAAGAGTGACGTGCCGCAGAACCAGAAAGAAAGTGTTTAACCGACTCCCTTATTGGACAGGGTGTGTAAAAAGGAAGTGTTATTACCATGAATGGGTGACACGACTAAGATAAGAGATTAAGATGCAGGCCAGGGTCAGAGAGAGAGAGAACGAGGGCGTGATGGAGTGAGGGCGGACGGCCGTACTTAATGAATGCAAAGGAATCATTCATGGTTTTCAATTTCACCGTAGGTTGGAGAAAGTCACAGAGCAGAAATTAGATTCATCCAGATAGTCGTCCATGAAAACACGCACAGAGGCATCGCAGCAACACGCCTTCACGTTTGAAACGACTGTCTGTTGTAGAGCTCTTTATGGCTTTGATCTAGCAAGGCTGTGTGCCATACGTCTGTGTGTCCGTAGTTTTAAAGAGATCATCCTTTTTTAGTCCCCTGTCAGTAAAGGCCGGGTGATATGGAGAAAATCTAATATCACAATATTTTTTGTGGGTTGACTATTGGGGATTTGACTATATATTAACACAATTATGTTTTTTCATGAATAATCATGAGTAATGTGGATTTAATGGCTAACTGGGTGAAGGCAAAGAATAGACCAGCTCAGTTAAATTCAGAAAATGACATCACTTAACTGTAATGCAGCCTTTCCAACCAGGAAAAGACAACACTTTACCGATATATTGCCCAGCCCTAGCCGTTAGTATGGGACCGCTCTCGCTACCACTTTGTTGAGTTTAAGTTACTCTTCTGATTTGCAAAATGATGATTTTGCTCTGATCACGTCTTTTATGATTCCCGGTGTAAAATGGTAAACGTCCATTCATTTCTTGTACGAGCCTTTCATAATCACCAGGAAAATCACCCTTTCTCTGTGTGTTTCTTTGCGTTAACTGCATGTTAACAACACTCTTCTATTTTACTCGTTTAAGAGCAGGAGACCGAAAATTGCCTCACCTTCAACTCCACTGTGTCCGCAAAGAAAAGCCTAGCAATTTAAAACATCTGTACGCCTCACGTCCTGCTGCCCTGCAGTCCTTTCCTGGATTAATGAGCCACAAGGGGCGTCTCACGTTGATGACATCAGCATCAGACCGAGATTAGTTAATGTGATTTTCGCTGACACATAAAATGTCTCTGTTTAACCAGGCATAAGCAATCTGCTCCTAATGTGATCTGAATATGTGTGTGTGTGTGTTGTAATACGTGTGTGTGTGTGAGAGAGACCACATCATGCGTCAGAAGCCTGCCCTGGTCAATGTTGATTAAATAAACAATTGTGTTGATAGGGCAGACTTTCTCCCCACACGCATGCATGAGAAGAAAAACCCCACACACACGCCCTCAACATGCAACACGGCAGCACCACTTTGCTTTGAGACGGATAATGTGGTGTCTTGGAAAGGACAGCGATAATGTAAAACGATGGGCTCTCCAATGTCCTTCTAGATCCCCAAATGTCCTCATGCTGAAGTTTGGAAAGTCCTGAGTTTTACAACAACGAGCAGGATTCAAAAAGTGTCTTTGCAGATATGTAAATAACCGATGCATCTTTGCCTGCATGTATGTGTGTGCACATTTACTGTACCATCAGTGTGCAGGAGAGAGAGACTAATGTGAGGCTCCTTGTGTAATAACTCGCCCCGTCCCTCAGCCCACCCTAATGAATAAATAATAGAGAGATCAAATAAATCAGTCTACAAAAGAAAATATACAGCACATTAAATATGCAGGACTTGCCTTTACACAAACCTCCTTCTCTCTCTGAGGGTGTTAACAATGGTCAGAAGTTTTTTAATTCCCACAAGAAGCACAAACAATCCTGTCGGGATTTTATACGACCTCTGTTTTGTACAATTCTCAAAGTCTTCTTTGCTTCTGTGTGCAATTAACGGGTCAGATTGTGTGATAACCTGTCCAGGTGTCACCTTCTGTTTTCCTGTAAAAACACCTCTCCAAAGCACTTCTGATGATTCTCCACAGGAACATCGAAGCTGCGAGATTGGAAGCATTTCTCGACCTGAGCCGGCGGCTATAGCTAACGGGGTTATGGCGCTCAAAGCACAAACTGCGGCAAATATCCTGACAGAGCAAACCGCGTTAACCTGAGCGCGGGCTCTAAGCCTCCACCATGCACATGCACCACCATGCACTCAAAGCATGCAGCCAGCACGGCTACGTAAACAACAGCTGTTGAATGGATTGCTGCGAGATTTGGTGAAGACGTCGATGTTCCCTTCAGGATGGATATTTTCATCCAGCGCCATCATGAGGTCAAAATGTTTCCAATAGTTTCATATAACAACAGTAGTTAAAGGTTGGGTCGCAGAACGCCAAAAGAGTGCTCGAGATGATCGGCAGAGTGTGCAGGAAGGAAGGAATCAGGAAGTAAGCAGTGACAGACAGGCAGGTCGTCCAATTAGTTTCTTCCTGAGAAGAATTAGTTACAGTCCTGCCATGGCAACAGATGACAATTTGGAGGATTTCAAGTAATATAATTGAAAGTGTATCTGAATAGAATCCCAGTGCACATTGTAAACATTATACCTGCTCAGCATCAGCAGCTTTGCATGGTGAGCATTTTGGTACAGCCCAAGAGCCGCTTGCATGGCTGTCGAATGTTACAAATGTCCAACTCTCGTGGCGATTTTTATACTCCTGCCTTATAATTGGCTACGTCATGGCCGTTGTTTCACATGTGTTTTTGAGGCTGCAATCAGTTTTCACCTACTCCTCATCGGCTCCATCCACAGCCTCAATCTCAGACTCAAAGAATTTACAACATGGTAGAAATCAACCAAAAAAAACATACCTGTATCAAAGTGTAACTGTGCTGTCCTTTCTTTTTTTTTAACAAAGAAATAACGAGGACCAAATCGGTGCAACACACTGCATCGGCGAGCATCGCATCGTTAGATGTGCCGCCGACAGCACACGGAAGAAGCCAGTTACAGTAGCATGTCATTATATGGAGTGAGTGTGAAAAAGATGCTGCTTTTCTGGAGATGTGGTTGACAATGGGAAATAGGACAGCCATGGACCAAAGGTCGTAGGTCAAAGCGAACAACACTTGCGACTTGTCTTGTTTTACAATGTCCCTCTGACTTTGTCGGTTAAATGGTTGCAAAACAATCATTACTCAGTGATACCTCAAGCTTTTTGTGTCAGGAATTCGAAGTTAATGGAAAAGAGACATTAGTTGACTCCGTCTTTCATGTTTGAAACCCAACGTCTGCGAATCAATATCTACCCTCTGTAAATGTGTGTCCGCCGACCCATCCTGAGTCTGACCAAGCAAATCAAATCTCCGGCCATCATACCATTACAAAAGAGTGGTCTGATGTCTGAGGAAACCACGGCAGCCCTCGGGCAGGACAACTTAGGATATTACTCCTTGGAGAGTGAGCAAAACCACAGAAGGAGGCAAAAGGACACGGAAGGAGGAAGTAAGAGAGGTAAGTCAGCAAGCAACAATTGGGTTTTTTTGTTGTTTTTTTTGCAAACCAGGTGTACCAGAGCGCCATCTGGAATTTGAGACTAACTGGGATAAATGCATTTATTCACTATGGCCAATCACACCAGCCTCTGTCAAAGCCGTTTTAAGCCGAAGCCAATTCTCAAATAGCCCAGAATGAGAGTCCAGGCCAACTTCTCTGAGGGGAAAACCTGCCAATGCATAATATATATAAAAAAATACAGAGACCCTGAATACACCGTCTGTGATTACAGAAAGCCTTAGCGGGCATGTGTGCAACAGTTGTATTTTGTTCCGTTTTCACAGAGACGCAAGCAATGCTTCTTTTCATTATCAGTTCATCTGCTGATTGTCTCCTTGATTAACTGCTTCCCACAGATACAGCGACGTGCTCAGACTGCTTGTTTTATGCGACAGTCGGTCCAAAACTTTCCGTTTCTTATCATAAATTACAACGCAGCAAATCAGCACATTCAGATTGATAATAAACTCCGTGATCACAGAATAATATTTGTATGATCTTGATGTAATAAGATCAGCCGAGTGCACGCGTTCAGCCGCTTATGTAACATTACTTCATGTCTAAGGTGGCCTCTATAGGTTACTCTACACAACTCCCTTGTGAGGACTGCAGGGCCACTCTCGGCCCCTCAAGGCGGATTACAGGAACTTGGGCTGCAGCTGCATTGCATGCTCACATAATTCTTCTGTGCAGATGTCAAATGCAAGTAGCAAAAATAACCTTCAGAGACATCTGCTGATTCAAGATGATTACCCGGCATCTTTCATAGTGATAACAAGACATTTCGGGATAAAGAGACAGGAAATTTATTTGCTGGGATTACAAAATATTTTCTTGCAGTTTGTTGCGTTGAGACAAAGTAATCACTCAGCAATCACTCAGCAATCGAGCAAAAACGAATGTTTAAACCTCATCATGTGACCAGCTTTCTGAAGGTCTTCATATAGCCACAAAATACCAAAGTCATATAAGCATCTGTGTTTGTGGCATGTGGTATGCAGGGAAACAAGAAACACAGAGAGCAATGAGAGAGGGGGCAATAGAAGAAATATTGATCATACTCCACACTCATAAGTCAATTTAAAGTGATCATAAACCTCTCACCTCGAGCAAAGAGGCTGTAACACACAACACTGATGCTTTATATCATGTCATCCAACGTCTCAAAACGCATATGCAGTAAACGTGTGGTGGAATTCTCTGGTGTCTCCCGCACCAGAAAGCAACTAACAGACAGAAAGACGAATTGAAACATTAGTAGTGCTTATGTGATGGCAGGTGGATGAATCGTGTTGGGGAAAGTCCGTGTACTGAATAATGGCTCGTGACGAGGACAACAGATTAATCTATAGACGTTCGAGAGATTGGTTCGCTGCCCATGTCCATGTTGTTTGCTGAAAGAGGAAACTGTTTCTTTTATAAGTTCTCTAATTCCCTCTTCGCGATAAGACGACCACGCGCGCACTCACGCGCCATATCTCCTTTAGGCACTCCAAAAAGTTGAGGCTGTGCTTTTCTCCAAAATAAAAGCGTTTGAGTCATATTGGGAAGAATTAAGGGGAGAATCACGTCCCTGCAATAGTTAAGTTACAGCAGCAAGTATCCCACAACCTGCCGTCTAGGGTTAAGAGAGAGTAAGAGATGAACAGAGCAACGACAAAGAATAAAGAATACGAGTTTTACCTAAGCGTGCGGACCTCCTCGTGCGCCCCCGGCACCCCCACACCGCCCGCTGCTCATCTCCTGGGCCGGCCCATCACCGCAGGTAGCTACAGTCCAGCACGCATCACCGTGTCCGAAGGCACAGAGGAAGAATGAAGGAAGATGAACAACCAAAAAGAGAAGAAAAATAGGACTTGTAAGTTCCTTAACTTTTTTCTTGTCCAATTAGCCTTTTGACCAGGTTCGCTTTTGTTTCTCTGTGGATTTCTATAAATCACTTTACTAAATGAAGTCCCGCTCGTGCTGCAGTGGACTGAAGTGCGACCGACTGAAAGAGGCTGAACGGTCCGCTGTCGGCGCTCTGCGCTCACGACTTCTGTCAAACTAGCCAGAATCATAAGGGGGACTTCCGGTGGAAACTTTCAAAATACAACGCCAAAGGGAGACTGTGCTGCATGTTCTGTAGACAAAGTACATTCAAATAGGTGTGTGTGTGTGTGTGTGTGTGTGTGTGTGTGTGTGTGTTACGTCATTAAATGTTGAATTATTTTTTCAATTTTATTTTTTTCAATTTTGAATATTCATCATATTTGGGGATCATATAGGCCTACTGTAAAATAGAACTGAATTCGCTGAAGGTCTGCAAGAATGCAGCTATATAAAAGTAGTATTGAATCAATGAAAAATAAAATACCTCCATTTGAGAATTTTTTTTTTTAATTACTGTAAAATACATGAAATATAAATGAGCCTGAAAGTATTGCAGGAATGCACATAAATAGATCCGAGGTTCATGTATTTATGTAGGCCTGATATACAATGTGCCTGGGTGTTAACATTTTCAAGGCTGTATATGTTTAGTTGTACTGTAAACATGTAGACATTATTGCCAGCATTTCTATAGCACATGTATGAATGGGGAAAACAGTAATGTGAACAATATGAGGACGGCACAAACCAGGAAGAGAAAACAAGTTGAATGTAAATACAGGGGGAAGATAGAAAAAACGTCAGCTCGTTAAATTGGTCTTAAATTAAGGACACTGTCATTCTTAGCTCCTTAATAGACCAGGGGTAATAAAACATCTTCATCATAGATCATGATGACAGACAAAACAACATTGTATGTTATGATTGCGCCCTTTTGTCTTTATTTTGAAATACCGCTATTTGAGCTTCCGGTAAGATTATTCTAAGTGCTGTTAGTTTGTTGCAGGTTACCAGCCGGTGTCCATAATAGAATGTACATCTTTTATTGAATATTGTTTCCTGTCTGTCTCTGTGGCAGACAGTGTTGGCTTCACAGTGCAAAATGTATTTTGTTGTATATAGGAACTGCTTTTAGTAGGTGTTTATTTTGGATATTTATTGGCATGTTGATGAACTAGATGCCACACTGAACACAGTATGGGGAGAGGTGGGAGGAGGAGCAGACCTGCCATTCTCCACCTGTCCACCAGATACCCTCCCACCTATCCAGGTCACCTGACTCCCACACCCACCCTCTCTCCTGTTTACATTCCCAAATCCTCACCGGCTGACACACCTGCCTCACATATTCTCCTCCAGTGTGTGTAGTTCTTTCCCAGTTCGTCATGTTGCCAAGCCGTCCGTGCCTGTTTCATGGTTTCCTGCTCAACATATCCTTTGATTTCAGGATCACGTTTGGATCTGCTGACTGCCTTGACCTTCTGGATTCCTTCACTTGTTTGGACAGCTTCCCCGTTTGACTAAAGCCTTCTACATTAGTCCAGTTTAACCCATAATATTCTTTTTATTTTATTTTGGTGGGAGACTCAGCCTTGATCAGACTTGAAGAGGATCAAACCTTAATGAAGCAATATTAAATAAAAAATGTAGCACCAAAATCAGCATTCTAGAAAGCGTGTGACTTGTGAGGCTTATTTATTTATTTAATTATTTACATAATGCAGGACCTCATGCTGACCAGGCAATCACTGGCCGCCGTGGCCGAGAATCACAAAAAGCTTCAGGATTCTCTGAATCTCATTTTTGCCTGAACCTGAACCTGCACATGTGAATGAGAATCCATTAATCTGAGGCCTGGCTCAGCATTCTTAGATGAAATCTGATCTGAGGTCAGACGCCGCCTGGTCTCAATGCATGACGTTATTGTCTTTCCACCTCCTCCTCATTCTCTGCCATATTACAGATGGTCTTTATGAAAAATGCAATTCAATATGAGAGTGACCTCTGAACTGGAGCTTGCATGGCCACGTGTGGGCTTAACACAGAACAGAGCCTTTAAAGGATGAGCCTCAAACATGTCCGTCATTTACACACAAACTTGTGGAGTCAATTTACACATTTCCATTAAATAACTCCAGAATCTGAAAATGTCTTCATAGTTTGCTACTACATAGTCAGCTGACAGTAGTTTGTTGAACAGACAAATAATGAATCTAATAAATGATTAAATTACCATTAATAAAAAGTATAATTGATGTACTTTTATGGCCTGATGAGGAGAAAACAAAAGGCCCACTAAGATCAGAGCTGCTCTCCATGAAGAAAAGTAAACTTTTTCCAACTAACATTTATATGAATAGTTGCTTATTCATTAAGTGATCTTAACAAAACCGTCATTCTTTACTCCCGCTGTTAATATATTGACAGCCGCGATCTGAAGTTGGCAGCATTGCTTTGAGTTCATAAAGATGTATCTGAGCAATTAATTTGTAAACATTGTGCAGATGGCAAGAGCCGATATTCATTATGATGAGACTCCCTGTTACCATCTGCTCCATTGGATTAATGCGTTTTTCCTTTCCCTCACCAATTGTGACGAAACCCCTGTTAAATGTGGTGTTCTCTTATTCTGTGATTGTTTGTGTCTGTGTGTGTGTGTGTTTATGTGTATCTGTGTGTGTGTGTGTGTGTGTGTGTGTGTGTGTGTGTGTGTGTGTGTGTGTGTGTGTGTGTGTGTGTGTGTGTGCGTGTGTGTGTGTGTGTGTGTGTGTGTGTGTGTGTGTGTGTGTGTGTGTGTGTGTGTGTGTGATTAGACTTTAAAAAAGAAAAATAAACTTTCATCTTAGTCAAAGTCCCAGTGCTGTTTCTTAAAAGTCAATGTGCCAAATAAAAGTTTTCTGTCTGAAAATGGTTTCCAAACTTTCAAGCACTCCCAAGCTCTTAACTTGTGAGCGTCATTCATAACCCATCAAATATGAATAGTCGTGAAAAGAAAATACCAAATTCAGAAAAGAAGCAGAGTTTTAATGGTGATATTGTTTCCATATCCAGCCGATACATCTGGACACTTTTGCTTCTTGCCACAATTACATCTCTAATGTAAATGACTCTGGTTTGGTCTCCACCAACAACATGTATATAATGTAGTATATAAAGCTGAAGATGTGCAGGTAATAATTATCTCTGGATTTGTCCATTAAAATCTCCCCTTTCACAGTATTGACACAAAGACAAGATAAGCGACATCTACATTATGATACTCTCAGAACCCTCAATGAAATGAGTGTGCACCGCCGAAGCTCCTTATTCCCTCGACCAGCAACAGTGTTGAGCCTCAAACTGAGAAGGACTTCTGTCCCAGTACAACACAAATATAGAAAACATCAAATCTGCCAATTGGGCACTTTCAGCCTCTCCATGGTGTCTCTCCTTCCTCTCTCCCCTGTGATTTCCATCAGCACCCCGACTGATACCATCAACCACAACCCTTTTGATAGTTCTGCATTGATGTCTTTTCCTGATTCCCCTTTTTCAGTGTCACTCCCCGTCACTGACATTGGCATGGAATCCATTTTATATGAAGACATGTATCAATAAACCTGTGCACAGTTGTAAAATAAGTAAATCAAATCTAATCAATATTTATAACCTCTCTGCACTTCTACAGCTGGGAATGTAGGTTACATAATGTGATAGCAAGCATGTGTGGATTTTTCTCTATGTAGTGATTCCCATTTCAGAGCTACAAAGAAAAACATTTCACATGAATGTGTGGTGGACCCAATGTATGAACTAACCTTGGAATAATGCGTTTCAGGTACAATGCATTTGATTCTACCATTTTCATGATTTCAAAATGTGAAAATGTTGACAAAAGAACTAATTTTGTCAACACAACTTGCTAGCAGTGTCTGAGAATCGTTTAATAATGGTTTGCAATACAGCTATAGCTGTTATCATAGCCTGCTGAAGAATGAAGCATTGTATTCAGTTTGACAACCTTTATATGTATATTATTGTACTTCTGTGTTGAAAGAGGCTTGGTTAGTACTTCAGCATTTAGTTTATTAAAGGTTGAGTAATGATTCAATTCATAAACACTGTCTGTTATACCGATAGCAATGAATACATTAAATGCACATAGAAATATAATTAAGCTGTGGCCGTGGCAGGACTGTAAAAACGCCGTCCAATCAAAAAAGTCAGGCAGAGAAAATAATTGGACGGCCTGCCTGTCTGTCAACGCTTGCTTCCTCTCTGCCGGTCTCGAGCCTTCGTTTGGCTTCTGGGGCTTTACAGTTTTTCTCAATTGTTTACACACAAATACTGGTACTTGAGACACAATGACCACAACATGTAACTCATGCACCAACCCCCTGAACTAACTCTGCTAAACTGCAAGCACAATTCCTGCTTTACACTCAAATTGCAGTTTTGAAACACACTTTTTTCAAAACACTACACACAATTCTCTGCATTTGGCACAATTTTCATGAAGAAAATCTCTTGTTTTCACAAGGAACACACTACCATTCAAAATTCTAAAGTTAATTTCCCTACTATGCACACTGACTCATCACATGGGAAAACACCTGCAACACAGTTTTACAATTTGCAATCAGAGCATTAGCATAAAAGTCCAACAGGTGAGCTCTTCTGTTGGAGCAATGGATGCCAACATTGGCAACAGAGGCAGAGCCAGAGGAGTGAGAGACGAGGAGGAGCCTAGCATGGATTTGCCATGCTAGGCGATATTTCCCCCGCTGCTCGGCCATCGCTTGCATTGCCTGTACAGTAAATTCTTCTGGTTTTGTATGTAGACCACTGTATATGCAACTTTGTGTTGGTTTGGATGAACACTGTGTACATTACAGTATTCTTGTGTGAAAAATAAAATATATAAAAACAATATTCTAAAATATTTTACAACACATTTATGTAGCCTATGTACTGTCTGTAGTGAGTGTAACACTGAACATAAAAAGGCCTAAGTCATTATGGTAAATGGAGAAGAAGTGTTCATCGTGTTTTACATTGAGCACATCAGTGTTCAACTGGTTCTTATAAATGTCTATATGATGGTTTGTGTGTGTCATTTGACAACAAAATACCATTTTGAGAAGATATAACATTGTTTTGAATGTAAAGTTTCATTTTGCAGGAGAATTGAGGGGTTAATTTGCCCATTGTGTGTGTGTTTTTTGATTTGTGTGTAGAGTTCTGAGAGTATGAGGCATGCGTTCAGAAAATGTGTGTAAACGATTGAGAAACTGTAAACAGAGGTCTGAATGAAGGGGGCGGGACTTTTTCTGTTCGGAGATGCATTCAAAGTTGTTGTTGCTGTTCATTTCAGTACAGTAAGAAAAGGGGCCTGAAATATGCAATTATTTTAGGTTTATGTTTTTAAACACGTTACTGATTACCGTAATAACCACGACAGATGAACATGTTGGTTTGGTTATTTGTATGTGTGGATGTCGTTAAAGGTGAAGGCGCTCCATTGCTGCTGCACATTTACGGAGCCCAGATTTCTGTTCTGCTGGAAGTGGGAGGGAGCAAACAACAGGAAAATAGGATTCAAAAGCATCTGTGTTGTGCAAAACCCCCTATCTGGATGATAAATATTCCAGAGAAACAGAAAGATCCCTCATATAGTACAGCCAAAGCCTCCCTTTGTCAAACGTGTTTTAAACCATCGTTCCAGGCCGATTCCATGCTGTTTATCGCAGCTGCAATTCATTATTTAACCTTCGATGTAAAGAAACTGAATTTGAAAAAAAAAACATGATATGCATATACATATGCAAATGATCTGTGCTTGTCTTCTCCAGCAATGTTCTCCCTCTCCTCACATTTGTAAGAAATATGATTTTAATGAGGCTCTTTCCTGTATTGCTTTATTGCCCTCTAAGACAATGCGGCAATGATATGCAAGTCCACATTTCCCCCAAACTCACCTCGCATTACCGCCATACAGACAATGCACAAGTAAATGATAATAACCCGTGAGCGTTCATTTAAATGCGGGTGAAACAGAGCGGGCGGACGGAAAGCAGGGAAATAACATCATGAAGTTATTGATGGAAGTTTCACAGACACACATCGCTTCAATTACACTTAAGACGGAAACCTAATTGAATTGTCAGGTCATGCTCGTAGATCAGGCCTGGATATCCTTTCACACAGCTAGAGACATGTGTGCACATATATAAAACATGCCCATGAAGGCATAAATCTGCTTTATTCATCCTTGCTCTCAGTCCCTCTACACCTACGCCACGCTAATTTGTCATAAACACACGGGCACACACGCTCTGAGTTATATGTGTTGCACAAGAGGAAACAGGTAATTACACTAGATGGAGACAATTTGTCTCTAAGGCACTTGTCAGTTGTTGTTTTATTTGGTGACAGAAGAGTGACCGGTGTGAGGCTGCGGGTCAACGGGGATTATCTCCTGGGTCGTAAACCACGAAACCAGCTGTAAATCTTAACACTGAACTCATTCTGATCCACACTAATGACCACACACACACACACACACACACACACACACACCCCTCACCCCTGTTTGCCCCACAGTCGGAGGATAACTTATGATCATTCACATTTTCCTCCCAGCAGGAATATAATGCGAGCGTGTCAGAGAGATCATTTCTACACCCAATTTATAACACTTTTTGGGGCATCAGTCTTGTTATTGTGATGAAGTCATGAAAGTGTGAGGTGAAATATGTGTTCTGGTTTGTTTGTATGCATGAGAGAGAGAGAGAGAGAGAGAGAGAGAGAGAGAGAGAGAGAGAGAGAGAGAGAGAGAGAGAAACAACTCAATTACACACTGCCCTCAAGCAATTCTCGCACTCTTTTCTGACAATAAATACCTCTGATACACCCCCTTACCTTTCTTTGCATCTGAAACTCCTGCTCCCTGAACACTGTAATCGTGTCACATGTGTGATTTCATTTCTGTGAATGTATTAAAGCCTTCTTTAAAAAAATAAAATAAAAGAACATGTCCACGTGGATACATTTGTTTTTTTTTTTGTTTTAGTGCCACAGACTCTGCAGACGTATCCATCCATCCATCGTCTACCGTTTATCCTGGGGGGGGGGGGGGGGGCTTGAGCCGATCCCAGCTATGGTAAATGGTCCTCATTTATATAGTGCTTTTTATCATTTATCATTTATATATTATCCAAAGTGCTTTACAGTGTTGACTGACATTCACCCATTTATACACATATTCACACACCGACGAGTCAACCACGCAGGGTGACAGCCAGCTCGTCAGGAGCAATTAGGGTGAGGCGACTTGCTCAGGGACACCAGGCACTCAGCTAGGAGGAGCTGGGGATCGAACCAGCAATCTTGCTGTTACTAGCCAACCCGCTCTACCTCCTGAGTTAATGCCCCTCCCCCCACCCCCAGCTATCATTGGGCGAATGCAGGGTACACCCTGGACAGGTCTCCAGTCTATCGCAGGGCCAACATGTAGAGACAGACAACCATTCACTCTCACATTCACACCTACAAGCAATTTAGAGTCACCAATGAACCTATCCCCATCCTGCATGTCTTTGGACTGTGGGAGGAAGCCGGAGAACCCGGAGAGAACCCACGCTTACATGGGGAGAACATGCAAACTCTACACAGAAGGAACCCGGGGCCGACCCGGGAATCAAACCCAGGACCCTCTCGCTGTGAGGCGACAGTACTACCCACTACACCACCGTGCAGCCCCTCTGCAGACTTAGCAGTTTCAAAAGGCATTTTTCTCTCTCAAATATTCCAGGGAAGATGTTGTCGATATTTAAATGTGCCAGCATTGTTACTTTGGTTCACTGTGAGCTGGTAGAAAACAAAACTGGTGCTCAATGTTACATTCTACTGATTTACTGATTAAATATGAAGCAAGTAAACAATCATATACAAACATACATACATAATTAAGCTGTTGGTATATCAAACGATTAACAAGATTAGCTAAATGCTAATGCCAGCATGCTAACATGCTGTTATTTAGAAGGTCAGTTTGCGAAGTAGTTATAAACACAAAGTACAACCAAGGCTGAGGGGAATGTCATGAATTTTGCAGGTACAGTTTATGATCACAAATCAAAGAAATTGATTGATGAAATTTCCCCAAATGACTCCCAAATGTGACCTGTGCAATGTCTTCTTTTATGTCCAACACAAGTATGATTTCATTGTTTTATATTTATGAGTCGTTAAATTCCTTGACTGTTTATAATTGTTTTAGTTGTGTATATCATTTGTGTATTGGTGGAAGCATTAATTCTCTGAATATATATTCAGCAACGTTAAGGGTCAAGGCTCACTGTTGAATTAATCAAATGATGGAGATTACAGTGCAAAGGAACACTATTACAAAGGAAATATATTCTTATCAAATAACCAAGATAAAACTAGATTCCATAATAAAAACTATTCTTAATTAAAGTGAATAAAAGAACCAACAATAGAGGATTTAACTTTTTCCTTGATGCTCTGAGCTGCAAAAACCTGATTGCTTCTAACTGTGTAAGATTTCCTGATGCGTCTGCTCGCCTGCACGTCCAAAGCGTCCTCATCAATCGCCTTACTGATTTGAAACGACACCTGGCTCAAGAGCTGTAACATCTCTGTCATACAGCCTATTGATCATTAACGCCTGCACTCGTGGTGGCAAAGTCACGACCTTGGGAGCAGAATAGTGAGGGCTCCATGTGATCTGACAGCGGATACTGCACTCTGTCCATCTAAACAAGGTGTGTGATGACTGAGTGAAAGAGAGGGAGAGAAACAGGCCATTGATTACTTTATTTACTAAATCTAATCTAATCGCTAAACTTTAAAATAACATATTTGACCCGTGACAGTAAAACAGCTTACATGTGTCTCCTTGCTACAACAAAAGACCATTTAAATGTTTCAATAATGTGTATGATAAGTTCATATGGCGCTTTTTATATTTTAATATTTGTAGGCAACTAGAGGATTGAAAATAATAATGAAATAATGAATCCAAAATACCAAAATCCACAGGGAAAAGTACAAAGAAAAAAATAACCCCAAAATAAACCAAACCAGCATGAAGAAAACAGGAAGGAAGTCCAACAAGGAACAAATGAAGACACCAGGAAGGAACATCAACGCTGGACTAAGAGACGTATGAACTACAGGAGAAACTAATCAGACAACAACACACCAGTGGGCCGACATGACGGCAGGCTGAAAGCCGATTGGTGGAAACAAAGGGGACAGAGCAGGGCTGATGGGACTAATACAACACAGGTGATACACAGAAAAAAGGGAAAACGACACAAGAGGCAGCGAAGAGGAAATTAACGAAACAAAAAATTTAAATTAAAAAGATGAATGGCTATTAAAAAGATAAGACAGAAACGAATAGAAGGATGTCCAGGCTGTGAGTGTAATTCAATACGTGGATTTGAACATTGTCGTTCTGCTCCACAAGACAGTTCCTTCATTGGGATGCAGCACGGCACATTTCTTAAAGGAGGGCTTTAGCCGTGCGGTTGTCTATTGTCCTGCCTCTATCTCTCTCCTGAATGCAAAACAGTCCAGGTTTGTAAATGCCGCACATAATAGACAGAGACTTTAATCTCTTACTGACAAGAAGTGAAGTGAGATTTCAAGCAGAAAACACACTGAAACCAACACGTGGTCATCACTGACTGTCTAATAGCTGGCGAAAAAGTCTGGTTCGTCGTACTTAAGTGTTGCAGGAAATGGACGATGAATTTCATTGCAAGAGCACCGTGGCGAGTCTCTCTGAGTGCGAGAAGGAAGTGGAAATGTGTCATTAACTGTGAATTAAAGTCGTCAGTGGAACTTATCTCTCATTGCAATTCATTTGTCCTCTTGATTGTCTTTAGTTGTGACATTATTTCCTCTTTTTGTCTTATTATCACTTTTTTTTTCCTTTTGCACCACGTGTTTTTCTCCTCTTTTGGGGGGGCTAATCGGGAGCAGCTTTCAACTTGAGCTGCATTTCCGGTGGTCTCGTGAATTTAGGTTCAATATTTGCTCTTCTTCAAAGTCGTTTCTCAAGCTCCCCGCAGCTCCGAGGGAAATATGTCTCTAGTTGATAAATGCTCCAGAGGAACCGCAGGAACTGCACACGTGGGTGCTAATTCTCTGTTGGTTTAAGAGTCACATCACACATTTGTTACACATTTGTGTAAAAAATATAGATTATAGGAGCTGCAAGTGTGTGCACGAATCTGCCCATATCAAAAGAGAGGGAATTATTTTCATATTGCATATTTGTCTGTTAGTTAAGACGTGCTGAGCAACAGGCAGAGAAATTAGCTTGAGTCTTGGCCCACCTTCACTCTCACCAGGGTTTCACCGTGGCCTTTAAGCCTCAGCTCAGAACTCTGCCTCTCTTTTGTCTGAGTCCTCGACCTTCCTCAGATTAGACTGAACAATAGCTGGCCTTTAGAATCGCATACTGTCCAGTGAAGTGCAGGATTACTTCTTATTCTTTCTCTATCAATGCTCTCCCTTGGGCAGACCACATTCCTGTGTGAAAACAAATCACCTCAACATAGACAGCTGAGTGGTGAGAGGACGTTTTTACTTTACTATTTATTAATTACAGTGACATTTATAGCTGTTTGTTTTTGGGGGGGGGGGGGGGGGGGGGTTTGCCACCTGGGGGCAGAAATACTTGACTCTGCCTTTGATGGAGCACACATGCAGCAGACACAGAGCAACATTTGCGAGATGTTTTTTTGACAAAGTGAAAAATGTAAGGCAATATTTTACCTTTTAGCTTTGTTTTGGTCTCCACCAACTTCAGAATCAGAAACATATTTATTGCCAAGAAGGATTTTACACCAACAAGGAATGTGTCTTTGTGACTAAGGTGCAAACATTGAGGACAATAACAATAACAGTGACTATAATATATAGTATATACAATATAAACAAACAGAGTGAGGGAAATATCCAGCTCTATGCTATGTTGGACTTTCTTCACCAAGCTGTTTTTCTGTCTGCTCTTAATAATTCAGCTTTTTAATTTCTAGGAAAATTTGATCCCCAAAATCTGCCAAAAAATCTGCTTCATCATTAATCTAAAGTTCATTGTTATTTCATTAAAATATGTATGATTCAATATTGGTATTTTGTTATCCCTCAGGAGAATATTTCTATCAGGCATCTGCATAAATAAAATAAATAAATAAAATAAATAAAAAATACAACAAATTGTAAATAGAGTCAGAAAACAGACTACAAATTTGAGTTGGTATTTAGAAATCATGTCCTTAAAAAGAAAAATAACCCCCCACCCTAAGTTAAACAGTATCTCTGAATGTTGCTGACAATATTTATTGTCCTCAACAAATTGTCTTTTTCTGGTTTGTGTTTTCACTCAGAACTGAACCAAAGAAATCTAACTAAAGAAGTCTTTAATTCACTTTGCATATATCATAATTTCAGCCCATGAAAGCGTCGACGCGCAGCATGAGTTGCTTGATTGCAATGAGGGTGGTAGATAGGATGATGGTTTTTGCGAAAATCAAAACGCATTTCTGAAATAAGAACATCACGTGTAGGCTGGAGTCTCCTTTTCACTGCACACACAGCCAGCTAATGTAAAGATGGAGGTCCATGCAGATAGATAAGGCTCACAAAGTCCAACACATGGATGTGACGGCAGTGTTCAGCCGTTAATGCTTTGCATGTGATGGATAGTGTTAATAAAGACATATTTGCATTGATGGAGGAACAGAGTCACACTGCTGCCATTCATTATTACGGCTGAATATCACCACTTAACCGCGGATGGTCCCGTCACATGGTGCAGGCTGGGAGGTTGTAATTCTGCAAAGTAAGAACAGATCTTAGGTCTGTGGTCTGGTGTAGATTTCATATAAAACTCTGTTCCCAGAGGGTTGATTCAGTCCCAGCATCATTTAAGCAGAAAACAAATATCACCCTGTTTGCATTTATGACCAGTAAGACTCATAGAGCCTGCAGATTTACAAAATGACAAATAATTGTAAAAATGTGGTGCGACTTACAGCAATCTGATTTACCACAATAATAAAGCGTTATTGCAGATATATTGGTTTACCAGAGTAGATGGTGAAAGGACACAAAAACACATCTTTTCCATTAGTATTTTAATTTCAAAGTAATTTGTTAGTAATCGGCAAAATATAAACCCAGAACTGTGGGTCCCTCCAGTTTAATCTCTGTGCATGTGAATAAAGCTGGAGTGGCTGATCTACAGCACCTCACTGTGTGGCGGAGGGACGTTTGAGCATAAGAACAGGAAGGTTCACAGTCTTTATGTAAAAGGCTGCAATGAGCTCGCGGCTGTCTTTAAAAGAAGAATGCATCCTTGGATTCTCAGGAAGCCCAAGACGGCATCATTCAGGTTGTTGGAGTCAATATCATTCACACGTTACTATACTGCCCCCTGGAGGACGCATACTGTAAGGCAACATGAGTTGACGAGGTCTCAAACAGATCAGGCACAGCACAGAGAATGCATTACATCACTGACCAAAGGCCAAACCCCTCATTGGACAATAACTGGCACACATCATGTCAAACCACGCGCCCTGATTGGAATCGTTAACATTGTAGAATTGAAAACATCCCCAAAACATTTTGACTTTCAGATCACGTAGGCAGCAGGATAGTCAGTACGAGTCCAAGGATTTGAATAAAGTGCCTTATAAAACAGAGTCGCATCCTGAGTCATAAAGTCTGATACAGCTAAACGGAAAAGCGGATGGAAATGCTGCACGTACACTTAGACAGTCCATCAGTCATCCACGGGCATCTCTATTCAAATCTCTATGTTATCTCGTAAGAAAAGAGATAAAAGTGGTCATACAGGGGATCACTGCGACTGGAAAACTCACACACGCTTCACAGTTTCCCCACAAAACTCCCTCCTTACTCAACAGTACAAGACAACAAAGAAAAGCTTGGTCCTCTTCTCCGGAAGATTTGAGAGCGAAACGATTAAAGAGGAATCGGAATGAAGCGAAGGAGAATCGGGTCAACGTTCATGACGTTTTAAACTGCTATAGTCGTTGATTTCCAGTTATCAAAACATGAATTTAGTGACGAAAAACGAGAACAAACGAATCGTTAAATTCAGGGTGCATCACATTTGGTCGCCACCGTTGGGAATGATTACTATGTAATTACATAACCGTTTTTTTTTTAACAGATGAGAAAGAATGGCAGTGATGACGAGGCTCAACTGGGTTTGTTTCCATGTTGTACTGCTCTATCACAAACTCTGACCTGGCTGAATATGACACAGATGTTCTACACCACTGGTGAACCGGGTTTAAGTACCGCTGAAATTATGACAAAAAAATAAAAATAAAATCACAAAATCTGATCTGGAATTAGTTAAAAAAAAGAAAATCAACATTTAGTCTGTCTGTCAACGTGGCGGATGAATTTAACTCTAAATTAATCTCAATACGTCTCATCCTGTCATGTAACTAAACTGAAATTACAGTGGACAACTACATTACAACATCTGCTAGAGCTCATTTTAGTCTTCTCTCTAAATCTAGCAGGTCGTTCTAAAACTCTTGACATCTATGCTGATGGAGGAAACCGTTGATTAGTTCTAGTGTTTGTCCTTTCTAGAAGTTGGTGCTCATAATAAACAAAGAGGTAGAGCGAAAGGAGAGGGAAAACCTGCACGAGCACACAATAAACTGCGCATGACTCCCACTTTCTTCCCTTCTTTTCTTGTAAATGCCAAGAGTAGAGCGACGACGGGGTGTGGTGCAGCAGTGTTGGTGTGTGGGGGGGGGGGGGGGGGGGGGGAGCTGCTGGTCACAGGGCACGCCCCTCAGGAGATGATACGGATGCCGAAGTTGTTCTTGAGCTGCTCGAGGAAGATGAAGGTGAGCACTGTGTGAGGGATCAAGCGGATCCCTGCTGGGACGAGACCCTGTAACAACAAAAAAATGTGCATCCGATCATCATTTGTAGTTGTTTTTTTTACCCATCTATCAATTTAAAGCTGCTGTGTCTAACTGTACTTTAGATACTTGGATCGCTGCTGTAAATTAAGTTGATTTATCACACCTGACATGCAGCCAGCATGATTTTAATCAAGCACTTTTGCTGTCAAAAATTGGACAGATATTGCTATTAAAAAGGACAATTTGCCACCTTTTATGTCCAATCAGTGCTGATGGTAAATGTAGTCGATTGAAGCAATATATTCCTCGGTCGTATATTGACACAGAAAGCCGAGTTCTCCTGCTCGTGGAGTCGTGCTGGTAGTGCCTACATGTACCAGGATGCATTGCACAAGCTTCTGACACCCGGAGGGTCCCCGCTGGCCGCAAACTTCTTACATGGCTTATGCGGCCGCACTGCATTTCTTTGGCTGTTACTCTCTCAAACAACTACATTTACCATCAACACTGATAGGACCATCACACAAAAAGGTGGCAGATTTGATCTTAAATACTTATTAATTATTTAAAGTAAGAATAACGTTAGATGAGAAAAGCTCCTTGAGCTTCTGAGCGGACGGGTCTGTAATACGTTTGACTGACAGCGGAGCCGGCAGAGTCACTGTGGGACGATGTAAACCAAGGTTTGTGCTGGTAACTGTAGCTTGCAGGTTGAAGACAGACCTCAGTGTTTTGACAACAGCAGTGGTGGAGAAAAAGGACCACAAACATCCAAACTTGACGAGTGCAGGTCCATTTTTTTTTAAGCTCCTCAAAGTGCGACAACGGGCGGGCTGATATACTTTATAGCTTAGGAAGAGACACGTCCATGCTTGTAGATATAAATGGAAAAAATGAGCTGGAAGGCTAATGCTTGTTGCGCCATAAGCTGCTTGGCTTCTGGTTTGGACTAGAATTCACCTCCCAATCCATTTCTCAGTCTCGCAGAATCCGGATTTGGATCAGCCTTCTGTGTGGACTTTGCATCCACAGTCCAAAGACATGCAGGTTAATTGATGACTCTAAATGTCCCGTAGGTGTGAATGTGAGTGCAAAATAACCACAGTGGTGTTAATGTAGAGGGTGCAGGACTGTTTCTGTACCTTGTAAAATGCCAGAGGACCAAGTGTGGCCGTTTCACGTAAGCAATGCATCACCCCCTAAAGAGAGAGAGACACTCTGGGTTAGAAAGAACAACGAAAACGGACAAACAGACAAGGATTAGAGGAAACAATGAAGAGGACAACACTCACAGTGTACTCCCCCTTTGAGCTCATCAGCCTGGTCTTCAATACATCCAGAGGTTGACACAAGAATGTCGCACAGCCTCCCTGTGGAGGATCAGATCATCAGCTCACTGCAGACATCACGCTTACTCAGTCAGGCTTCCAGGTCACACAAACACAGCCCGATACTTACAGCAATGAAGCTGGAGACAAAGTGCGTGAGGATATTATCACCCATCACGCCGGTGCCCAGCACGAGCTGCTTGGCCTGGTCGTAACACGCCAACTTAAGGTGGGAAAGATGAGAGGAAGCATTTGTGTCATTTTGATGATCAAACTAAATCAGCGCTGGTGTTTCTCTTCACTTCCTGAAGGCCCATCTCTCATCTCATTACAACTTCCACACAGCTAGCCGAAGGCCAAAAAACTGACCTCATATCAGCTCTGAGATGGAATTTAATAACCACCCGTGTGCCATGATCAAAAACCCACAATCCTCCACTCATGGCTTTTGGAAGCCACTCAAATCTAGTGCATATTGGCGTTAATTACATCATGTGGGTTGGCATTTATGCGGTTCACAAACTAATCAATCAAAAAATACGAAATATTACATTTTAGAATTAGAAAGAAAGTGAAAATGACTGGCTTTGGCATCCCCCCCTGGTATTATTATAAAACAAAAACTACAAAACAAACAATGAGAGACAGAAATGGGGTTTGTTTAATTATTTTAGGACTTGTAAACGACTACTACGCGGTGGTCTTGGGTTTGGTGTAACTGGAATCACGGGAGGCTCTTCCTGCATTTAGCTGCAGGCAGCCTTCAACAATCGACCCCTAGTATATATTTAGATCATACCCAGTGTTGTGCTGCCACACAATGTATGTTATGCTGTAATGTGTCGTGTGGTCTACAGTTAATGAATAGTTGTACCAGTGCTACAGCCTGAAGTCAGTGTCCTCTGGATGTGCTAACCACCACAGACTTTACGAACCCAAGTGAGGCTGCTGAGGTAATATGGATTAATGCATAATATATTGTTCAAATGGAACTGACTGAAACTAGCTATTCATCTAGGAAATTGATTCAGCATTGATTGATTAATGTACCTTTCACATAATTCAATTAAATCCCATTCTCTTATTAAATGGATTACAGGTGGCTTCTGAATTTGACCAATTTACATGATTAAAAATAGATTGCCTTAATGTACTGAAGAGACAAAATGATTCAACGTGTGATTGTGTTAGCCCAGGAGGAATATAGTGCAATTAAAATAAAATAAAGAAGCAGACGCTGCTCATCCCTGGCATCTTTCATAGCTGCAGGCATTGAACAGGATGCTTTAAAGTTTTGTGTGTGTGACTTGCCTGTCCCACAGTGACCATCGCTCCTCTGCTGGACGCCATGGTGGCTCCTGAGAACAGCCTCCTCACGCCCTCTGTGGGTGAAGGTACAGGTCTGAGGTCAGATATGGTGCCAGTGTGTGCTTTACATGATCTTACACACGCTACAGTACTTGGGATTTACCTTCTCTGGCGACTCGGAAGAGCCCATCGACAGCATGTTTGTAGCTGAAAGTAAAAACATTCAGCGTTAAATGACGATAAGAGATTTAAAACGTTTTGAGTTACAGAAGGTTCCAACACTCACTTTCTCCTCAGTTCTGGTGGTAATTTCATGTCATTCTGCATCCTAATGGGGGTAAAAATCAGATCAGGTTTGCTTTGGAGTAATTTGAATTGTATACATATTAATGAGAATTTGAGGACATGTTACCTGACATTCACCATGTCTGCCGGCGTGCCAACAAACCCACCAGTGAAACCTGTTGGCAGAGAAGTCGTGTTTTTATGGGTAACAATGAATACGTGTGTGTGTGTGTGTGTGTGTGTGTGTGTGTGTGTGTGTGTGTGTGTGTGTGTGTGTGTGTGTGTGTGCCCACCTCCAAAGGTTCCCAGCAGGACCTTCTGGTAAAAGGGCATGGGGCCCTGGTTTGCGCTGCCCAACATGTCCCTCACTGTCTCATAGATGGCAAATCTGGTGAGGGAATAGGACATCTGGAGGATGAGGATGAGAATAAGGATGAGGATGAGGAGAGGAGAAAATACGTGAGTAACATTTTCATTTTCAACCACTAGGAGGAGCCTTGAGCAGAACAACCAATCAAATCCAAACACAGGTTTTAGAGGAGAGTTTTGATCATTTCTGTTCTGATCACTCTCTTCCTCTAACCAAAAACATGCTTCACTTGGTGAATGTTTTATTCAAACAACTGATACAAATGTGCTCCATTTTTTAGTAAGTCATGTGTACATTAAAGCAAAGTGGTTCAAGGCTAATTTGAACTAAAGAAAGCCTTTTAATACCGTCAGGGTGCTAAGCTGTTTCTTATAGTGCTGATGAATGCGTGACGCATATTAATGTAGACCCTTCTGTCTGCTTCTCTGTGAAATCACATTTTGGTGTACCAAAAAGAAAGATAATATTTCTTTAGCAAGGTGTGAGCTCCGTGGTAGCAGCAGTGTGGGGCGGGGCTTAGCAAAGGGTCAATTGACACGATTTTTAAGTTTTGTCTCTTCTTAGCCTTCCTTTAGCCTAATTTTAGCATTATTATCCATTTCAGTATGGTTCTGTCTATCTATCAACACAACAACATGCACGTCTTAGATAAGGACACACCTACCTGTCTACAAAGGGAGGCAGAGAGGCCGTTGTAAAGAGCCAGCACACCGTCGCTCTTCACCACGTGAACGGCCATCCCCATCATCCTCTTCTTCACCTCCTGTTGCGTCTGTAGGTGTACCTGGAAGGACAGCCGCATATTAGCATTGACGCCATTTAACATACCAAGTAAAGCACCGCGGTGACATCATAAAGAAGCCATTTGATACAACACAGAAACAACCACCTCAGCAACTTGTGGGGTGAGTTGAGGGTAACTCCAGATTCACAGAAGTGTTTTTCTACAGGCTGAGTAATATGACCACACCAAAAAGGAGGAAGATAGTCATGTGTAACAAAGCAGTTATAACACAAGTATTCTAAATGTCTTAACCTCTCTCTCTCTCTCTCTCTGTCTCTGTCTGTCTGTCTGTCTGTCTGTCTGTCTGTCTGTCTGTCTGTCTGTCTGTCTGTCTGTCTGTGTGTCTGTGTGTGTGTGTGTGTGTGTGTGTGTGTGTGTGTGTGTGTGTGTGTGTGTGTGTGTGTGTGTGTGTGCTGACCTTCTCAGAGGTCATCAGCAGCACTATAATGTGGCCTTTGTACAACGTTCAAATCAGTATTTGAGTTTGGAGGCCACTGCACTTTTCTGTGTTGGAGGTAATTTTTTTTTTTTTTTTTTTTTATGTCCACACAAACCAAATAAGAACCAAACCAAATGTCTAATATTGGCACTGCATGAAGCGTTGAGGGATCACAAAAATGGAACATTAACGTCAAGGTTACAACATGTTATGGCAATGATTGTTAAGACATTTTATGTCTGGTCCAACGTGGTGGACCGACCAAAGATAATCCATCCAGAGGTGGAGAAAACATACATCTACTAAAAAAAGCATACGAGTTTAACTCTTCTAAATGTGTCTTTGATGACGGGACACAATCTTTTGAGCTAGGTTTCTCACTGTGGAAAAACAAAAGCAACTCAGGTATTTTCCTCAAAGCTCTGGCAAAGGAAAAGGAAAGTGTTAAAATCCATCAGCGAGCTAAAGAGTACAGGAACGCTCACACACCCTGGTGAAATATTACACCCAGATGAGTTGATAAGTGTCTGACTATAACAGTGTCTTTTCTGTCGAGGTCAGACAAATCCTGTTTGGGACTACAATAGAGCAGCCTATCTGGTGGCGCAATGGATGTCTGGGTTCACACAAAAGAGGAAATCAATAAAACGTGACGAGGCAATCTTTGCAACGTGACGTGTGTTTGGTTAAGCCCTATTTTCCTGCAGAAAACCACATTCACATATTCTCTCCTCTAAAGTACTATTTAGTCCTGCTAAATTTAAACTGCGTTGCTGGTCAGCTTCAAGGGGAATGTGGGAAGTCTACAGCATCATCAAGCAATCCGCTGCCTGAATGAGAGACAACAATATGCCACAAAGTGCTATGAAGGAAAATACTTTTTAAAGAGTGCTTAATGAGTTAATGAGGAAGGATCTATGGCTGAATCATCATCTTCATCATAAGGAGCAGCTCAGTTTAAGGAATCACAGTCAACTAATGCATTTTGGATCATTCACAGTTATATTGCACAAGAGTAAAAAAAACAACAACGTCGGGTCCTATTGGATGATTTTATATCATCAACTTTCAGCAGACTCATCATGTTCATGTTGCCCGAATGAGTCATTCTGGGCTTGTGTCGATTAAAAATTAACAAGATTAGTGACTGGAGTTTTGTTTTAAACATTCCAGACTTTATACTTGACAGTGTCACAAGTTTGGGACTTACTTCTCCAAGTAATCTAGTGATAGTTGTCTGCACAGAGTAGACTGTATGTTAATGGAGTAATTTCCCCAAAATGTAAAAATAGCCAAAACCTGGGCTCAAGCTGTGTCAACATTTTATTTTCCTTTTTTAGGGTTTTGAAGAAAACATTTGCAGCCCAAGCTGTTTCTATTCCAACCCTTTCTGTCCTTTATTTTTCTTAGCATAAATGAAAACTTTTTTTTTTTTTTTTCTATTCCTCAAATTAATTTTTATCAACCCAAGGATAGAAATCCTTCACCAGAGCCACACTGACCAGATTAAATTAATGTCAAAGCAATCGGTTCACACCACTGTGATATAAGCTGCTGACAGTGGGATTGCATTAGTTGTAGTTATTATTATGCATGGATCGAATGTCCTCAGACAACACTAATAATTCTGAAAGGTTCTCAATCTCAATCAGCACGCTAACTGCTCAGACAGGGTTCTAGGTAGAGAGAATCAACTTCTGGGGTTTTGTCTTACATCGGATACACTCTTTTTTCTTAAAAAAAGCTCCCACCTATTGACCCAGATCATGGGCACTCAATCTGGAAATGTACTCCTCACGAAGGCCTTGTTACACTAGAAATGTTTTTCAGAGCTTAAAGAGCTTCATTTGTGGGTCATGGTGAGGTTTGTTTTTTTGGTAAACCTCACTTTTATATTTTTCGTTGGAAAATTCTTAATAGCCATGACACTGCTCTCTCTTCTTCTCTCTATAAATAGAAACACACATTTGTTACTTGTGCTGTATATGTGATCAGTGTTTTCATAGTTTTTCAATATTGTTGCAAAACATCTCAGTTCTACTTTACTACTATAATTGTAAATGACACTACCAGCTATCGGGCAGGTTGGAGCAGAGGGGAAGCACTCCAGAGGAGAGTTTTAGTGCAATCTGATGATTACAAGCCTGGTCTACCTAATTACACACAGCGTGATCGCCTGAGCAGCAGTTCGTGTTATCAGTCATGTGCTGCTTTCTGTAATGCAACCAAAGTAGAGCTGCAGAGTGCAGCGAGGAAGGATTTGGGCATTGGGTAAGTCTCCTTGTTCCTCCTCTGTGCAGCACAGCGAGGCAAAGACAAACAAGAGTGAACATGCATGACCACACACACACACACACACACACACACACACACACACACACACACACACACACACACACACACACACACACACACACACACACACACACACACACACACACACACACACACACACACACACACACACACACACACACACACACACACACACACACACACCTGGCCAGTTTAGTCTTAAAATTGCTGTAATATGTTTACCTCAGTCAAACATAAGAACAGAAGCCTGAAGCTACAGGCCGATCTGTGTACACATTACCCACTTTGTAACTTCTCATACTCATCAGCCGTAATTCAGTCAGTTAGGCTATCCTAACCTGACCCAGGATCTGATCGGCCTCGCGCATCCCGACAGACATTGCAGTGATGCCGTGGGGACATGTGATACCTCAGCGTGCGGCCACTCGCAGCTCGCTGCAGCTGGAGCACGTACACACACTGATATCTGTTACAGCTGAGTCATCCCGAGGTAAATAACCGGGAACAGCTGCCGCCTGCTGTTCAGGCCTCTCCGCACAAGCGATCCGGGCTACACACCGTCACCGACGCCCCCCTCCCCTTCCTCGGCTCACCTTCACCAGATCCAGAGGATGCGTGCAGCATGCTGCTCCGCACGACGCCAGCCCACCGAAGTACCATCGCGACATCCGCTTCTCGGTCATGGTTTCGTGCTCTACGGTTGCAGCTTCAGCGGTGACTTCCTCCTCCCTTCCCGGTTCGCCCTCGACACGCTGTCCGTCGGCTCCGCAGCGTACAAGTGACAGTGGCTTGTGGTCTACTGGACGCGGATGGCCTCGTTAATCTTCAAACATTCCGATAAGAGACGCCGCGGACCGGGGGACTTTGGGCTCCAGCAGCACCGTGCACACTCACGACACATACCGTGCGTGTGTGCACGTAAGAAAAACTAATAATTAAAAAAAAAACACAATACGTGTCGGTGTGTGTGTGTGTGCGCGCACTGTCGTCCGTGTCGGGTGGTCTGGGGCCACGGGGTGCAGTGGGAAGCGGCTGGACACAGCGAAGAAGAGCGCAGCCAATTGGCACCGTGAACAGCGGAGCTGCCTCCCCGCCCCGGCCGCGAGATCCAAAGGTCGACAGCGAAGCACGAGAACGCTATAAAGCCGCGAACAGCGGGGCGCGAGCTCGCGCACACGCGCACACACACACAGCAACCCACTTTCGCCTCTAACAAACTGTCATGCGGGATTTAAAGTGACACGCATCCTTCCTGCTGCTGCACCGCCGACATGACCGCACTGTCCCTTTAAGGGGCAGAGCAGACTACTTTGTGTTCTCAAGCAAGCAGAAACTTTATTTGGTTAACACTGAAAACGGTTAACGCAACGACGGTTGTGACGTGTTGACAACATTGACGTAGTCTATACAAGGCTGACGACACACACGCACGCATTCTCTCTCTCTGAGCGCTTAAACATGCAACAAGCAGCTGTGAAAATGTTTGGGGATAGTCAAGTGGACGACAATTAAAACAGCCACAACTTTTGTATCAGACAGACAGACAGACAGACAGACAGACAGACAGATAGATAGATAGACAGATAGATAGATAGATAGATAGATAGATAGATAGATAGATAGATAGATAGATAGATAGATAGATAGATAGATAGATAGATAGATAGCCGTGTTTCATAGTCCTTGACAAACATTACTTCTTAGTAGAATTAAAAACAATTGCAGTTGAATGCAAACACATATTTATTGGCATAAGTGGATTTAAATTATACAAACAACAGTCATTGTCACCATTATGTACATACTGTACGTGCTGTATAATCAAAGACTTTCTATGTCTCGAACCTATAAGACATAATGGTGAGATTGACTAAACTACACAAATAATGTCAGAAAACACACGATCTAAAATGAACTATTCGCAAACATTTATAATTATTTTGTGAAGGCAAATTAAATAAAACTTCAACAGAATAGGTTTTTTGAACTGATGTCAATAAAAAGTACCACACAAAATACAAAATAAATATAAAAAAGAACAAAGAAATACATTAAAAAGAGAAAATATAATGTTAAGAGTAAATTTGCTCAAAGGCCCAAAACATTGATAAAATGTAAATAAGCTTCGAGCATCGCACACATATCATCAACATACACAAATATACTATGTACACTGGCCTTCTGTACACAGACCGCCCACTCTCTCTCTCTCACACACACACACACACACACACACACACACACACACACACACAAGCGGAGGCAGGGTGGAATTCGAGAAATGTAAGTCACACACATTAGAAAACCTCTAAACTTTTAACTCCTCCCACAATTCAGTCAGCTTCCACTCAGAACGTTATTAAATTATCAATTAGAAAACATTTGCTATGTAGCTCATCGTGTACATGTATTAATAAATGTAAAGCAATAATTTACACAAGTGTAATAAATCCACACTATAATTTAAAACATACACAAACTCTGCTTTATGAGATATAAAAGACATAGGCTGAATGTCCTCTAATAACAGATGGTGACCTTGTAGTTTGACCTTCCACGTCCAATGAAACCTTCTCATACAAAAGACTTCTCCTGTGGCTTCGCCTCCCCTGCTGCCCCTGTGCGTGGGTTGTCCTTCGCCGCTCTGCCGAAGATAGGCAGCGTTTTCCCTCCTGGTGGAGACGAGCCTACGTGGAGCAGAAAGCCCCCCACCAGTAGCAGCACGCTGGTACCGCCGCCCAGGTACAACGCCGGGCCCAGCTCTCTCTTCAAAGGCGCCGCAACATTCGGGTCGTAGAAGTCCCTGATGACGGAATGGGCGGTCCAGCAGATTGGTATCAAGTAGGCCAAGCCAGCCACGAGGAAGAGCACCCCTGCTATCCTAGCCAGCCGAGCCTTGGGTGCCTGGTTACTGTCACCCATGCAGTGGGTACACTTGGCCCCTGCCACCCCGAGCATGAGGGCCAGGAGGCAGAGGAGCAGGGAGAGAACGGTGAGGCAGCGGGCGGCTTGGAGAGCTGTGGGCAGGGCCAGAGTGGAGTCGTAGCTTTTGCACTGGAAGTGTCCCGTGGTCTGAGCAAGGCAGTTCATCCACAGTCCCTCCCGCAGCATCTGGGCAATCACCAGCTCTCCACCCACGAAGGCGGACACACGCCACAGAGGAGCGGCGCACACCAACGCCCCGCACACCCCCCCCAGCACAGCCAACACCAAGCCCAGCAGCTGTAGACCTGTTGATGCCATGGCCACCGAAGGAACTTCTCCGTCGCTCTCAAAGTATGACAAATATGAAAAATCTCAACCTCTCAGATCTTCTCTGGTGTTTCTCACCAGGAAAGTTAGTGAGCGCTCCGGTGAATGTGAGCTGTTGAGATGAGCCCCCTTCTCCTTCTTCTTGAGTAACGACTGTTCAGATGACAGAGTTCAACAAGTTTACTTTATTGAAACACGTTTCAAATGAACTCATTATGTAGAAGTGAGCATTTGATGCATGTTATTTTTTTTCTAAAAACTAGTCCAACATTAAACAGTAAAGAATAACAACATAAAACTTGCTCCGGTTCTCTTGGGTTCAATCAACTCGCTTATTTCCAGTTGCAGCAAAATAGTATAAAAACGTACCTTTCAATCAGCCGTCAAGCGACCAGATTTCCACAGATGGCGTGCTGATGATCCTTTGTGTGCTTCTTGGTGGTATAGTTGTGTGATGTGAGGAGTTGGTGTCTTTCTTCTGTTATGACTGGACAGCTTGTGTCTCTGGATCTCATACACGGAGGTGTGGGAGGGCAACAGTGTGGAATACTGCATACTAAACACACACACACACACAGAAATACGACACAAGGACAAGGACACTTTGTTACAGACATTGTTGATTGCTATGATGTGGTCATTTCTTGGAGTTGGAGTGGCCATGTTGAGGCAGTAGATGAGGAGGAGGTAAAAGCTGATGAGCCCGATGCCTTTTGGAGACGTGACAAACACAATGTGAAACAATGTCAATTTGTAATTTAATACTAAAGCAACCGAAGTGTAACTGGTCTCTAAGTTTTTAACTTTGTTTGAAAAAAAAATGAAAATGTATGACTAGTGAGTGATGACAGAGACAGCATGTGAGTCGGTTGCTTTGTGCAGCCACTAGATGGCAGTACAGAGGCTGCAACCATTCTCGAACTGGTTTCAACTTCCCCAGGTTCCAAGCAGGTTTGTTGTTTTGTTGCATTTTGATCATTACAGAAAGAGGCGTAATGGCAATTAGCTGCCTGGTAAGACGTAAGCTACTAATGTTTGGCATCAAAATGCATTTTTGCTTTGAATGCTGCAATGTAGGCTGAAGGGCCGAATTTGTTCAATAGCATGTTAGTTTCCCTTTCCTGCAAAGTGACAACATCTGTTAATGCAAGTTTGATTCTAGTTTAATCCGATGTTTTTGTCTCATTCATACAATTTCTCTGTGCGCAACACGGATGGGCAGCAACTGCATATCATTGTGCAATACTGTACTGTGTATTGCCAATACAAATTAACCTTGAACCTTGATTATCACTGCACAGGACATGTCATTACAAATATAAACAATGAAGAGGAGAAGAATGGCCTCAAGAGGATCGAGGACAACTTTGCTGAGGAATTCTCCAATTATACACTGGTGCTCTTCACCAGGGGAGATGCACTCAAGGAGAAGTCCGTTTAGGATTATCCATCCATCCATCCATCCATTTTCTACCGCTTATCCTGTATTCAGGGTCGCGGGGGGGCTGGAGCCGATCCCAGCTGTCATTGGGCGAAGGCAGGGTACACCCTGGACAGGACGCCAGTCTATCACAGGGCTAACATATAGACAAACAACCATACACGCTCACATTCACACCTACGGGCAATTTGGAGTCACCAATTTACCTATCCCCATCCTGCATGTCTTTGGTCTGTGGGAGGAAGCCGGAGAACCCGGAGAGAACCCACGCTTACACAGGGAGAACATGCAAACTCCACACAGAAGGAACCCGGGGCCGACCCGGGGATCGAACCCGGGACCCTCTTGCTGTGAGGCGAGAGTGCTAACCACTACACCACCGTGCAGCCCCCGTTTGGGATTATTTAGACAGAAATCTTGAACTCAAGGAACTCGTCAGTGGCTATAAAGCTGATATAAACACAATTATGAAAAATTGCACTGAGCTGGCTGATCTGTTTGAAAAGATGGACAATATATTACAGTTAAATGGTAACCATTACACCAGAAGCATGAATGAAGAGGCCCAGAGAAAGAAGAATTTGAGGGAACAGTGGAACAGGTGGGCAGGCTATGTGAACGCTGCAAGTAATCAGTTGTTTGTGGCAGCAGCAGTCACAGCTGTAGTTAACATGCAGCAGCAGTTGTATCCATGAGACCGGGGTTTCTAAAGCCGTCGGAAGTCCCTTCAAAACAGACTTGTGAAGTCTAGTGTGCATCAAATTCTTTATAACACGAAAATTCCACAAAAGTGCAAACCCTTACTTGTTTGGCACTAAGCGCACTCACATTCAAAATGCTTGGTAAATAGATTTTAAAAAAGAGATGCTGCATAGAGGAGACGGAAGCATGCCTCGCATTAGAAAAGTAACTTTTCTTCCACCATTCTCCATCCCCCATGAGGCATTAATGAGAAAATTTGTTGTTTCCAGTTTGTTTGAATTCCCATGTGACTCCCAAATACATACGTACCCCCCTGAAATGAATCCTTGAACCTTGTTTAGGCTGAACATTAACTGTAATTCCTTTTCAATTAAAGTAAAATAAGTAATAGAAATGAAAGGCTTTCATTTATTCACATCTAACCTGTAAAGTCTATTATGTATTTTAATCATTATATAACAGCTGATATACAGGTTTTAATGTAATGGTGACCCATAAAATATTAATATTAAGTCATCACAACATTTTGGTTTAACATGTTTTAAAGAAAAATATAATATTGAATAACTTCAGCCTCTAAATGCTGAGTCTTTAAAACATGAATAAACCTGTCATCTATCTAAGAAATATGCCTGAGGGGATTGTTTTCTTTTCAATATAAAGCCAAAATTTTACATTTGAAATTCAAATACACTGCTAAGCGAGCAAAACGATTCCAGTTTGAAACCACCTGAAAGCTGCATAACTTACGTAGCACATTTTATTGATAAATTCTGCCATTATTTATTGCCTTAATGCATGAATTCTTAATCTGCCAGACCTGGAAAATGTGTTAAAACGCTGATCAAGCTAACCATTGATTGGTGCATTTTAAATGTGACACCCACATGTCACTTTGCAACCATTCCATATTACTGAAGGTATCAGCAGCTCAGTGTTTGAACGGCCTCAGTGAGATCAGCTCATAGAAGTCTGTGAACAGTTTGTGATCAAATGTAATTCAGCTCCATTGCTACATTTAAAAGCTGTCATCATTATGTGGTTGAGTCTGGCATACAGTTCACCATCTGAAGGCCTTTCCTGGTCATTGTGTTGTAGATGGTATGTGCTGGCGGCTGGTAGTGACGTGGTGGCAGTATAGTGAGAGGATGCTACGTCAACAATGCTTTCTCAGTGAAATGTGATCCTCTGGCCCTTTACCATTGTCTCTCATTTCCTTGAAGGAAGTGTGCTTGTAATGTTACCAATAATAAATCGGGGGGAAACGGCACATCACAGTTGAAATAACGTTAATTCATCTAAAGTAAAATGTATTTACAAACATTCTGAAATATATAGCACGATATCCAATTTAATTCTAACATTATTTATTCTCATAGATCCAGAAACTCGTGATGTGGGTTTCATATAAGCTGCGAACGATAAAGTGAGAGAAAAGGAAAAAAGAAAGCCCATTTCATACCGTTTGTTTACTGTCAGCAATGAATTCACATACTTCTGTTATTGCAATGTCGTGTCAGAACCGAAATCACGTTGGAAGGAGAATGCACAAAAGGCCCAAAAACAACATCACTAATAGTTCTCAAAAGTAAATAATACTGTGTGCAGTACTTCTACTGTATATTCAGTGTCACATACTACAGACGGATCAACATGTCCTCGTCACTGCCCTCCGCCTTCTTATACGGGGGCATTTGCTTTGGCTTTGCATCGTATGCCCTTCCATATGCAAAAGGCAGCTAAACCACATAACACCCCCAGGACGAGCACAGGAGCTCCGAGAGCCAAAGCCACCGTGGTGTCGGCTCCCACCGCTATAACCACGCCGGCCACCAGCAGCAGAGCCGCCGCAGCCGAGGCCACGCGGAGATTCTTTCTTTTCACCTTCTTCACCTTCTCTCTCTCTTTCTCTTGCTTCTCCCTCTCCGCGTCCCATATTTTCCTCTCCTCCTCTTTCTTCTCCTCCTCCTCTTGTATCTTCCGCTCCTCCTCCTCTTTCAGCTTCCTCTGGGCTTTCTCATACATCTCGTTGGTGTAGTGTTTACCCCCGTTGTCCTGTACCATTTCCTTGATCATGGTGATCAGCTCTTTGACCTGCACTTGTTCCTCGGGGTCGCGGTTGTTGAAGGCGTGGTACCTGCGTCCAAATGTGATAGAGAGTCTCCGCAGCTCCTTGCACTCCTTCAGAGCATTGTCGGCCTTGGCCTGGTCTTTGCACGTAAACAGCATGATAGTGTACATGGAGGCGTCGTCTCCGAAGTTATCCTGGATCCACTTCACGGCGTTCCTCTCCTCCTCGGTGAACCTCACTCCAAGCCTGATCACCAGCAGGAAAGCATGAGGGCCGGGCACCGACATCTTGACACACTCCTCTATCCTGGTTTTTAATTCTTCCTCTGTGATGCCCGTATCAAACAGACCCGGAGTGTCAATCACCTGGACCGCGGTCCCATCCACCTCCCCGTTCTGTGTCTCACAGTGTTTGGTCACGGACACGGGGCTCGGGTCCTCTTTGAAGACAGCTCTCCCGAGGATGGTGTTTCCTGTCGCACTCTTGCCTGATCCAGTCTTGCCCACCAGGACGATCCTCAACCCTCCGGTCAAATCCAGAGCTGGAACAGCAGAAGCACAATGAATGTAGAGCAAGAGGCAAAAGTGAATCCTTTCTTTTTCCTTGCATTGAGCGTTGTCATTTATGGGCACAGCTTGTGTAGATTGAGAAAGACTCCTTTTTTAACATGCGGTTACTTTAGTTGGTCTCTTTAAAAGGTAACTTTGGATCTACTGATCAACAGTTGGTGGCAGTAATGCACAAAGAAGTGAAGCGTATATGCTAACAAAGGCAAGAAGAATGCTTCAATCCCCACAAACATGGATGTAAACCATGGTAAGGCAGCTGGATCCAACTCATACTGCCAGTCAACTTAACATGCGGCCAACTGTCCAACTCTGCATTTACTGCAGCTAAAAAAGAAAAACTCTAGAAAGCATTAATAGATGTAGCCTAAATGTGTTTACAGAACACCTGCAAGGACACAAAATGACAAATAAGATTACTGCTCTTTATCTAAGGATGTTTGTGTTTAAAAACATGAAGGTAAAATTTCATTCAAAAAAGTTTTATTTTTATGTTTGTGATATGTTTGATCACTCAGGAAGACCATTCAGTCGTGCAGGGCAGCTGGAAACAAACTCTATTCATAAATCATTTAAATCTGATAATAATACTTGAGCCATTTTTTATTAACAGTTACTCATAAGCTAATAAGTTATTAATGAGCAATTAAGTTTATAGATTTTAGAAACTTAAATAAAGTTATGAATTTGCATTTTTCTTATAAGCCATCAAAATAGAACAGCCACAAAGTCAGAGCTAGGAATACCAGAGAAAAATAAACACCAGACAGAGGGATTATTTATAACCTGGCAACCCCAAATGTGCTCCTGATCTAAAAGCATTTATAAACCATCTATTTACATTAATAAATAATACATACATGAATAAATCTATTAGGTTAAGCCTTCATGGAGTGTTAGAAGGTGGTATGACTAATTCTACTGACAATGAATGAGCATACCGTCAAAGTTGTTCAGACCACACCCATCCGACCGAGGTAGAGTTTTCTGCTTCTTTTCTCGCAGTGGTATTGCTGTGATACGAAATTGAGACACAAAATGATAATAGTTTATGATTCGATGACATTCTTATCAATGTTTTTACAATTTCCCTCTTGTGCTTTTTCCAGCGTCATTATTTATCACATATAAATGTTACATCTAGTAATCAAAAGTAATCGATACTGCTGTTTTTATTTGTTTAGTCAGATAAATTGTCTTACCTTCAGCCATTACTTCAGATTTACTTTTTCCAGTTCCCTCGTGGCCAAATGCCTTGTTCCTGGCCTGAGTTGTGAACTTAGACAAGCTCTGTGGCTCAACTTTCGACATTGGTTTTCTGGGAAACTTCTGGAAGCCTGGTCTATGAAAAAAGGGGGCTTCCTATTTCCTTGTATTGTCTTTAGTTTACATCTGCAGAAGTGCATCCCCAAAGAGGCAGTCCACAGCTCTGTGATACGCTGACCGGGGGTTGTGTTTGGGCACGGCTGCTTCGAAAGTCCAACCACAACACAATAAAGCATTCAAGCTCTTTGACTGATAAACATGATCTTACTCTGAACATATAATGAGGCATGGTTATTGAAAAGGGAGTCAACAAGCATTATAGTTATTATTATAGTTGCAAAAACATAATGTCTAAGATGCAACTCATTGTCTTGATTAAAACAGAATAGAAAAAAATAAATGGTGACTTAACCTGTACCTGTACAGCAAGTGTGTTCTCAGCTGTCTGAGGTGGAGAGATTTGTTTATAACACACCACTTCATTTTAGCAACACTGCATTTATTTTCATTTCCTTGGAAAATAGTCCCTCTATGAGCAGGGGAAGGCAACAGTGCCCCCTACTGGCAGGCAGTATCCTAACCAATGGCACACAAAATGTGTGCAGTGAGTTTTACCTCTTTCACAGCCATTGGCAGTTGCATGGTCTGTTGTTTATGGTAGTTTATTTAATAATAATAAATAAATAAATAAAATAATAATAATAATAATAATTTCTTAACACTTAAGGTCGCCTTACAGTTTAAAACAGGCAAGTACAGTTAAAACAGGTAAATACAGTTTTAAATGTTAACAAGCAAACATTTAAATAATGGATGAAATTAAATGAAACAACAAAAATAATATATATATAAAAACAACATATCTGTGAGTTTGAGTGGAGTTCGGTGGGATATAGTCTGAACAGGTGTGTTTTGAAAGAGGTGTAATTGCGTGACAAGCCGCTTGCCTCCCTCCATCTTTATCTCCGTGGTATGATCTCGCCCCAGCTGCTGTAAACAACTGACTGATTGGACTGTTGACAAGCATACACGAGGTGTAGACATGCACACATTTCCTCATATTTGAAGTCATTGAAAGTCCGGAAACGATATCATCAGAGCAGTAGTGGATGTGCTGAACATATGCTGGTCGTGCGAAAGGAGATCTGAAATCAGTAGGAGCCTTGACTTGACAAAGAATGGTCAATAAAAAGAAAATATCCAGTTAGCAGCAGTTCTCTGGGTGAAAGTGCCCTGTTGGCGGCAGAGATCAGTGGATCAAACTTTGAAACAGATGGGCTACAGCAGCAGAAGGGCATCCAGAGTGCTGCTCACGTCACCCAAGAACAGGAAACTGAGGCTACAACTGGCACGGGCTCACCAAAATTGGACGATAGAAGATTTGATTATTTTGCTCGATTTTACAATGTTAAGCACTTTTACAGCAACCATGAATAGTTACCCTGTGTGTGATGAGTTGGGAGCATTAAGTGAAGAGTTGGAATCTGATCCCACAGTTCACTAACCAGATCTCAACCTAAAGAGCTGGGATGTGGTGAAATAAGAGATTAGCACCCAGTGGGCAGCAACTTTCCAACTCAGTCCAACGTCTCAACAAAACAGGATTAACATCAGTGAAGAGAAGATTAGATAAACATAGAAGTAGATTATTTCACATTTACAAACCTGAACAGAAAGCTACAATAGATAGTACAAATATAATAACCACTGATTCTCCTCGCAGGTCTGCAGGTTTGTCGAACTGGAAGCTTGTATGGTGGGTGACTTCAGCACAATACCTATTCCAGCGAAGGACAAGGTCGAAAAAACCTCATGTTTCTGTAGTCGATAGAAGCAAGCCTATTATCCTGTGTGTGTGTGTGTGTGTGTGTGTGTGTGTGTGTGTGTGTGTGTGTGTGTGTGTGTGTGTGTGTGTGTGCGTGCATCTATGTGTGTGTGTGCATCTGTGTGTGTGTGTGTGTGTGGGAGGGAGGGGGGACAGAATGACAACAACAGGAACATACGTGATTCCTCTCCACGTGCAGTCAGACGCTTTGTTAGTGTTGTGATAAATGGCTCTGTGTGTGTGTGTTTGTGTGTGTGTGTGTGCTTGCTATGACAAAGAACAAGGCATCAAGTGTCACTGCACGTGCAATAAAGTCGTAAAGTCAGGGTCACACAGGAGTGAAAATGGCTTGGATTTCCTGCAGTGTGAACTTCCTAACACACAAAGGCAGAAAAGTTCCGACTGTCTCACTGCAGATGCAGAAAGAACGCCCCAACAGCCATTTAATCAATTACACGGCGTTAATTAAACAATTCAATTTAGCAAATAATTTCCATGGAACGTATTTTTTCGGTAAGATTTTGTCTTTTTCTTTATATTTTGGATTTGCATTAGGAAGGTATAGGGAGATGGATTATTTGGTTTGTTGTGTTGTCTTTCTCTCCCTCTGAAGCGAAATTAAAATACCTTGAATAGGCCTTCTTGGGAGTGGGAAGAATGGGGAGAAGCTCTTCATGTCACGTCTCTGATTCCATAGACCAGGGGAGTAACACTTGCAAAATGGGTTTCATCGAACCGTTGATGGTGTTGCATTTTCACAGATGTTGTTTAAAACAAATTCAAGAGACCTTCTTGCACTGGGTTTACAATAGCCACGACGTGTAGTCGGACCAACGACCACTTCCCCACTTCCTATCCCCACCTTCCGCTGCCCTTGTTGGGACCATCATGACAGACATATAAACACCTGGCAAATTAGGCTACTCAAAACTACTTCTATTGTCTCCAGGACCACATTGACTTCTCATCATAGAGACCCTGCAATCAGCTTTGGAAATACTTGCTTCTAAGTTATATACTTATATGTGTTACCTAGAAATATGTTTTCTTGGTGAGAAACCACTTTCACTGATTGAACAAAAAATAGATCTTCAGGTGATTTAAAAATTCCATAAGTCCACCAAATATGGCAATTAGTGGATATTAGCTTCATTTCTCCTTATGTGTACTTAGGAAATGACAATGAGTGTTTGTTTTTCCTTCTGTTTTTTTGTCCCCAAATCGCTCCGTGCCTCTGTGTATTGTGATTTTCAGGCATCATGACTCACCACCACACATCTTTAGCATTCTGTGAGTGAAAAATGACTCCCACGTATTCTCTTCCTGAATAATACACATGTGGTCTCACTAGTGACACGGTGTGATTATCATGTTTAATGCGTAAAGAAGAGGTTTGACACTTTTATCACTATTTCTAGGCGACAGTGTGGGTGCGTGGCGTTATCAATCCATTCATCATTCCACTTTGAAATAGTATTTGTGTGTTACAAATGCTACTCTTATGGGTAGGGACCATGTGGGCCTAGTGTAAATGTAAAATATGAACTCAAAAGCAGTGACCATGGAAACGCGTTCACTTAGTGCACCTAGAAAAAACATCCGGCTTGTTCACAACTTCAAAGACAGATGTGTGTAATGTGTCTTTGTTGTTTAGAGCAAGCTTTCAAACTACTGTATACGGCAATGTCCATTCCAATTCAACTAAGTAATGTTTATATTTCACATAATATTTCATCTAGTGGGATTTGAATGCCAGGTGTTTGGCGTTACAAAGCTTCATGATGAGACGTCTGATTGTTGAGGATGTGGCGGGTTCAAACCTGTGAACTTCTGGCAAACATGACTCCACACACACACACACACACACACACACACACACACACACATATATATATATATATATATATATAGGAAGGAAGATAAAAAAGAAGAGTGGGCACAGAAAAGAATGGCCATTTAATAGATGTCTGAATATAGATTATGCAATAGTCGTTGGCTTCAATGATGATCAAGGTCCTGATTCAACATCCTCCCACCTCCTTCTACAGCATGAATAGGTATCACATATACACAAAGATAGATAGATAGATAGATAGATAGATAGATAGATAGATAGATAGATAGATAGATAGATAGATAGATAGATAGATAGATAGATAGATAGATAGATAGATAGATAGATAGCACTATACGCAGCTTCTTGCATTTTTAAGCAAGGCATTATGCTATAAAATATTTTATTTTTAAACAGAATTTCAAGTGCATGTGATAAGACAACGATGCTGCTGATATTAAAATGGAAACCCGTGCTTCATTTGTTGTTTTACTGGCTTTTTAACACTCCGTCTCTCTCTGCTTGTCCCTCACTGAATCGGACATCTGTCCAGTGGTTTGCTCGGCTTCCTTGCAGCATGTGGCCCGATGACTTGTCGGAGATCCGTGCTAAAACTCGGCCGACGGGCCAGCGGGTACAGGGCGCCGCAGGCTTCGTCGCGCCGCGGGGTCTGGCTGCCCCTCCCCGGCACGCTGCCTGTCCGCATTGCCTGGTAGGAACGCAGGGAGAGTTTGCGATGCTGGGACGGGCCAGTTTCAGTCGGAAGGCCGCCCTGCTTTGCCAAAGTTTCGAAGACTTTCTCGAGATTCGTGCTTTCCTTCGCAGACGTTTCAAAATAGGCACAGTCGTCACCGAGCACTTGGAGCACCTCTGCCTTAGATATTCCTCTCTCGGACTCGAGGAGATCCACCTTGTTGGCGCAGACCACCAGGGGAACCCGCGGCTGTGCGCACTGCTCTGGCAAAGAGGATTTGGTGAGCTTGGATTTTGCGGCCAAAATCTCCGTTCGCAGGGCGCCCACTTCTTCGAACGAGCTCCGGTCATCCAGGCTGAATACGAGAAGGAAAATGTCTCCTGTAAAAGATAGAGAGAAAATCATAATTCCTCTCTAATAGGCTACAGTTCTATGCATACAATAATTCTTATGTTATGTACACAAAACTGACAAAGGGGATCTTTTGCATACAGACATTACTGCGCCAATACGCACCTGTTAGGATAGACAGCCGCCGCTTGGCTGGGAAATCCCTTTCCCTGGACGCGTCCAGGACGTCGACTTGGTAGGTCTCTCCGCGGATACGAAACAGTTTCCTGAGAAAGTCCTCGGAGGTAGGATTGTAGTCCTCCAAAAATCCCTCCCGGAGGTATCTTCTTAGGATGGAGGTCTTGCCGACCCGTGGCGCACCGAGAACCACGATGCGCTTACAGTTCTGCGGCTTGCTCGGTGTTGGCTCTTGGTCAATTTGGCGCTGCCGGGTTTGACCGTGGAGAACCAGAGCCGCCAGATGATCCAGCGGGGATTTCTTGCATGGGTGGTTGCTGTTGGAAGTGGACAGTTGCCTGATGGCTGCCCCTGCGCGCATCTTCTTTTCCTGTTTCCACTGAGACGTGGCCATTTTAAGTATCCCCAAGCTCGTTTTTATTCCCGATGAACTCAGATGCTGCGACGCGTTTTTGTACGCCAGTAAGACTTTGGAGGAGCCGGTGCATTGCCCGTCCATATTGCCATGAAACTGGGGGCCGTCTATGGTGGAGCAGCTGAGCTGGCGCGCAGCGGCGGTGGAGGTGGTCTGTGTGTCGGTGGAGACGCTGCCTCTCTCCATCCTTTCAATACGGCTCTGATCCGTGGCTCCAAGTTGACAGAAACTGTGATGTGACGTTTGTGCTCAAGCTTGTCTCCTGCGCGGTGGTTGATGTCAGTTGTCTTTATATAGCCCATCCTCAACCCCGTGATTCATCCGCGTCATGCAGTTTTTTTAGAGAGCTGTGTTCTCTGGGAGAAACCTAACGTGGGCTATTTTGTTGGCCTAATTTACATAATTTCACTTTAAATTCCAGTGCGTCCAATACGATTCTATATGCAGTCCTTAATAATAATAATAATAATATTGATAATAATAATAATAATTATTATTATTATTATTATTATTATTTATTATCAATATTGTTAAGCTACTTGTAGTACACGTTGTGAACTTATATTTATTTATTTATATTATTATAGGTCTACGTTGGGTTCATATTGCAGTTTTTTTATTCCCAATACTCGCAGATAAAGTTTGAAACAAAAAAGGAAGGGTAAATGTCTGCTCATTTCATACTGTAGACTACATATCGAGGACCTAAATATAGACCTATTGATCATTTATGATTAGCCTACCTATTGCTCCAGATCCCTTTTCTAGTTTCATACTATAGGCGCACGCTCATTTTATGCCTCTTTTTTGACATATTTTGTACCCTTTCTTGTTCTGAGAGAGAGAGAGAGAGAGAGAGAGAGAGAGAGAGAGAGAGAGAGAGAGAGAGAGAGAGAGAGAGAGAGAGAGAGAGGCGTCCGTTACCATGGTTACCATAAGAGGAACCCATACTTGACGCTGAAGTGCAGGGCTATCTTGGTTAGCAGTGCTAGCGTCCTGCTATCTAAATAGTTGTGCGTGACGTTTGATTTCACGGCAGCTAGAACCAATGAGGTGCATCGAGTCGCCGAAGAAGGAGGTCAGACGCGACACAGGTCAACTAGCAACCTTCCGGGTCTCTCTTTCACCTCTGTCCCTTCGACGAATTAACTTTAATTGTGGTTTAGCGAAACAGTTGTCGCTCCGTGACCTCTGCACCTGTTTGGGGAGCTGACCGTCGTTAACGTGATGCGTCTGCCGCTTCAACAGTTTGTTTGGTGTTTCCTTGGGCTTAGTGGTGAAGTGTGTGTGCGCTGCCTAGGATAGTTGTTGTAGGCGTCGTTATGCCGTTTAAAATGATACATTAAAATGTTTGTTCTGCTAGTGAAGCTATCTTAGGAATGTAGCATTATGCTATTTCCCACTGATATGTAGTGGAGTAGAAAGGATAAAGTAGCATATTTGGAAGTTAATGCATAATAATGTTTTTATAGGCTTACAATGAAAAGCAAAACGTATGCAGATCTGATGCCTTGAAAGGCAGGAAGAAATACACAATATCTTAGCCAGAACAAGAAACTTGTTCACAGTCTGTGATGGAAATCACGGAGGAAGCGAAGGACCAAATTTCAAAAGAGAAAAAAAAGGATTAAGCGTTGTTGTGGCCATGGAAACCATAATCAGGCGGTGTTAGATAAAGAGAAATTAACAGGATTGCATAACCATGTCAGAATTTAGGGCAAACTCTCTATCTCTGCATGTGTGTGTGTGTGAGAGAGAGAGACCAGTGTAGTTTGAGCACAATGAAATAGAACATCTCTTCATTTTCAAAAATGTTAGAATTAGGGGATCACGCATAAGTGTGTGTGTGTGTGTGTGTGTGTGTGTGTGTGTGGAGATTTCAGAGAGGCTTCATTGTTGTAGCACTTTGTTTGACATAACATTGCATTACTCAAACTATACTTTTATTTTAAAGCAGCTGTATATGTAATCCTAAATATGTTTATTACTGCAGATTCAAATACCAAAACCATCAAAGGGTCTTCAAAAAGCAGCACTCATGGCTAATGTGCGTAAGACACAGCAAGCTGATGAAGTCAGAGATGCAGAGGCTCAACCAGTGAATCTGGACTCTCACTCTCAAACAATTGACTACATAGGTGAGTTGTATTCATTTGTCCTCAAGAGATATTCTCCTGGTCATAATATGCATCCATAAGGCTGAAATTATTGTGGGGGTTTTTTTCTGTTTTTGTCTTTCAGGAGCGGAATTTCTTCGGTTTGATGACCAAGGGATGGTGCTTCCACACAGCATCCTGGGTTCTTTAGAGGATTTCAGAAGTTATCTGGAGGCCAAAGGAGAGACAGAGGTACATTCAGAAGAAAAAAAATCATGAGATCACGTGAAAGGAAAATTCTATTGTTTACATGCAGCATTTCAAATCGGTCAACCAAAATCAGCTTACATTCTGTAAACGGACAAATTCAAAAGAAAAGTTGACCGTGCTGCGTTAGTCACCTCTGGATCCTTCTCCACCATTCAGTTGGCGAAGCGAATACCAAAGTCTGGGGGATATGCTCCACCTGAGCCCAGAGGGAGGCATCCTTCTGAGGCTGTGGGGAACGGCAGCGGCGTCCCGTCAGGCCCCAGAAACACTCAGAGTAATGCCCTGCAGCATTGGCAAACACATATGACGCAGCGCCGACGGCAGCAGGACTTCTTAGCTGGTGAGCTGATTAGCCAGTACAGCAACGTGCTCCAGAAAGTCATCATGTTTGCATCATCATTGCAGCCTTAAATACAGTATGATGTGGTCTTATTGTGTATGTCATTCTCTTGTTTTTATTGTGTCCTCATTGATAGAGATATTTGAAGATATTTGCTCATTTATTTTGAGTTTCAAAGTATGCATTAATGCCAGGTCTCTGTCTATCTGTCTCTATTAATCTGCTGCTCTTTTAAACTCTTTCAAGACTTGCTCGCCACTCCAGTCGAAAACTTACTGATGAACCAAGCCAGTCGTTTCAGAGAAACTCAGGAGCAGAGGGATATTTTAAATCAAAGCATGCCTCTCATCCACTCTGGAAATGTATGACACACATTTGTTTTCTGTAGTCTTCTGCGTTTAGAGTCATCTGTCAATAATTATATATATTTTTGTATATTTCTACAATAAAAATACTGCATATAAACATTTCTGTGTACCTTCTACATTCATATGTGTCTTTACTTCTACGTTTTAGGGTTACCGCGTGGGCAGTACGTTTTGGAGTCTCCCTCAGCGTTATGGAGATGACATGAGTGGCATCACAGCCACTCTGACTGCGACAGAGCAGGGCAGATGGAAGCCTGTCACACACATAGGACAACCTAGCAGCATACGCCAGGAATCAGGTAGAAATAGACACCTACACTGTGTCCCAATTCCCCCCTCAGCATTGATCTCGAAACAGTTTTTTCTGATCGTGCATTCACCTGAAACCCAGTGGTGTCCCAAATTAAATGAATTGCTGTCTGAAATGACAGTTAAGCAGTCCACTTCCCCCTCCAATGACAAATCTTTGATTACCACAGTTGACATTAATAGCAATTCCATTGATAGCCATCCCCTAAACATCTTCACAACACAATCAAAAGACAATAGTCAAGAAAGAGCTCTAAACTGAGAGTATGTGGGGCATGTTTCATCCTCTAGGAATAATTTGTGCTGAGACTCAGCGCCCAGCCTCTCGGACTTGGAACCAGAGTTCATACCGGCAGCACCAGTACCAAAAGCTTGCAGAGGATCTAGGCGGCATTCCCATCCAACAGCCGGTAACACAACATCCATCCTACAACACTAAATGCTACTTTTTAGCATTTAGTGTTTAGAAGTCCTGTTTAACATTTGTTATAGGCAAATCTCCCCGTGGCATTTCCTAATGAGTTAAAAAAAATGTGACTGGTTGAAAACGTTTTTAATTAGAGCTAGATCAATACATAGACTAAGATCAGTAGATCAGTTTCAGCATATATGTTGGTCGATAATATATAAGAAATCACAGAACAAAACTGCAACTGATCATGTATGTTTGGGTCCAGCTGAGATACCTTTCTGTTTTATTCTTCAAATATAATATGTCTATCAATCTACCCTCATCAGAAAAACGTTTAATCCCATATAGATCAAAAGTCAGCTATGTGGGGTCTAAGTAAACGTATAAGTATGTGAAAGATAATGAGTGTCTGATGCAGTGCTGTTGGATCTGTATGAAGCCTCCAAGTCACCATCCATATCTCATATTCTTCAGATACAGTATATCACACAACAATATACGTGTAATACTACTCAGCACAGATCGAGAGTGTGTATCTTTGGCTTGAACACAAACAGCTACATTATTGGACCACTGCTTGTACATCCACGCAGCTCTTTGAAGCTGCTCACACCCACAGGACACTCTGTCTGTAGTTGCTGGAGCTGCATGCTGCTCATGCCACTCTGTGTCATCACAAACAGCCTGTGGTTATTCAGCTCTGGGCACGCTGCGTTTCTGTACAAGGAACAGGGACAATGGTAAGGATGAATGACCATTCACATGCAGGTACACGGGCATAAACGCATGCACGTAAACTGTTCACATAGGGTTGTGCCAGTATGTGACGGTATATTTTATTCCCTATGAAATGTACATTCAGTACACACATGCTTAATGAAATTGATAAGCCACTGGAGACTTTCCACAAACTCATGTTTACATAAATTATAGTTATGAGACGTGGAGCGTGTCCAGTCATAGAGGAGCACAGCCATTGCAAAGCCAGTTCCCATTCAATTCAATGAGCACTCAGTAGCAGGTGATGATACTGAGGTTTATTAAGGTTTATCCAAATATATATATATATATATATATTTGGATAAACCTTAAGAAATATATTTATATATATTCTTTTGTCTTTCTTCTTCACAGCTATATCGTGCTCTCTCTTTCACACACATGCATGTGCACACACACACACACACACACACACCCTAACCAATTCTTCACCCTAAAATGTACTGATTTACATAATGGTGATGCGTAAAATTATCCATTTTGACCCCCCAAAAGAGTCCCCACAATGTCACTGTGACACACACACACACACACGTCTGTGCCTATAACACAAGAGAAAAAAAAACGTGTCGTGCTAATGTCGTACGGAGCTAATTTGGGGCCTGAAGTACCTCTTTGCAAACACAGAGACAGTAACAGATCGTCCTGTCAGCACCTGACTTGTCCATGGCATTGTGACATACGTGTAAAGGGAGAGCGTGATGATGGGTTAGGAGAGGACTAGGAGAGGTTTTTGAGCGAGAAAAGAAGCAAGAGGAAGGTACGCAGGAGGCGAAGAAGGAAAGAAAGTAGTTGAAGTGTGAACTTCAGCAGGAGGGGGCGAACAAAAGATTACATTTTCTTTGTTTATTTCACTCTTCCTGTCACATAATGTAGTGGCAGAGCTACATTCATGACAGCATACAGATGTGTAATATTGTTAGGGGAGGGGAGATAAAGCGTTTGTATTGAGTTGGACGAGGTTGAAGCATCGTGTCTACGCACGTTGATGAACACATTGTGACCTCATCCTGTCATATTAAAGGTTTCAGTGGACATTTCATTTTGTCCTCTCTCACTGCACTTTCTAGATGTGAGAGGACAAGACGTACATACCCTGAAAAGGACTTAGGGTATTACTTTACAATAACAGGAATCAGAATGTTGAATTGGCACACAACGCTGACTTCACAACCGTCACTCTGTGTCACTTTAATTACAGGATATCAGTGGACTGGAGGTCATTGGCTCTGATAAGCCATTCACTTTAGTCACAGTGTGTAGACCCCTAGTGGAGAAGGAAGAAGAGGAGCACAAGAAGATGAAGGAGAACCCGTAAGCTGTGCTTTACTAGATATTTATCACGCTTCCTAACTAATGTCCAACTTTTTCTCGGCTGAATATGTCTGGCCAGAAATGTTGCCCCATTTCAAAGACACTACGAAACAACTTTCATTTCATTCATTCAATAGTCCATTCATTAAGTCATGTTAAATTTACGGTATTTGCTCAATCACTGCCAAATATGTAATTTAAACTGTAACAGGTTAGATTATTACAGGCTAGATAATAAAATATACAGAATATACATACAGAATATTGACAAATACAGAAAAAAAACATATGTATTTTCCATTTATGTGGGACAAACCAATAATATTGGAGTTAAATATCCCAATATCCCAGTAATACATATTCACGTCGTCTATTTACGACTGGTCTTTAACCATTTAAGGGCAGCTTCCTGATGCTAAGCTTGAAAATTACAGCCTGTATAAGAAACACTTAAGTGCATCATAGCATCCAATAGCTGGTTTCCAGCTTGCACACTGTGTCCTTCAAAAGATCCAACCCTGAACCGGGTCACAGCTAATAACTCATACTGACTCATTCACTAATGGTCTAACTAATGGTACCACTGCTGGTACTGCTGTCTCCTTGTCTTCCACAGTGATCCGCTGGCACAGGAGGATATTCAGTCAGATGCTCGCCTCATTCCTGCTTTGAGGTTTTGTGGTCAGCTTGCTAGCTGGACTGGAAACTCTACCACTAAACAGGTACAGAACGGCATACATTCAAAACATAGACTCTACTGCAATCACCAATAACATATAAGGAGCTAGAAAACCCTTTGTATGGTAACAATCACAAATGTGCCCCAAAAAGATATCAAATTAATGCTAAAAGCCCTGAAGGCTCAATTGAATTCACAAAATGATACGTTCCACAATATCGTAGATGAATCCTTATGACACGTGTACGTTGTAAATGGAAAAATCACCATCAATAAATGAATAGAAACCTCGACAATGAATACAGCAGGCCTCACAAAATGACAACATGTTAAATAAAAATAATCATACCTTATCGAGGTCACATGCATAAAATAAAGTAGGTACCTATAAATAGATTCTGCAAGCGCCAAGTGGGAGAGAGGTTCACAGCCGAGGGAAACTGCAAAGTCCTAGCCTGGGGGCTAACCCAACCGGAGCTGTGAGTCACTGTCACTTTCTGAGCCCAACTAGAGCCCGTCGCTCGGAGGAAATGCTCCCAGAGAGTGCCAGCCAGCCCACCTGTTGAACAGTATAAAAATAAAACTGAAATCAAAGCTTAATACTTGTATTTCATAACAAATTAAGCTAAATTGATGATAAGTTGGTTAGTAGGGTTAGAGGTGCTGCTATCGCTTGTTAAGAGAAGCTCAAGGCCTCCAAACCACCTTCATGGGGTATTTTAGTATAGAAGCTTGTGATGTTGAGAGTTTACAGAGACACATCATCTGCCAAATAATTAAAACAAGAAATTGTTTTGCATTTTACTTAATTTAATGCAAGTGGTCTTGATAGCACAGAGGCAAATTTAATGATTGTTATTTCACATATCTTTACATTGATGACTTGTTTGGCTATTGGCATTTTGTGATGATATCGGTGATTGCCATCGAGTAAATTGATGTTTAATATATATGCCTTCCTATTGCACATGAGGTATAAATGTGTGATTGCAATTTAAGATGGCTTCTCATTATCAGAAATAATTTGCAGGATGTGGGTCGAGCACAGAAACGTTATATACGTCATATGTACTGTGCAAATATATGTACTTTTGCAAGAGACGGTGTTCAAGATTTTGTTTGATTTGATCGATGTGTCCCTCTCTTACGCATCTGTCTCATGAAATATATATACAAAACGTTCTTCTGGTCCATCTTCAGCATGCAGACTTCACACACATCTGAAGACGTGTGGCTGTGTGATGTTTTATTTTGCTTTCCTGCTTTTGAACTGTCTTGCTTTGATTCGCGTCACCTTCTCACTCTCCAACACTCATTGATCAGGGAGAAGTAGGAATCAGTGCCAGGATCTTCTTTAAGGCCCTGACTGGAGACATTGCTTCATCCCAGCTGGAGCTGCACAATGAAGGCATCACAGTCATCTTCTACAGCTGGCAGCAGATTCCCCTGCAAAGCAACTTTCCTAACCTGCGCATGCAATCACGAACAAAGAGTCAGCACTTCTACTTCAACTCCTCCTCTGGTACACACAAATGTTACCACCTGCTGCCTAACTCTAACCCTACCTCATACGCTGTTTGTCTATGTGTCAGCCCTGTCTTTGAACCAGTATTTAACATGCCTTCCTGCTTTTGATTTTGCTTCCCCTCTGATCCAGGTGTGATCAAACCAGGTGACACCCAGCAGGTTGAGTTCATGTTTAAGTCAAAAGTGCATGGCATTAAAACTCAACTGTGGCAGCTCAACACCCACCCTGTGCTGCTGCAAGGAGCGTCCATGCAGGTCACATTGAGGGGAGTAGCTCTGTACCGGGACAAGACTGCAGACCAAAGGCTTTTCATACAGGTGATGTCAGAAAGTGAGACAGAAAGATGCATGGAGGGATGGCATTAAGACTTCCAAGACCAGAAACCAATATCTTTTTTTTGTCTGTTTCTGTTATGTGCGCACAAGCAGACAAAGCTGGAAGAGCAAGTGAAGGTGAAAATGTGTCGGTCGATTGTGGATGAGGTGCTGTCGGGGATCCACACCCCAGACAGACCCAGCTCTCCTGCAGAACTCTACATCACTCAGGAGCAAGAGTTTTTAGCCCAAAACCCCAAGGTTTGCACTCCTTAGTGATCGGTGGAGATTATTTTTTTGTACTCTTCTTATGACTTCAGCCCTGCCCACAGAGAATGATCCTACAACATGTATATTTGTGTGTCATATAGTCTGAGACACATTGCTAATCACACATCAGGTGGGCCCAATTTCATGTATCACTGATGTATCAGACATGTTTCTTTGTACAGAGTATTTTGGTTCGGTCTGTCTTAGTCACACCACCTCATTCAGTGTGAGATGGTAGTCCGTTAATTGGCCCATTTCTAGTGGTCTTTTTGACATTTCACTGGCTGTAGGCGAGGGGGTGATCAACTCATAATAGCCGCCCCTTCCCAACCTGGATTTTATGTTAGTCCACAATTATATTATAGCCATCATAATTCTTGCTAGCTCATCAACTAATAATAGATAATAACTTCTAATATCATAAACAAGTCAATGTTACCTCTGCACAGAGGTTCTGTTGCCATGGCAGTGTAATAGATACCTGGTTTTTAACTGGGTTAATTTGGAGGCTGATTAGATTGGTCTTGTGAATATAGAACATGGATGACTTGTTAGAGAAGGATAATTATTACTGAGTATTATCATCATGTAGCGTGACAATCATTTCTCTACGACTGCTCTATACAATGTTTTAGTTGCAGTACCACCATCAGCCAGTGGAGGACCTTAAGAGTCTGTGGCATGTGCATGTGGACCACGCTTGGGACCTGTCTGTCAATACACTTCAACAGGTAAAGTCATTAAGTGATGTTATGGTGCATAATAACACTTGGCGACTACAAAACACATTCATATAGTAGTAAATGTACCCAGATCCAAGGTTATAGTCTCACAGGCATCTCTGAATGCACTTCTGTATACTACGATGATACATTAAAGACAAAACATATTCGTCCATTCATCTGTTCTCTACTTTAGGTTGTGCTGTCTCTGCCCGAGGAAGAGTCTCAAGAAACAAGCCTGGCCCAGCTCAACTCCTTGCTTATGAAGCTTTACGAACCTCCTCAACTGCAACACCACAAGCTAACAGCAGCAACTATAGGGTGAGCCATAAACACACATGTAGATCATGTAGCATCTCAAGCATTGCATCCTGGTTCACACACACACACACAAAAAGCAGACATGCACTATCGATGCATCATGGTGTCCCAGGACCTACATTTTATGGTAGTGTGTGGTGCCCCCTGCAGGCGGCAGCTGTGGGGGAAACTGCTTGACACAATGGCTGATGAGGCCATGCGTCTCAGCAACCTGCTTGGCCTTCCAGAGAGAGACACGTGGATCGATAAAAAGGAGGAATCCCCAAACTCTGACGCTGGTGAGACTCAGACTTTTCAACCAGGTAGATTGGTGATGATTCGTGCTGCTTACTGTTGTATTATTACCTCGCAGATACGGCTGATCAAACGGATGAGAAGAGTGAGAAAACGGGAGGAGCGGCTGCTGAAGAGGAGAGGAATGGAGCGAGGTCCAGATCTGCAACCAAAAAAGCAGTGGCGGTGTGCAGAGAAAAGGTATCTGTGTTTGTGTAGCTGACTCACCTTTGTCAGTAAAGAGATGGGCAACTATAAAATGCTCAGATGTGTTTTAATTATGAGCATGAATTAAGTATAAAGACACATCTTCATTTGACTTTTAGCACAGTAGTGACCCCCTGCACTACTTCAAATGAGCTGCCAGTTTAACATTCATTCATCTGCCATTCATCTGCCTCCACACAATCCCCCTACTGCCCGGTTCTCAGTAAAGCATACAATATTATGTTCTGTTGGCTATTTTTGGGAGAAAAGAAAATGCGTTATATGTTTGTGTGTATGTTGGTGTCCTCTCCATAACACTAAAGGGATGGTTTAATTCATAGGAAGAGCACCTGTGCCACCAAATACAACCGTGTTTGACTAATTTACTTCTCTGTATGTACGCAAATGTGTGTCCCACTGTGTTTGTGTGTGTGTGTGTGCATCGCCAACCATGTGATACGTAGTGGTTGAACAGCCACTGCACATTCAGTCCACCCACTCACTAACCATAGGAAGCTAATGCTGTCCGTGCAGTGTTTTGTCCCCCAAGAGAAGTCATTATAGTAGCTTAGCAATAGAATCTGGTCATGGCCCTTCATGTTTCTGCAGTGTGACTGGTCGGGTGAGATAACGAGCAAAAGCGCTCACTCAGCTCCCATCCATTTTAATGTAGATGATTGTTTTCCTGCACCCGTCCTCACCACACCCACGCTCCAGTCCACCAATCTGAATTTCAGCAACTTTTCCTGTGACTGAAAGCCTTAATGAGGATGCTGACTGTCTTGTTTGAATACAGACGAGATGCCGCGTCCTGGTGGCTCAGCCGGTCATCATATAAACTATGCTCCGGGTATGAATCTGCCACGACGCCATCTCTCTGCTTAATGCTTCATGACTCCGTTGTCAGCCATCAAAGGCCCCAGAAAATAAAGTAATATTACATTTAGAAATAGACAAGTGTATTTTGTTGAGTGGCTTTCTCCTCTGCGTGATGGTTGAGTGAGTCATAGGTAAGGTACAGCCGATTACTCACAAGGAACCATGGTAACAGGACACTGTGTGAAAATGTGCACCTGCTCTCCAACTGTACGCCCAGGGTGTGAATTAATAAAACCCAAAGCAGTCCAAGCCATCTGTGGTGCACACACAGCCGCAGCTGTACCTCACCTCAAAAAGCACACAACCTCCAGTATCATAGAATATGTGGGAGGTAGTTTTTGATGACGTAGAATGCATACCAGCAACTTGTGGAAATTCAACTCTCCTGGGTGCTCAGTGAAAGTCATCAGTAACTTACTGTATTTCTGTCTTCTACCTGTCCATCATGTGTACAGGACATCGGAGAGAAGGGGCAAAGAAGCAAGGGAGTGAGGAAGAAACCAGGGAAGAAATCACCTTTGCTGAGTGATGCTCCTCCAGACGACACCAGTCAACAACCTCCTGATGACCACCATGTAAAGCCGGAGGTGATGGACCGTTACACAAGGCTCCTGTCCAAAAAGGCAAGTATCTGTGTCCGTGTCTCACCGTTTTCATGTTTTCACAGTTCGGCGTGCTCGTTCTGAGGAATACTCAGCCTCTGACAACAGTTGGATCATTTCTGCTTGAGGAGTTTTTTACTCTGATAACCCTGATTATGACATCAATCTTATCTCAGATCAGGCTTGAGACTTGGATTAAAAAGAAAAAATAATACTTGCATTACAAACTGGAGGGGTTTGAACGAAGTGGACATTTAGGAGGGGAGTGTCTAATGAAATACACTATCTGGTTGCATAAATGTAGCATCTGTTGTGAAGCTTGAAGCCATAATAAAAAGCCTCTGCTTCTTTAATTTTGACCACACACTTTAAAATATAGAATCCGTTGTAAATTCAAGTGCAACACTCAATCACAGGTGTTCTACAGCCATATGTAACATATGTATCATCTATATGTATCTGACAGGTGAAGGCGCTGATGGAAGACCTGGTGGACAACCTGTGTGACCTGATGGATGAGCTCGATGACTGAGATGAACACGATTTACAGTATTAACCAAATATAAGGGGAAACCGTGTCACGGAATCTCTGTTGTTCTTTTTGGTGTGTAATGAATAAAGTGTTTGCTTTTCTGACACAACGGACGCGGAGTAATGTTCGCCGTGTCTCATTCACGCCGCATCCATCCGCGGGTGATAGTAGGTTAACGGCAGCGCTGAGTCTGCGAACGACGCGCCCCCCGTCCCTGCCTCGCGTTTACGCTCGCCGTTGTGATCGTGTATGCTGCATGCGTGCGTGGCCTGCCGGTGCCGTGTGCGCGTGTGGACGGGGTTGCCTGCCTGCCTGCCTGCCTGCCGGAGTGAGAGAGGGAGCGAGTGAGCCGTGTACTCTGGCTTATCCTCGTCCTATGCGGATTTCACCGCCGACTGCCTGAGCGCCTCTCGTCGTCCGGGCTAGGCCGGGGGGTTTTGGACTCGGACTCTCCCATTTAAGGTGGACAAGTCCCAATTCGGTTACCTCTCTCACGTTTGCCCGATCTGGGAGAGGGGGGATCGCCGTGGTCGCCGTGCTTTTGCTGGTCCCAGCGGAGGGGGCATCACCGGGACGAGGATGCTCTGTGGACAAGGCGAGAGATGAGCAATGGGCAAGGTAAGCGGCATGCTGAACCCGAGGGGGGGGGGGGGGGGGGTCTTATGCCAATAATTCTCCTTATAGCATTTATATAACGACATGCAGTCTACAACGCATTGAGCTGTGCTGACCTACATGTATCAGACAACTCTGGAGTGGCAGCTGGCCTCGCACATGAATCTGTGCTACACATGGCAGCCCGCACAGGGAATCCACCACAATAGTGTGTGTGTGTGTTAGGGGGGGGGGCATGCATTATGCAGAGGGCCCTCCTCTCCATCGCCACCTGAAATACACAGCAGCCTACACCTGGTCACATGACGCATGCGCATCCATAAACGTGGAGCATGTTGGCGCATCACGCGGGGCCATGTCGGTTCATAAACTTGAGCAGTCGGTCGGTGTGATCCAGAGTCGTGTTTTCCTGCAGCCGCGCGTCACGACTGTTGAGTTGAGGATTTCACCGGGTTCTCTTCTTGGAGATATGGCGGTCCATCCCGATGTAGTGACTGCAAAGTGAATCAGTTGAAAGTTATTACACCCAGATGAGGGATTTATATGTGAAGCTCGTGGCTGCGCTTCAGAAAACATCCCTGTAAAACCGCCGTGGGTGCTGGGATGCGTCCGAGGGTCGCATTAGAACAGCTCCACCGTTTGACTTCATCACCCAGCTGTCTCCAGAGCTTTTACACTGAAAGAACTCTCTCTCTCTCTCTCTCTCTCTCTCTCTCTCTCTATATATATATATATATATATATATATATATATATATAATAAAAAATATAGAATAATTCAGCATATTTTTACACTTATAAATATGAATGTTAGTGTTTTATCTGATGAGATGTGGATAGAACACTAGTCAAAAAGCAACGTTGGAAAGTAACTACATGTAGTCAAACAAATAGCCTATTACAGCTTATACTATAGCTATTGTTACTTGCTATTTTTTCAGAATAAAATGTTACATTAAAAACATCATTTAATGAAATATGACAGATTGTTATAGATTAAACCACAGTATGTGAAGAAATTGGAATTAGCTCCACGTCCACCAGCTACACCATTAAATTGCAGCTTACATCTTGGTGGAGCGATAGTAATGATGAATAAGGATATAACGCTGACAGGGGCCGCTCATCATAAAGGAGACATATGATGCTTTAAGTATCAAATTGTGCTTTTACATCAATACGGTTTTGTAATGCAACGTTGTGTGGGATTGCTTTTAATTCGGTCGATGGTTTGAATGCTTCTTCCACCACCATCGTCGTCGTGAGGGTCAGGTAGAGGGATAAGAGCAAAAGTTCCTATCACTTGGACAGCAGCAGCATTTGATAAACTCTGTGTGTGTGTGTGTGTGTGTGTGTGTGTGTGTGTGTGTGTGTGTGTGTGTGTGTGTGTGTGTGTGTGTACGAACATAGAGCTGAAGATGATTTTGCAGAAAGGTGATACTGGTTGAAGCTGCTGAGCTTCACTTTCTTCTTTATGCCCTTCATTCTCCCTGTCTCTCCCTCTCTCCCCTCTCTCTCTCCCTGTCTCTCCCTCTCTCCCCTCTCTCTCTCTCTCTCTCTCTCTCTCTCTCTCTGTCTGTCTCTCTGTGTGTGTCTCTCTCTCTCCGTCTCTCTCTTGCACACAAACATTGGGAGCTTTCAGTCTGCTGGGTGCATCTCACTTCCTCTCCACTTCTGCTGATGTCTGCGTTTCGGCGGGTTGAGGCATCCTGTCACTTGTTTCAGTGTGACAGCTAAATGCTGTGAAGCAGAAGGGGACGGTCACTAGAATAAATCAATTAAAAAACAAAACCCAAGTCTTAGTGTTAGTCATCCCGATTATAGCATTCTGTTAGTGTTCTATATATTTGGAGGCAAATGCATGGTGGAATTACTGAACGGGCTCACTGGGCACAAGCTCAAAGGCCCAATAGGTCAGCTGACCCACAACGGATTGTGTCCTTATCACATGCTTTTAATGCCTGATACCAATTTTTTTCTACTGAGCATCTGCATATGTACTTGACGTAGATGTACTTGCATAATTCTTGCCCTTCTTGTCAAGTTTATTTTAGTTTTTTTTGTTTGCTTTGTTTGCTTTTTACTTCATAATACAGCTCAGAGTGCAAATAGGCTGTAATAAGCTCATAATGATTAATTATTTATTGATTGATTAATCATTAGTAAAGAAATGTAAATGTGTGGCTTTAGAGAGCCTTTTAATTTCCAGCAAAATACACACATCTGATGCAGCTGCTGTTTAAGCTGCAAATTGTGGCAGCTGCAAAAAAGAGGCCTGGAAAATGTAACAAATACTGCCAGAGAGCAGAGGGGAGGCCGTTATACGCAACTGTGGAGCTCTTTTGTCTCCTAATCCGATTGTGGCATCAAATACATAAAAACTAAGTGAAATGCATCAGAATATTTCATCACTGAATAACTTCACTTCTGTCATACCTTCTATAAATGAAACAGAGGTGCCTCTCTATTTAAAATAGGATGTCCCTAAAACATAGGCGTCTCGAGCAAGGGAACACCCTCTACATTTGGAGTCAACCAAGTAAACAAATAATTTCATGTTTGGAAAAAGCCCATAAGACAAAGCATCCATGTCAACCCACATTACAATACCGATCACATGGTATCACAGGAGCCCTTAATGATCAATTCCCTTGTGTCCTCTCTGAAATATGAATTTGGAAGAGAAAAATAGGTTGTGTGTGTGTGTGTCTGTGTGTGTCTGTGTGTGTGTGTGTGTGTGTGTGTGTGTGTGTGTGTGTGTGTGTGTGTGTGTGTGTGTGTGTGTGTGTGTGTGTGTGTGTGCATGTGTGTGTGTGTGTGTGTGTGTGTGTGTGTGTGTGTGTGTGTGTGTGTGTGTGTGTGTGTGTGCGCGTGCACATCAGCAGCTGTATGTGTGTGTTGGCCTGAATAAATTAAGCTGCCAAGAAGCTTCATCAGACACCTGAGTGCCAGAGCTTTGAAATGACCTACTTCCTGTGCAGGCACCAGTTGTCACAGTCGCTGTTGTCAGTCATGTGTGTACCTCTCAGTGTTTTCATACTGGCGTGAATAGCAAAGAAATAAATCACAGAGTGCAGCCTTTAACATAACCCATTGTTCTAGCCGTGCCATGCAATGTGGCCCTGTGGATGGCAGCGTCGTTCATCTTCCCTTCAAGACGAAATGTAATAACTTTGGTAGCAACGGGTCAGAAATGACGTTGGTTTGTCACCAAATGCCTGCTAAACATCATCGTGTTAGTTGTCATCATGAGTCAGAAATCATAGAAAAGAAATGCTCCTTTTGACTCCAGAACTTTCTCCGGGCATTCTTCGTTATCGAAGTGATCCATGGCTCGTTGTCTTTGAATCTGCCAATTAGATAAAAGGGGAGGAATGATATATAGTTTCTTCTAGATTGTATTTCTAGTGTCTCTCTCTCTCCCTTTCAGGGGCGTCCTAGAACTCCTGACAGAGAAGAGGAGCCTTCATTGCCATAGCTACCTCTCCTCTCCTCCTCCTCCTCCAGTCCACGTTTCACCGCCTCTCTTCACCTGTTGAGTGTTTGTTTGTTTGTTTGTTTTCCACTTCCTATCCCTCCACAGCTTCCATCACCTGTCACCATGACAACCTCAGCCCTGCGCCGGCAGGTGAAGAATATTGTGCACAACTATTCAGAAGCCGAGATCAAGGTAATATAAGGAAGTAGTCGGTTCGATATGTAAGACGATGCGTCAACTCCTTTAAAATAACACTGATGTCGAGTCTTTTCGGATGAGAACACATCGGAACAAATCTCTTATTTTTGTAGTTTTCTGTTATACTCAGGATGAGATATAACAATATGTGCATGGAATGTAAATATGGCTGCTGGTGATGCGTAGGTGCGTGAGGCCACCTCGAACGATCCATGGGGCCCGTCCTCGTCTCTCATGTCAGAGATCGCTGACCTGACCTTCAATGTGGTGGCGTTTGCTGAGGTCATGGGCATGGTGTGGAAACGCCTCAATGACAGCGGCAAGAACTGGAGACATGTCTACAAGGTGACCTCGTAAAACATTCCTGTCAGCTTTGAATACACAGTTTCATTATAATTCCTCTCTATGTATGTTCTCTCTTCCTTTCTGCTCAGCTTTAAGGGTTTCTTTAGCCGTGACCGCTCACCACAACTTCCCTCCCCTCACACTTCCACTCTTTCATGATTGATTTAACTTTCTTCTCTGAGGTCGACATTTGTGGTTCAGAGTGATATATCTTGACATCTAGATGGATAGATGTACTTTATTGGCAGCAGTTAGATTGGCCATGAATTAAAACAGATGTTAAAGATCTAAAGAGCACTCATTCCCAAAGACTGGGTCAGGATATCGCAGGATATCATATTAGGGTCGCTAAATAAATCGGCAGAATTTCTTAATTTAACATTTTTATCTGCAGTTCACCTTTGGACCACATGAAGGAGCCTGAATGTTTCTATTGTTCTGATAATTATAGCCCACCCACAATGAATCGGCTATGAAAGGCTGCCATACTATGAGATAGCCTGGTAAATCTGCCTATATGCACATTTGGTCTCATTTTAAAATGGACATGGTAAAAATGATATCTGCTAAATATCAACATCCTTGCATTACCATTGTAAGCATGTTAGCATGCCTCACAGAGCTACTAACATGGTAATACCATTATTTTCCTGCATCCATCCTATTACACATACTGTACATGTATGTCTATGCTGTAGATTGATGTATAAAAACATTATTTTGGAGCATCATTGTGGTAATCTGCATTTGACTCCAGGCCCTGACTCTGTTGGATTACCTGTTGAAGACTGGATCAGAAAGAGTGGCCCAACAGTGCCGTGAGAATGCATTCACCATTCAGGTACTGGACTAGAGCAGAACCTCTGCAATCTGAACGCCTCAGAAACAGAGCTGCTTTGTTGTTTATTGTTCTTTTGCTTCAACGGATATATATTCTTAATTTGTATTCAAACTCGGATATCGTTACATTCCTGATGGTCAAATTATTGAGGTTTTCCTGCATCTCCAGAACTTGAAAGTATCATCAAATGTCTTTTGTCTCTGCGTGGTTCAGACGCTACGTGACTTCCAGTACGTGGACCGGGACGGTAGAGACCAGGGGGCCAATGTGAGAGAAAAAGCACGCCAACTGGTGTGTCTCCTCCGGGACGAGGAGCGGCTCCGCCAGGAGAGGAGTCAAGCACTAAAGACCAAGGAGCGCATGGCTGGGGGAGGCAGTGGAGGTGGAGGTGGAGGGGGAGGTGGAGGTGGAGGTGGAGGGGGCGGGGGCGGGGGTGTGTACGGAGGTATACCCCCGTCTTACCACCCAGGCAGGCGCACAAGCCAGCCCAGCATGGCTGTGTTGTACGGCGAGGAGTTCAGCCGGTCCAGAGGCTCTCCGTCCTCCTTTAACTGTGAGTATTGTTTGTATTTCCACCCGCAATTACACTTTTAGGCCACTTGGAGGAAGTGAAAACAATTTGTGAACATCAACATTTTACGTTCATATGGCATATTTGTTCAAGTTGTGTTTAAGTAAGTTTACTTGTGTGGCTTCTTCACCTCCTTGTTGTGCTCTAAACCTGTAACGGCCTCTTTAATGAACCCTGAGGCCAGGGTAATACAGCCCACAGTTGAATTAGCTGTTTTCCTCTCAATGTCCACAGGGGGCAACAATGAGCCCCTTCCAAACTTGAAAACAAACAAAACTGTTATAGAGCAGCCGCTTGCTTGAGCTTTTGCATGGGACCTTCTGTCTCATCCACTGCGTGGTAGAGAGTCAGGCAGGGTTTGCTCCTTGAGAACTTTTTTGCTGACAGCTGCCTGCCTCAATGAGAACAATGAATAAACCGTGATCACCACCATTAAACGGCTAGCCACCGACTCAGCCATCGCCATGTTGAGAGCCACGTGGAGGCAACCCTTCATATGCTCTGAATTTAGAATTTAGCACATATCTTATCTGGAGCACTGGACAACTTATTTTAAATGTGGCAATTAATAAACAGATGGAGCGTTAAAAATACACACTTGTATTCAGGCTGATCCCTAATGAAATGTATTTTGTGCTGTAGCCCGGCACGGATAATCCGCCACATAGATTATCAATACTGCAGCGTAGGCCTGAAAATATGTCAGTCAGCTCCACACTTCCCGCGCTCCATGTCTCTGTGCGTCTGCTCATGCATCCCCACATCAATCTGACCGCCCACCATCATTGCTTCTTTGCACTTGTTCCCTCTGCAGCCTCATCCTCGTCCCCTCGTGCCGCCTCAGACCTGGAGCAGGCCCGACCCCAGACCAGCGGCGAGGAGGAGCTGCAGCTCCAGCTGGCTTTAGCCATGAGCAGGGAGGAAAGTCAGAAAGTAAAACAACACACACACACACACACACACGCACACACACACACTACTCCTCTCCTGCATTTGAGTCACATGTCTTATTGCCTCTTGATGATTCCAGTAATGAAAATGTTGTTACAACCGTTCTGAACGTTCGCCCACGTTACACTAGCTAGCCCTTCCTTCCCCTGTTACCATAGAGATGGATGAAGACACTCAACCTCAGATTGCTTTAAATCTTATAGCCGAAAGGAGTAGCAGGTACACACACACACACACACACACACACACACACAAAGAGAGAAACACGACTCACTCCATATCCTTCAGTGTCAGCATTTATTAACCATATTTTTAATACAGTTTAACTAAAATGCTAATCTGTGGCCGTCCAATGAATTTCTTCCCGACATTTTCCGTCTTCAGCCACTTCTTTCCAGGACATTTTCCTCACACAAGTAATGTTTAAACTTCTCTAAACCATCATCTGCATTATTTCTCTCTAAACCAGCCTCTGGTCTTTGTCAACTTAATATTTCAACAGCACAAAAAAAGCCACCAGTGCTGCCTTCGTTTTGCTGGGCCAAACCAACCAACCACAGACTGTTTTCACTAACGCTGGTGTGTATGTGGGTGCGTGTGCGCGCGTCCACACCGAGCCGCGGCAATAATGTTGACGATGTCACGATGCCGCCCCTGCAGGTGCAGTGCTGTCGTCAAGGAGACGAGTCTCTGTTACAGAAGGCCCTGGATGAGAGCAGGAGAGAGAGTCAGTCAGGGACACAGGAGGTGAGTTGTAAAAACGTGTGTGCTGCACAGTAGGCGGGTGGGTGCGCGACTGCTGCTACGCGAGTGTGTTTTCACGGAGGGGTGGGCAGGTGCGTTTGTAGGTGGGGTCTTTTTGGCAGGCATTTAGAGAATGAAGCAGAGTTTATGGTGCGGACTGTGGGCTAGGCAGTGAAACGAGACAAAACGACGTTGATCAGCATAATGAGGGAGGTTTGAGAGGGAAACGGCAGAGAGAGAGAGAGAAGAAGGAGGTGCCTGCTGAATGATAATGAATTTGTCTTGTTTAACCTTGAGCTCAGCATGACATTTCCCTGAAAGCATACTCCTTATCTCGTAGCACACCGGCCCCTTTACTCATTGGCCGGTCAACAAGCCAATCAGAGTCACCAGCTCTCTTATGTAAAGGTCCCCATAGCTTGTAATTGGTCACATTATGCAGCTTGTCATAGAACTCCTGGTATTTTCAGGTGTCCCATAGAAAAAGCATGGAAAGAAAGAGCAGGGGGAGAAAAATGGTTCTCTGACTGACGTAATTCCTGACATTTTCATAAGGATGCTTTAAGTGCTCCTGCTGTTATAAATGTGTGTTTTCAGTACAGTGGCAGTGATATTACATTCTATCTCAGTGGTCTTAAGAGTTGCGCATGGCTCAAAACCAGAGAATGTTTGGCACAGATGAACAGAAAGGTTTTGTGTCCCTCTGTAGTCGGCCATGCTGGACCTGGTGGACATATTTGGCCCCTCATCTGAGGCCCCGCCTCAGCCGAGTGACCCTTGGAACTCTGCCCAGCCCACCGATGACATCACCTCTGACCCCTGGGACTCTGTAGGTGGGTGGCTCATCACATAAAACACCCATTCTGTGAGTATGTGTGTTTTTTTTAATGCTTCTCACTGAATTTTGTGTTTTTTTTTGCCTGCCTGTCATCACAGCGGTTCACTCCAGCACTCCTGTGATTGGTAGCCCTTGGACAGCCCCGCCTTCAAACTCCAACGCATCCAATCCTTGGGCTCCATGTGCCGACTCGCACACAGATCCCTGGGAAGCTGCACCCGTCTCCCCCAGTCCTGTCAATCATGCATGGGAAAGCCCAACAGGCGGAGGTTCCTCTCAGAAACACCAGCCTCATCAAAATTCATATACGCTGCAGTTTTCAATATCTGTCATAACTTTAAGATGTGCGCTCTGCTTAAGAGTATACTGTTTACAGCAGGTGGTGATGGGACAGATCCGTTTGCTGCACAAGAAGACGAGAACCCTACACAGGAGGTTCCTCGAGTGTCCTCCCCTCAACCTGCTAGTCCCACAGGTAGTGTAGTACAAGACTGTACGGTGGATTTGACTGTATAATTGGATCTGACAGAAGCAATAAATCTTCACATTGACAGTGGTTGTAGTATAGTCGGCCAGCTCCGAGATGTTTGACTACTTTACACTTGTTTCTATTTTTTCGCTCTTACTTTATCGGCAATGATATGTTGTGGTTTCTTTCTTTTGACAAATGTACTTATTGTAAGTCGCTTTGGACAAAAACGTCTGCTAAATGTAAATGTAAATGTGTTAAATTACATCACATTTAGCAATAATGTACCACGGATGGACACAAGTTAATGTCTAATACAATAGCACTGTCACAAATTACAGTATTACCATTATAATACTTGAAAAATGTAGCAGGCGTGCACCCAATTATGTTTTTGGAACTTGTTTCTGTCCTGTAGATGCAGAGCTGTTTGGGGAAAAGGCCGACTCTGACCCATTCGCTGGATCTGATTACGAGCCAGATCCATTTGGGACTGACCCTCAGTTGAAACCCCAAGTAAACGGACGAGAGTCGGCCAGCCCGGAGATGTTCGACCTTTCCCGGCTAGCCCCCCCGCTCAGCGCTCCATCTACACGTGTGTGCCGAACCCCAGAGACCTTCCTGGGAGCTACGGGGGCGTCGTTGGTCAATTTGGATGTTCTGATACCTTCCAACCCTCCTAGCAAGATGCACAATAACCCCTTCCTCTCAGGTAACTCACAACCATTGAAGAACTCATGTGCTATAGTTGCAGGAACATTCTGTCTCATTATATATCAATATGTATCACGTTTCTGCTGGTCAGTTACATTGTCTCTACATTTTATCTGATGTTTGGAGCATTTGCTGAATGTGACGTGAACACATTCCATTATTGTGATATTATTAAAAAGTGACCCACCAACTCGATTGTGTCTCCTCAGGTCTGAGTGCTCCTTCTCCCACGAACCCCTTCCACTGTGACCAGCCTCGCCTCACCCTCAACCAAATGCGGCCGTCCTCCACATCCCCGCTGCCGCCCCACATGCTCTCCTACAGCCCGTCGCTGCCCCTCCCTCTGCACCACCACACGCCCATCCTCCCCTCCTCTCTCACGCAACCTCCCGCTGGACTCCTGGACCTTCCCTCCAACCTCCCGCAGCCCTTGCTCCCCCTCTCTCCTCGGCCGGCGCAGCGCTCCCAGTCACAGACACACAGCCACAACCCCTTCCTCTGAGACCTCCTGCACCCGTTGGAGCTCTGGTTCGCAGAGGGCGATGACAGAGTGGACTCTTTTTTGGATGAATCTATGCCGACTACAGTGACTAGTTTCAATGAACCTGAGCTGGACTGCGGATCCTGGTCTGATGTCATCGTGCACACTTGAAGCAGACAAAAATTGGACCGGATGTATTTGTGTCTGTCTAAAGACACGTCAGCTGCTATATAACCTGAACTCTTGAAGAAAAGCTAACTCACACAGACACACACACACACACACTCAGGCGCACTCAAGGGTGCATAGACACAAACACGCACACGCCACCAAACTAACAGGGTGTATCACAACAGCCCCTTTGATGCCTTTACCCCATCAACCATGACCACTCTGAGCACCCTCTGACCACAGAGCCAGAACTGTTCCTTCGGAAGACCGCGATGGAGCCACATATTTTGATTGTCCACCAAGATTCACCAGGATCCTTACCGCTGCTGCTCCACCGACGAAAGCATGAATGCATCCCACCCCCGAGACAAGCTATTCTACTCTGCCTAGCACCTGAGACGAGTTCTTTAAATAAATCCCCTTTTTCTGATGAGTCACATAGTATCTGGAGCTTTGTTGGCACAATTGAATCACTGGAGAAAGCCCAAAAGTGTGTTACTGCTAGATTCAAGACAGCATTCAGCACTGTTCAAGAACTAACTGACTCGCACATTCCTCCCTACATATACACAATGATATCTATTACCTTGTTACCTTACGAGCAACACTATCTGGTCCTAAGTTAGTTACGTTATTTGTCTTAGTAGCCCTGAAGGTATCCAGGTGGTTCCGACCTGGACTAAACCAGCCCTAGCTCAACTTGACTGTCTCAATCATGGACCTACACTGATCGCACCCTGTCAGACCCGCGTGCCTGTCTTCTACAGTTGACCCACAATGCATTGCCGGCTGGTTCATATTAGGATGTAAAGGAGGACCTCAGGGAGACCGCTCTGTCCCTCCTCCAGTGAAATCCAACCTGAGTGAATGGAGAGGCATTCATCTACAAATAGAACAACAGGGAGATCGATGGTTTTATTGCAGATAGGAGCATTAAAGTGAGGGATGACGAGTACAGATATAGGAGGAGTAAAAGGAGGATGCATAGATCGAAGGTAAATAGGTAGCAGGTGATAAGCTGATGTATTGATGAGCAGCAGCTCCCCTCCTCTCCTCTGCCGTCACTTCTGTGTTAGGAACAAGAGAACCACACTGAACCTGAATGTGAAATGCCTGCCTATAGATACACACAGGCTTAGTACATATGTATTTAACAGAATGAGACCTACAAAGTATTATAAAATAATATACCAATAAATGAATGGTGTTTGCATTATAATTTCTGAATTGTTCATATGATTGATTGATGAGTTATTCCTTCATGGTTTCATTCATTGTTCATTACTGACTCGGATTTAACTGACTTAAAAGTTACATATTATCACGAATAGGCCTAAATGCTTTCAAGAAAGATGGAACATCAGTCACAGATAAGGCAGTAAAGCACAACGCTCTTTGTTGATACAAATACAACATAATCAGAAAGTGTTGGGTATGTATAAAGGAGAATAACATTTAGGGTTAGTGCAATACAGAGGTTTAGTATTTAGTATCAACCAGATTGGTCCCAATCTCTGATTGATTCCATATAAAAATGCAGGAAATGAAGTGGTGTAAGAGGAACCTGCTTAAAGGATAACTATTAGTTACATATCAAGCAGTTACGAGGCAACACTATCATTCATTTGGGGCCATTCACTTTCTTTTAAACACACATGTACTAACATCAACAGGAGCCAAGGCAAGAGTTTGGCGCTGTATTTTGGTGCTCAAGAGAAGAGTTGACATGATGCAGTTCACTCATCGACCGCTAGATGTTAGTGTTGACCCAATGTACACATGTTTTTCCTTTCTGCACCCTGCAGATTCTTTCTAGATGTGGGGTCCTAGGGGACTCGATAAATGATTATTTTACATGTGGAATATAAAATTGTCACAATGACGGCAGCCAACACCCTATAGGCTCCAAGTAGTAGTATTGTTAACAGCAGCTGTAGCACAGTAATGTGCTTGCAATGTAACATATAAATAAAATAAAACATAACACAATATACTCAAACACACATTTTTGAATGTTTCAGAAATGTGGCTTATATTTTTCCAGATACCTCGTCATGGACTTAAGTATTCATAGACCAGTACTGCCTTATGAAGTGAACAAAAGATGGATATGCCATCATTAGTCCCTGTTGCTGGTAAAACATGGCCTCTCCATGTTATTCATTTATAATGCGTCCTGTCAGCACACTTTATGTTTCCTATCTGCATAAGATAAATTACAATAACCACAAATTCTCTCAAAAGGTCAATTAGGCAAAATTTCTGAAGCGAAACTAAAGTAATCCAATCATGTTGGAACCCCCACACACACTCACACACTTGCCTTTTCTTTAATGTCTGGCATTTCTGTCCAAACAAAATCAAGTGCGGTCTGATGACAGATCTGAACAGCTGCAGCCTCGACTTCCAGATACAGTAATTCAACCCATGTTATGTTATTTGGAGGATGGGGTTCAATTATTGTAAGAACGGTTGTGAGAGGGAATGCAGAATATTTGTCTATTGCAAAAGTATATGAGAGGCCCCATGGACCTGCGGTGCAAGGAATTGGTCAAACTCATGACCTCAACCTGAACCTGAAACATCTGAGTTATATAATTGTATTTTAGTCAATCCTGCATGGCTCTCTGCAACAATCAGGAAAGTAACACAAGCATCTCATAATGCCTTTGCGAGCTACTTCAGAGTACACCAGCATACAGTCTTTCTCCTGTTAAGCACATGTGTGAGCATTGTTGCATGTGTACAGTTAGACCAAATGTTCATAAAGGTATCATGCACTCAAGCGTGAGAGAATCATTCCTGGTCTGTTGCCCCCCTGGAGCTGTTGTTTCTGGCCTGCAGTGAGACGTTCAATTTAAAGAAGTATTCAGAGTGATAAATTAAACTTAGTCTGAGCAGGACAACGCTGCAATGTGGGAACAATTATTCTCCAGCGTAAACCTTAAACCACGTCCTGTCTGAGTGGTGCCCTGATTAATGGGGATTGTGTGTCTGGGTGTACTAAAATGCAGGACTTCATTAAAAATAGCACTCGAGTTAAGCAGCTTATGTTCCTTCTGGCTCTTTATCACTCATGAATTGTCAGAAATAAAACACAACAAACGAGGATTAATACGATGATGGGGGCTGTCTGTACTGTGGAAGTACTACAGATCTGATGGGTAACAGAGTTTGGATATTCATAATCCAGGACTGATGTTATTTTATTCCTCTCTCAGGTCATGAATTGTCGGATGATTCCTCCATCTGCTAAGTGCTGTGATGTGAATGAATTACGGAACTGTGGTTGTTAATTTAAATATATCTTAGTCACTCAGAATGACTCACACATTCTGATGAAATACCTGGAGCTGGTTCAGCAGTACAAAATATACCGTTAAACTCACACTGACCCCCCCCCCTTACTTTCCTTTCGGAGAGAATATGACAACGATGCTCAAAAACAATATTTCAGCCCTTCCTGTTTTTCAGTCTGCTGACCAAGACAAACCCTCCCATGCTGCTGCTGCCGACGTTAACATCAAAATCACATGTGGTTCATCAACATTACATCCAAAAATCTTTTACTTCAATGAGTATATGCTTTGAAATCCCAAATGATCTGAATGTACATGAAAATACAATTTTGAAAATATTGCAGTAAAACAGAGTAACACCAGTTTTTTCAGGCCAGGACCCCTTGGCTTATAGTGACACGGTGGAGGGACCCCTATTACATGTCATATAAAATTGCAATGCTTATAAAAACCCAGCCAAGATAATAATTGTTGACAGATTCATATATGTATGAATATAGTACATATTGTAATGAAACTATTCTTTAATTTCTACATCACAATTTAACAACATAACATAGGAAGATTTATTTTTTGCTAACTATAAGTTGTATTCACGTTAACATAAACCCGTCCTAAAAGGTTACTGATCTTGAAAATAGTTATCAGGTGAAATAAATTAGGTTTCATAACAATGTAACAATCTCCATGAGCCCTCGGCCTCTAGATGAAGGCCATGAAATGGGAATGAAAGCTTCTGAAAACATCCAGTGAACCTAAATTGCCGAGAATAACTTATATAATAGAAATACATTTCAAACCATAAGTGATTTTAGTGTTTAGGAACCCAAATCAATAAAGGCTGTTTACTTAAAAAAACACCAAGTGCCTGGATTCCATTGCGATTGTCCGCATTTATTAACATTTTGAATTTAATTGAATTTATGGGAAATGTCCAGTTCTTCTTATTTTAATCCATACATTTGGAGAGAACATTTTAAAACATCTTTTTAATCTGCGTGTGGAAATGACCGGAACCGGAAAGCCGTTTTACACGCTGTCGAACGCGTCACTCATTCCAGGTGATTGACGGTTCATCACAGCGAATCAGACGTCCGTCCGTGTTTCGTACGAGCCAATGAACGTCTGGAATGCATTGTTTGCGGAAGTTGTGAAGCCTTTAGCCGCGCAGCGAGTTTCCGTTACACGTTTTTCCTCAATGTTTCACTTTGAATGTCGCTAAAATGTCCAGAACACCTTTCAAGAGATGTTTGTGTGTGGTCGTGCATATATTTTACATTTTCACAACAGATAAAATGAGTGTTGACGTGTAGCCAACGTGGGTCTCTCCTCGTCACCGACTGTCTTTTTAAACTCCCGTTCTTCATCGTTTTCATAAATCCCGGTTATAATAAACTGGTCGCAGATGAGTCGCGGACTCTCCAGGCTCCGGGGTTGACATGAATCCAGCGAAGCGGCTCCGCGCCTTCCCTGGAAATGAGGCTGAAGCACCGACGGGAGGGCAGGAGGAGGAGGAGGAGGAGAGAGCAGTGGACGTGGTGGGTGATAGACCGACACTCTCCCATACACAGATCATATATGTAACGCTGCTGATGCAACACAGAGTATACTGAATGAGATTTGAGAAAGTCGGACTTCTGATATGATAATGTCAACTCTAGCTATTCATTTTTATACCATCTATGATGATTTACACTCTAATGTAAACAAATATATCCAGTCATATACCTCTCTGAATGAATTCCCTGAACCGATGGTCCAATGATATTGTATGGAGTCTCCATGGCTGCTTGTTCATACATCACTTCGTTGCATTGACTGTAGAATCAATCTTTTGTTGTCTGTTACCAGAGTATTGTCATGCCGATGTACAATGCATCCTGTTGGCTGGATGAATGTCTAGAGGGCATATTACACCAAGACTTCACCGGGACCATGGAGCTCTCTGTCTTTGACGATGCAAGCACCGTAAGTTTGTTTGTTTGCATATTTACAGGCCCATATGTAATCTGTATCCAAATATGACACCTTGAAGATGATGTGTGTGTGTGTGTGTGTGTGTGTGTGTGTGTGTGTGTGTGTGTGTGTGTGTGTGTGTGTCTTTAGGATGACTCCAGGAAAGTGGTAGAGGGTTGGAGGGAGAGGCTGGAGGCCAGGGGCATCTCAGCTGTGATCTCTGGCCATAAGTCTGCCCAACCCAGAGGAGGTCAGTAGACTTTTAGGTTCTTTATCTAATCAAAACTATTACGTCGGAAGTTCATTTTTCATATAGGTGGGTTGATTGTATTGTCAAAACTACTCATAATTCAGTGAGTGGTTAAGAAAAATTAGTAATGCATGTTTGTGATCCATTAAAGTAAGATATGTAATAGGAGTGTTCCCAACCATTCTTAGTTGACTGAATTTTGTCGACTAATCAGATGTGTAAAACCCCACATTTTGTGTTTCTCCCCATAGAATCACACAAAAATACTTTAAATCTTGTGTTTACCAGCTATGTGTTGATAGATTTTCATTCAGCATGAAAAGAATAAAAAGGAAATCTAGAAGTCAACTGAGGCCGAAATGACCAATTAGTTGACTAAGGAGGGTCAACCCTAAGAATTATTATACACTTTGTATTGTCCAAATCTTTTCTGCTAATTGAATATTTTATTTTTGTTACTTCTTTAACCTTGTCTTGAAAAGTACTATACAAGTTATTATTACGTTAAGAGGTGATGCATTCTTCCTAGTCTGTAATAATTGTGTTATTGCTGTGTTCACTCCGCCCATAATGGAAACCCATCAGTTGGAAACCAGAGTTATAAACATCTGTCAGTAGGTCAGCAAGAGTGAACAAATGTTGTTTTTAAATGTAGAATCTTGGTGTTTAGTCTAAGTAGTTTGTAGTTTTATTTTCTTCTGATTAAATTAGGGAAGAAGAACATAAAACATAAAACAGCATCACTGATGGACGACTGTTTCATTCATATGACGGGTTTGGTTTCACATTTTGAAAATTACATTATGTTATTGTCAGTGTTTGTCACATGTTTAATGGTTAACATGATAATTACTTACACATGGCGAAACGGTAACCACACAGAGGAATATACAAACATACTCTATTCTTTTGTCTTTCAGTGGGATATGCAAAGAATAAGGCAACTTCTCAGAGTTGTGGAAAACACTTGTGCTTTCAGGATGCGGTAAGTGTGTGTGTGTTTGTGTGTGTGTGTGTGTGTGTGTGTGTGTGTGTGTGTGTGTGTGTGTGTGTGTGTGTGTGTGTGTGTCAGACGGAGCATGTTTCATTTCACTGTGCAGATGTCTTTCATAACACATACAGTAGGGAGTCTAAACTAATTAGATCATATTGGTTTGTCTAAATATACGCGCTGTACATGGACACGCAGACCTCAGCCTCTCAGGGACTGTTTGACAGACCTGTCAGAACTTATGACTAACGAGTTGAGCACAGCGTTTGATAAATGTGAGTTTCATGTGACTATGTTCATGTGAGTGGAAGCTCTGTCTTTGAAACGGTGCTTCGTCGTCACTCGTCAACAAATAAAAAGCTGCATGATCTCTGTTCAGATGTATTGTTCTTTATTACTCTTAACTGCTTGAGTCACAGAGGCAAGACGATAGGAAAAACTTTATTTAAATGCTTGTTTTCCAAATGGAGTTCAGATAGATGGGAGGTAGGCTATGCTAACATTGTAGCTACTCCATCACCACTTAAAATAACGTCATCTAGACATAAATACGGCAGAGACCTTGTAGATTATACCATAGACGGTCTATGGTTTATGTTTTGTTTAGTCTCTGTACAAATGTACGGTTCTATCGTGCTCTGGATGACCACTGACTGCTACAATATTTTTTATATCCATGTCTGATACCGTGTCAGAGATAGTGGGGAAAATAGTAATCCAACCAAGCAGTTATTTAGAGAGACAGCATACATATGTAAATGAAGGCAAAGTAAATTCTTATACTTAAAGTATACGCTGAATACTGACTATAATTAACATAGTATCTGATATTTCTGTCCTCAAGGATGACGTTATGTTGCCCCAAAGAGTTCGTCTGCAGTATGAGGCATCTGTCCTCCACCCTAACTCTGTAAGTTCTCACCCAAGTATTTGCTTACTCACTTCCTTTCCTCTCTGTCCCACTCTGCCTCCACGCCTCCTACACTCCTGTTCTCCTCACTTCTCGTTATGACCTTCTCTCTCACCAACCCCTCCCCAAAAAACATTCATGTTGGTGTGAGTGAGCCTGTGTGTGTGTGTGCGCGCTTCCATGCAGTTGGCATGCAGAACAGTGTTGAGTATCCGGTGTTGATGCTTTCTGTGGCCTGCCAGGTCAGAGGTCAAAGGCCGTGTGTGTGAGGGGAAGTGAGGGAGACAGCATGGAGACAGCAGGCTTGCTGCCCTGCACAAACAGCCCGCCTCTTTCTGTTATGGCAGTAATATTTTATTGTTGGATAAAAATATACTCTTCTACTTTGTTAGTCAGTTCTGTTTGAGCTCTCCCTTCTTTATGGAAGCCTCTCTTTCCTTCTCATTGATCCCTCTCTCCTCTGACATTTGGCCAGTATGTATCAGAAAAGGGTACACCTGATATGATTCAGATCGTCTGAAATATGAATTGTTTGTAGGAAAACTGTCCAAAACCTAAAAATATTTACATTACTATCATATATGAAAATAAAACTAGTAACTTACTAGATACCTTTGGCAGTGCGTTTCCAGAATTGCTGCAAATGTTTTCCTGAAAGGAAAATATTTTTCATGCTCATGTGGCGTATGTGTTTTTTCATAACAGCTGATTGGCTGTAATGTTCGGAGGGTTCCAGAGGGATCTACTGAGCGTTACACTCGCTGGATCAACACAATCACTCAGGATCAGCTCATCACACAGGTAAATACCCTCAGCTTGGTACAGCAATGTGTGTGTATGTTAAAGGTCGTGTGCCAGGCACCCAGCAGGTTAGATGGAAACAGGATGCATACCTGCTGTCCGCAGTTTCCACGGAAATGTGGCAGAAGACTGGACGGAGGACACAGACTCACTCCTGACCTCTCTGTCCATCCCCGTCCCCCCAGAGGAAATGGGTCACACTGCCAGCTGTCTGCTGGGGTTAGTGCATAGGGGAAACTGTTAGCAGTGGAAAACCGTGGCAGAAAAAGTACTGCAAGCTTAATTCTGTTTCAGCTGGACATTTTGATATATAAGAGTTGTATAAAAGGTTTGTGTAAAGAATCCATCCCCAAAAATGAAATGCTCGCCATCAGCTTCTGCACTCCACCATGTAGGATTTCATGAGAAATGATTTGATGGCCCAAAACACAGAAGTAATTATTTCCGAGCAGGAGGAGCTGGAGTTTCCTGCTGTGGCAGATGGTGAAATTAATAAATATGGAAAGTTGTGAATGGTCAGGATCCAAGTGTCATCTGCCAAGTGTTGTCAAATATTTATGACAGTATTATCGCCTGATCGGACACGGGCACAGTGCCGGCTTGCTAACGCGATACTATAATAACGTGCCGTAATTGTGCTGCAGTATCACAGTGCATTTGGCAGTATTGGTCATAAAAGGCTGGATATAAACTAGCAGAGAGTGGTGACTGAGAGGTGTTATAGAGTGAAAATCTTTACATACCACTTTTACAGCCAGATCTTCCCCTTTCACCTTATAACATCATCCCATTAATCACTAAATGATGAGTGATATGAATGTGACACCACTGGCAGCATTTCTATTTATGTAGAGTAGGAAGACTACTGTTGCTGTCTGAACAAAACATTCGGTCACCAAGGATACAGGACAACCTGGACTCACTCTCACTCTAACACACACACACACACACACACACACACACACACACACTCAGGCGCGCGCTGTCTGCTTAACTCTTTAGCAGGCATTCCTGGATATGTATGTGATATTAAGTTTCATGGAGCATGAGAGTGAGATCATACATTGATTCTGCAGGCTTAAAGGCAGCTCGTTTCTCTTCCCGTTTTTCTTTCTTCACTATATCTGCCTTTTGCTTCCAGTTTGCAGGCAGAGAAACAGAGTCTAACCAAGTTAAACCAGAGATTTACTCGGTGTGGGGCTCGTTTAACTCGATCCAGAGGTCGACCCTGAGTGTTCATCTGCAGGGCATTAGATATGGTGATCCTAAACCTTCCCTTCCCCTTCTAACATCCACACCCTCTCTCTCTCTCTCTCTCTCTCTCTCTCTCTCTCTCTCTCTCTCTCTCTCTCTCTCTCTCTCTCTCTCTCTCCCTCCCCCTGGTTTCCCAGAACTCATTCTTATTCATGCTTTTGGCCACAACTTACATCTGCAAAATGTTGCAATATTACAACAGAATGGAGAGGAGATGAACGTAGGTGGACACACACACACACACACACACACACACACACGCATACACACAGACACACACTAGATTCTGTCCAGCTGTTCGATTGGCTGAATCCAGATGTTTTTCCCCAATTTTCTTCATCTGTGATGCATTTTAGTTTTGCAGCATTCAACTTCAACCAAGAACAGTCACGCACACGTGCACATCTACTACACACACACACACACACACACACACACAGAATGTGAAACACAGTGACATAGTTGAAGGAGGAAACAGCTCAACCTGGAATGACCCTAAGATTTAAAAGCAACAATAGTACCGAACAACACACACACACCCACACACCAGTGAGAGGAGGAACAGGAAGGGGCGGCGGTCTGGGGAGATGGGTGGGCAGCAGTGGAACGAATAAGCGGGGCCCTAAAAGAGAAAGAAATGTAGGTGCCATAATGTGATCCTGGTGTATTAAAGAGGTTGTGGTTAGAGAGAGAAGGAGAGGCCAAAACAAAGTCATTAGTCAAAGATCATGGGCGAGAGGATGGAAGTGTGTATCCTTCCCCTGCACACTTCAGGAAGCACACACTTCTGCAAGAGAGCACATGCGGCTGCACTCTAACCTATTTTGTTTGCAGGATTAGAAGTTCTCCAGAGTCCTTCTCCACTTGACTGCTCGTTCCGAAGAGCCAAATGGGAAATATCCCCGAGCCATCCGGCCGTGTTTCGGATGATATGAATGTTATGTTCTCTAACCACAACAAGAAGTTCCTTTATTTATGAAGCGGAGCTGAAACAGAAGGCTGGTTCCTGTGTAATCAGTTTGGCTGCTCACTGTGTGTCCACGACATACTTGTGACATCACTGATATTATGTGGTTTCTGTGTCCACATGTTCTGTGTTACAGTCTGGACGTTTGTTGCATCTTAGGTTTACATGTCTCACGGGCCCACAGTCGTCATGCCGACATGGTTCTGCTCAAGGACCTGGTACCTAAAGGTTGGACCGTTTGATGAAGGAGGCAAGGTGAGAGCAAGGGAGGCAAGATTCCAAAACACCTTTCACTCTTTGTTTGTCTACCCACAATGCAATTTAATAATTGGGCTACCAACAAAACCATCATAAAACCATCATAAAATACTCAATCAAAGAAAGTTCAACCCAAACTCATCTGAGCTCCGTTAGCACGTGAATATAAAGGTTTGACAACAATTAACAGTCGTCTCTGACTATAATCTCACATTCTGCTTCCTCCTCTTCAGGGAGTCCCGGAGGACTTGCTCTTCTTCTACCAGAGTCTCCGTGAGGGAGGGAGCGTAGCCAGGGTCGATCAGTGCCTGCTGGTGTACCGTTACCATGAGAAGGCTGCCACACACTCTGTAACAGAGTCAGTCTGACTTCAAGCCTCAGCTACAGTCACACACACACACACACACACACACGTTTGGACAAAGTGCTGCTCCTACAAGTATTCCCAGCTGCCCGCTGGCATCAGATTTTCTCAGGGTTCGATTCGTTTTCGTAATCTGAAGATTTTTCAGAATATAGTCTTGGAATCCCAGACACTTTCCCAGCGTATGAATCAGGAATGTCAACCTCGTAACTTCTCTCTGTGGAATGTTTCGTATCTCTCAGACCCTGTCGGGAGGAATTGTGAACCGTGGGTGTGTGTGTGTGTGTGTTTAGTGTTTTAAGATTCTGACACTCCTGCTGTTTTCTGTGCTTCAGCAAGGTCATGTAGTGTCTGCAGGTGCGTGCGAGTGCCTCAAATTGTAAAACACACCAAAGGAGAACTTCTTTCCTGCCTCCCCTCCTCCCACATCTCCCCCGCTTTCATCCCCTCTTTCCTTCCTCCCTTCCTTCCTCCCCTGTGTCTGTCCGCCCCTCGTTTATCTACCCGCGTTGACGCACTCCTTCACCAATCGCCCTCTTCTCTGTCTTCATCTGTCATCTGTCTTATTCTCGGACGCCTATTTCAAGCTCGCCTTGCCTACTTTCCACTGTCCCCCCCCCTTCTTGTCACCCCTTCCCACCCACAGCCCACCTACTTCCTCTCTTTAGTTAAATAAAACCATCATCTTCTTTCTGTCTCTCTCACACATCATGTAACCGTAGAGGCTGTGTCGGCGAGGTGAGAAGTGTGCTTTCAAAAAGTCACGATGGGGGGGCCAAGTAGTAACTGAGAAGAGGGGCTTCTCAAAACAGAACGCCTCTGTTTGCAAATGTGAAGCGTGTGTGCCAGAGTGCAGGAAAGTGTGTTTGCCTTTTGATCTGCAGGGTTTTAGGAGGGTGAAGGCTTCAGTATGTGTATACAGATACAGTTTATAGTAAATCCCTGCCAGGTCTTAGAATCAAAGCCCGTAGAGAATGTAAAGGAAAGTAATGTTGAGACCACCCGCGCGTTGTGATGGCGGTGGGTTTGTTTGTCATATGAAGCCCACTGTTAGACCCAGTAAGGCGCTCACACACACAAGAGCGCCTCCTTCGAATTTGTCCATACAATTACTCAACAACGTGCATGTTTGAGAGAGACAGGAAGAGGATAAAAGCGCGTGTGTGTGTGTGTGTGTGTGTGTGTGTGTGTGTGTGTGTGTGTGCGTGCACACAGCTGTGCATATCAGTCAAAAGGCAGGCAACAGGCAACAAGCTCAGTTAAAACAGCCAAAATGTTTTCCATTCACTTGAAAAATCAGACTGTTTATCAAAATTCAGCCCTTGTTTTTTTAATCAAGGGCAGTGAATGCTTTTGGAAAATCATTTTAAAGAGGAGATTACAGTCTGATACTAAAACTATGATTCCAATTTATTATTATTATTTGGGTCTCATATTTACCTTCCATTTATTTTAGCTGGGATACTTTTGTTCTTCAAAAAGCAATCACTGCAGTCTGACAAGCAAAATACACGAGCAGTCAGGCTGTAAAGAAGCCAATCATTTAGCAAAATGATCCTAACCACTTCTTTTGGAGGACAAACTGGAACCAAATGCACCTGAAATGTTGATAAGAATCATTAATTGCACAGAAAAACACTCTGAGTATACTAGTTGTACACACAAAGTACAACTGTAACAATTGTTACTGGGAAAAATTACGGCTAGAACTTTGAATATGAGACCCAAATTATAATAGACTGCAAATATGCTTTAAATTAATAGTTCATACACATTTTGGAAAAGTAACTTATTTGCTTATTTTTGTGCCAAGAATTAGATTAGAAGATGGATAGCACTAGTATTGTCTTCAAGGTTGCCTGGTAACAAGAGGTTACCAGGCAACCAACAGAGACCCCTGGAAGTAGAAATGAATACATTCTTAAAAATAAGAAACGGTCCCAACACACACCTCTGACACGTCTTACAGACAGCAGCATGCTTTTAAAACGTGTGCATTACCTTCTAAAGCTTCCTCTGACCTTTGACACATCTCTGTTACCAGGGAAACCATTTGGAATCTGCGAGTGGACTTCCTGCAGGAGAGAGTCCTCAGCCAATGGGAGAGCTTCACCATATGGAATGCGGGGAAACAGGGCCGGAAGCTGTACCGAAGCTTGAGCCCGACCAATCAGAAGAAGGTGCGCTACCTGCAGCTATGCAGTGGGATGTGAGACACATAGAGCTGGCAGGAAAAGACTGTGATGTGCAGCTTTCACCGCCGTTTTTGATTCCTCCATCAGGTGAAGGCGTTCTGTGACGTTGACGAGAACAAGATCCAGAAGGGCTTTTACACGTACGAGGAATCCAAGGTGAGATCAGCCAAGAAGTACAACAGGTTCATTGCCATTCAGTGTGAGAAAGCTAAGACCAACGACGACTCTTTTCTCTTGACGTCCCTCCAGCAACGACCGAAGCCAAAAATCCCAGTCCAGCACTACAAGGACGCCTCTGGCCCCTTCATTATCTGTGTTAAACTGGTGAGCTGAAAACGTGTTTGTGTATTGTATGTTTGCTGTGTCTGACCGCCTGTCCCTCAGGTCTGTAATCCAAGTTAACAACATAATGATGGAGGGCGTGTGCCCAGCACAGGACATCACACACACACACACACACACACACACACACACACACACACACACACATGCATACAAAGCGGGCAGTCAGGAAATGAGTGGAGACAGCAGCCAGATCTTTGATGACGTGACGATTATGCAAACATCTGATGTTCAGTTGTTTCATTCTTCAGTTTTGTACATTTTTGTATTGCCAGTATTCACAGCTATTGCTTTGCCTTCTCCTTTTTTATACATTTTTTATTGATGTACAATAACACACACACACACACTCTGCTGTTTTGGATGCCAAATCACTAACTGCCTATTCATCACCTAGCCAGATTCAAGTCAAATCTAGAGTAACCCACCCTAGGGAGGCTACTAATTGCTCAATTATGGGAATTGGGGGACGTAATCATGGTCCGAGGACAAGCAGATCTGGACTCAATCATTCTCACTCTCCCGTTCTGTGTGACACGCACACACACCTGGACTGCATCACACACGTTTTTCATACTGCAGATGTAACAATAATCAACAAATCATCAACTAATACAAATCATTTGAAGGTTGTACCTCGTCCATGGTTAAAGCGAGTGTATTGTTGACGAGTGTGAACCTCGTAAGCCTGTATACAAACTTTGACTTTGGTTCAGTGCAGTTAAGACACTGAAGACAGCCAGGACTCATTAAAGAAGACAACGCAAGTGGGGGAGTTTAAGAGCAAAACATCATTCTTCTTATAATGCTTTCTTTGTGTGTGTCTTTGTTTATTCCACTCTGCTTTTCATTTCTGTTGTTTCTCTGTCTGTAGGACATGACAGGAGGCATTCTGGAGGAAAACCTCAACTCTTTGAAGTTAAAGGAAGGAACAGATTACTACCATTTCAACTGACTGCTGAGTAATGGAGGCAACTAGAGGAGCCCTGCAGCCTTTTTACAGGCTAAGAGAAACACACAGACTATGGGAGCAGCAGGTGATGAGAAAAGAGTGAACTGAACACTGGGACAAAGTCAGTGACAATACCAAGACAAAGGAAAGAGAAGTTCAGAATGTATTTTAAGTGTTAAAAGTTTCTGCACGAGGAACGGCAGCATAACTTTATTGTTTATTTCAGAAGCTAAATGTTTAGTTTACGTTTCCTCTGTCAAGTTTATAACTAACATTTTGTCTTGTTTTGCTGCTTAAATGTCCCATGATTACTATGCATGTGGAAACTTTTACTGTTACTCAAAGCAGCCTCTCATCACTGAAGTAATGTTTCTGTTCATTTTTACACTTCTGTATTTTTTTTGTACGAATCAAACAAACTATAGCTGATTTTGTGACCTGGCGATTGAGGCTAGTCTTCCCCATGTTATCAGTCTTTGTGTGAACATAAGCGAATCATGTCCTGGCTGCACCTCTGACTGAGTGGTATGGATCATCTGGATCATACGCGAATATGCGTAGTTCCACAACTTTCTAATTATTCCTGCTATGAGTTTGAATATGGGCGTTTAACCTGACCTGGAGTTGAAAGAGATGGTGAGAAAGACAAAGAACAGGACGTGACCCCGTATGTTTTACAGGGCATTTAGGACATGTTGACCCTTGGAGGAATAATGCGTTTTCTGGACTAAAGTCGGCATTTGTCAACTTTTAAGCTTGAACTTGTGTTGAAGTCATCAGCACGTCATCACAGAAGGTTCAACTTATGAAGGGTGGGTTGTTTTATAACCAGAATCACACGGGTTTCTCAACAGCTTTCTCTGATGCAACCATGCAAAATGGGATGCAGGAACACAGCTGCCACAAATGTACAAACATGGATCCTGCACGTGTTTGTTTTTCTTTCCCTGGGTCTCTTATGAAATCTAAAGAACAATAACCTCTTTAAGAGGGTGCAGTTCTGATACATAAACACATACAATAAAGTTTATTTTACCTCACAGAGTGCGGAGGTTTTCTGTCCAAAGGTAAACAGACCTTTCCCCACAAAATCTCCCGTGGTGTTTCCTGGGTCGGTAGCGTGGTCCGCCTTACTGTAAATCTGCCCGCAGCAGTGGCGGTAAAAAGAAGTGGAGGGGGTCTTCAACGATTTAACATTTTACTTTCACTACCTTTTGTTTGTTATCATAAACTTAACGTTCATTTGCACGGTCATGTGAAGGCTCAGAATCACTGTGTCATTAGAAAGTAGGCTTGAATTCATGGACATAGAACCCCCTTCCCTTGTTTTGTCTTTACTATCTTAAACCCAAAGATATTCAATTCAATTTACTGTCTCATACGACAAAGACAAGCAGCACATTTAACTTGCAACCACAGTGTAATCGGAATTTGAAAATTACTCAAAAAAATACAATTCTGGTTGACAAATCTTCTGTTTATCTTCAATTAATGGATGGGCTAAACTGTTGTCTGTAACTTTTGTATTTTTTATATAATATATAAAATTATGCTAGGTTGGTTGGTTGGTCTACCACTTTGGTCCCATGGCAGAATTAAAATTACTTTGGTGATCTCCTGATTTTTTCTCTAGTGCTAGCATCAGGTATAACATTTTAATATGTCAAGTACAATTTATTTTATGACTCCAATAGAATGATGCAGGAATGAGTCCTAAAACCTGGACATTTGTTAGCATTTTTGCACATCCAGCTCCCTACTATCGAAATCAGTGTTGTTTTGTCATGGGTGTCTTTTTTTTTGGTTGGATGAGGTCTTGGGTCAACACAAGCTCAAGGGATTTTTGGCTCATTTATAATTCAACAGTAGCCTTTTAACTTCTGGCGATTGCATTCACGCTTCAAAATTCCTAAAAATGGTGTTCATCTGTATACAAATACAAATACCGTTACGTATTTTCTGCAATAATCCAAAATCCTATTGGCTTTTTGTCCAGTGTGCTAACTTCCAAGCTAAATGCTAAGTGCTAATTAGCAAACGTTAGCATGCAAACACGAAAAAAAGATGATGAACGAGATAAACATTATACCTCAACGTGTTAACATTGCGAGCGCGTTAGCCTGCTGACATTAGCATTGAGCTCAAGAACTGCTGTCTTTTCATTGTGAAGTCATTAATAACCTCTGCTCAGTGTGCTTGTTGCTAAGTATTTGAGTGAAACAGTTGCACGCTGTCATTCATTTTTAAAGTGGGAGCAGTCGTGGAGTTATAAGGTGCCTTGGATAAATGTCCACCGAATGGGCGCCATATATTTTATGATATAACAAACCAAAGTGATTTGTTTAAGTAAGGCCGCGCTGTGTCTAAATACGTCCTGTCTCCTTTACCCACTCTGCCCTCGTGACAAAGCACTTGGTGGATGATCAGAGCGAGCTCTAATGGAGAATCTGCTAAAGAGACTCGGAAAGAGGGTAAACAGAGCTTTACTCGGTGTTTACACTCCACGTCTCGGCACACATCAGACCTGATAACACGCACTCAGTGAATGACCCTGACCCTGGAGCCTGCTTGCCCTCGCTGGTCAAATAAACCTGCATGTGTGTGTGTAGACATAATGCACACACACACACACACACACACACACAGCTGCGTGTTCTCTAGCAGTGCAGCTGATAAGAGGAAGAGATTAGAGTCGGGTGTGTTTGGGTGAGGAGAGCTAACAGAGGTCAGACACTGAAGGCTTTTTATTCACCTGGAGCTGCTCTTGCTTTATAGCAGTAGGATGTGTGTGATGCCTTCCACTGTGATACTGAAAGTGCATTAACTTCATCTGTTGTCTTACTTCTTGGTATCAGTTTTACCATTTAAACTGATTCTGCCATATTTTCGGTTAAAATGGCATACACTGTGAATATAACACATAAGCAATCATATATCGACAGCGTTTGCAGGACCATTAATGCTGTATCAGGTGAAACGTAGTGAGATTGAGCCAGTTTGCTAAACTTAACTTGTTTTTCTGTATCTAATTCAAATATATCCATTTTGATGAAGCAACTATTGGTAATTCAGATTGTGTTCACATAGCTAAATAGAACAGAAGTTAGATTAGTCTCAGATTTCCCGGGATCTGTTGCCTGAAATGGAATATAATATTCATAACTATTTTAGTTAGTGTACAGTCAACTGAAACTAAGAATGGTTTCATTAACTTCATATCTACATAGTAAGCAGTTCCTGTTCCACAGTGTCCGCCGTGTTGCTCTGCCATGTTCAGCAAACGGACAAATTGGCTCTTGAGAGGACCTTCCACATTTTCATGTTACCTGCAGGGGCCTTCAGCTAACATGAGCCGCTGGGTGCAAAACGGGGACGTCAGCTACTGTCTGAATTTCGTTGCTCCTGAATGGCGGAGGCCCTGTGACCGTGGCCTACCCCTGGTTTGCACTAGGTGACTAATGTCACCACAGTTTCCCCCGACATAAAGTGGATTTTCTGTGTTATTTTAGGTCTTATTCCTATTCTAGGTACTTAAGCTTCCGGGTTTAAATGATTTAAATGAACGCTGTCAACCATTTTCTCAGTTTCTCTGCTACGTCCTGCTCTCTACTTTGTAGGACAGTATGAAGTTGTCATCTGATTTTTTCCCAACAACTACAGACAAGCTGCCCTTGAGCAAGGCACTCTAAAAATCCAAGAGCTACTCATTTGGCCCCCCCATGGGTAAATAAAGGTTTTCAAAAAGAGAGAGGAGTGTCCTGTACGCGAGTAATGAGTTAATAAAAGTCATGAAGATTGTAATCAGAGCTAGAGGAATGTGTGTGGGGCTGCGTGAGGAAGCGGCGTGGACAGACGGAGCGTTCCTCCTGTCAGGCCGCTTGAGAGGAGCCAGGTGACAGCGGGGAGGGGGGGGGCAGGTCAGTGCCTCTGCTGCTCTGTAAATATCTCACATGGCGAAGGAGCACACGAGGTCAAACAGCACATCAGCAGCTCAGACTTCCTCTGCTGTGGTGACAGGATTAGACTCGGGTCAGACTCCCTCCGCAGCCGCCGGGTCTCTGGGCTTCGGTCGTGGTCAGGGTGAAATCCCATGTTTTGTCAAATCCACTGAAATGTGTCGGTGGTGTAGGGATGCAGATGTGTTGTGCTTTATGCAGAGACAGTACACCTGACCTAGGAAAAGCAACATTAAGTCCAAATGTTTTTATTTATTTGAGGGAAAATCAAGAACTGGATTTCATTTTAATAGCATTATGTGCCCTGAAAGTTAAACATTATCATTTTGCGTACCTTTTTGAAGTCACCTTTTATGTGGTTTACATTTAGTAAAAGATTAACAGATGACAAATAACATCACGTGCTATTACATTATAGATCTGTTGTGAGCCATTGTTGTGACACGTTGCTTTTGCTGGTGTTTGTTCTTTTGTTTGTGAAGCAGTTATACATGTTGGTAATCCATTCTTAACGTTTTAATAAGTTGTTTATTTTGGTCTGCACTCTCTGCAGCGCTTATGTGGTGCTGTTGTGGATTGAGGTTCAGCTTAATTGCCATTGTTCAACATTGTACAATTAAATGCATTTAAGGGATTGTTCTCCTCAACCTGGTAACCCAAACCTTGTGCTTATGATGGCTTACACTGAAGATTAGCCAATTAGTAAAGTGGATAAACCCATTAGTTACAGTGGAAGTATAATGACTTTGTTACATGTTTATATTATTATATTATATTATATTATATTATATTATATTATATTATATTATATTATATTATATTATATTATAAAAATCGAATCAATATAATATTAAATGAATGGCTCCTTGAATATGTTCCTATTATTAACTGCACTAAACAACATTGGAAATTCCCATCTCCGCAGAGACATAATGGAAACGTGTGTGTGTGTGTGAGGGGGGGCGGGGGCCGGGGGGCTGTGTGACCGGAGGGTGTGAGGGAGTCTGTGTGTTTCGGTATTTCTCGAAATGGGTCTCCTAGTTCTGGCTGAGTGGGGGAATGTGGCGAGTCAGTAACATGCTTACCGTTCCGACTGTTTTCTCACGGGAAAACCGCCCGAGAACCCAACAGGCGTTTAGAGCGCACGTGTGACTTCTCGTTACGTCAGGGCCTTCCTTTTTGGTGTGGAATAACCCGGGGTTTTTACAGCAACATCGTACTACCATACTGCAATAGCCAACACGAGATAAAAGTCACGTAAATCCCATTGAGAAGTGACAGGTTACATTGCAAATGGGGGGAAAAAAACAACATTCCTACAGTTAAATGTCTTTACAGCGTTAAATCGTCTGGCTGTCTGTTTGGGGGATCAGCGCCGCTGTTCCAGGCCTGCACGCTGCTCTAATTTTCACTGTGATAATGTGATCCATCTGTGCATGAAGCCGACACAACGCACAGTTTTTGTGGCATCTTCATAGTCGTATAGGACTTGCTGGGCACGATAGAAATGATCTAAGAAAGCTGGGCAAAAGTGGACTCTTGGCTAAAATACAACTAAAGTGTTTTAAAAGCACGCCGTGGTTATTATGTTTCTTTTTTTACGGGTGTTAACAGGTTTGTTTTTACTTTTTATGTGTGCTTTTGGCGCAGCGTGGGCCAACTTTCTTTTATTGTTTATTTTTCCTTTCTGTTGTTTACCGCTTCAAATTCTATTCCATTTAATTATCATTCCATTAACTCATCGCCAGCAGTGCGACGCGCTGGTGAAGGCATCGATTAGTGGCTCCAGTTTAATTCGCGTAAAAATGTTGCTGGCGTTTGTCACGCTGAAAAGCGAGCTCAAGGGCTTTCTCTCTCCTCGCATCTTCCAGGGGGGGATGTGTGGGCGTGGTTTGGAGAGAGCGCTCGCGTGTCAATCAAGCGGAGTCAGCAGCTGGCACGCGCCCCCGGTGACGCTAAGCGGAGTGCACGGAGCAAAACGTTTTTATAAACACTCCGTGGTCCCCGCTGCGCGCGCTCTCTCTCTCTCTCTCTCTTTCTCTCTACCTCTTTTACAAATATCTTGTCAACATGTTTTTGTGCCACAAACGCGCCCTTTGCCTCGGCTGAACCCGCCATGTAGCGCGCGCGTGCCGAACGGAGTTCTGGGGGATATTTGACAGGATCTTACGGTTCGGGAGCTGTTGCTTGTTTGTCCGGCGTGCGGGATTCGGTCAGCGCCGGGGCGGACGGGCCACCATGCTCCGGCCGTGGGCTGCGCCCTGGATCACAGCTGTGCTCCTGTGTCGGACGGTGGCGCAGTACTCCAGCGACCAGTGTAGCTGGCGAGGAAGGTGAGGATGAAGCTGGAGAAAAAGGATTTGCCGAAATCAGTTTAGCAGCAGATATCATAGGCCTACTGGATTATTAGCCATGCCCTCCTGTCGTCACTGGCAACAAAGAAAACGCATTATGTTATCAGTAACTCTTTTAAAAAGATTACTGAAGCATTTTTTGTGTTTGTTTTCTCCCACTTTCGATTTGAATCCATGCCTGGGTATTATATTCCGGAGTCATGAAAGGAAGTTCATGCTTGCGTGATGGGGAGGGAGGTCTAGTCTTTGAAGTGGCTCTGTTGTGCATTACTCGGGATTTCACAGGGCTACCAGGAATAATTAGATACATGGATGTTTGATTAAGGTTTAATGTAATCTCCAGGCTTTTATTTCAAAAGGGTTCTCCACATCTAAACTCACTTTAAGATTTTGGATGTGATCAGAGGAATGTCTAGCCGTATCTTAAGTAAATACGGCTCCTTTGATCACTCCTCTAAGTCCCCAAGTCATAAAATATGAAAGCCCACACTCCGCACCCTGTGTTGTAAAGTTGACCAGCCTCAAACTTCTTACGACTTAATTGCCCAGGCAGTTCCTGGTGTTGAGGTAGCTTATGTACATCAGAGACAAGTGACCACATCTGTCCGAACTGAAAGATTTGGAGGCAGACAGCTGCACCAGTTTTACTCTTAATGACTGTTGCAGTAACATTAAATCTCTTCCATATGTTTCTTCAACGGGATTTTAAAAAACTGCATTCACATTTAGATTTTTAGATTTTATTTGATAGTGTTCCTCGTTCTGGATCAGAGTAAACGACATGACTAATGTGGAAAACCCCTGAAAAGAATCTGTTGTCCTCTCCCGTACAGCGGTTTGAGCCACGAGTCTCACCGCAGAGACGTGGAGCAGGTCTACCTGCGCTGCTCTCAAGGCTCTCTGGAGTGGCTCTACCCCACAGGAGCCATCATTGTCAACCTGCGGACGAACACGGAGTCCTCATCGGGACCCGCGCCAGGCCTTCATGTGTGCATCAAAGCCCACACTCACTCACAGGTAGAGCACGACGCCAGAATATCACTATTGCAGTGTGGCCTATCAGATGGATGGAGCTCATGTGTTTCCTCCTGGCCCTCCATGTCCAGGGTTCCCATGTGTACCTGGAGCACAACGGGGATCTGAAGATGCTGCTGGCAGAGGAGGAGCAGGCGAAGGGCTCGGTGCGCTGTTTCAGCCTGGCAGAGGGAGCGCTCTTTGTGGAGGCTGTCCCTCAGGCAGACATCAGCCGGAGGATCACAGCCTTCCAATACGAGCTGGTGTCCAGTCAGGGCCCCGGGGCCCACATGTACCCATACCTGCACCCTGGTTCAGGTAAGACAATGCATGCACCCATTCTTCAATATGTATTCTTACGTGCATGATAAAGAGATGTAAGTGCATTTATTCAAGTGGTGTGCTTATATGCAGCTTTAAAATAGTTTATACTTGTATGCCTGACAGTTACATTTACTTTTCAGATGAAGACTTTGCATAGAAAACCTATGATCAGCTCATTAAATATGATTAAATATTAAATATGATGTGTTACCAACTACAGCCGAAAGTACCTCTTCCATATTAATACAACATGTACAATGAGCCAATGACATATTAATGGCCATTGATGGGTACTTTTACTTTTGACACTTTAAATATATGATATTCAGGACTTTTCTAAAAAAAAACAATGTTTGAATGCTGTGTGTACAAATAGCAACCGGCGATCTGACATACCTTTATCATACGTTTTGTTGCTCATACCTGTTTACTTTTACTGTATGCAGTATTTGTTATGGTGTGGTATTGCTGTTTTTGTTTCATTTGAATACTTCATCTGCCACTTGTTGAATGTTTGTGAACTCAAGCACACCAAAACTGTTCAGGCTTTCTATTTCATTATCATCTGAAGAATTTATGAATTCATGCTTGCATCCGCGAGGGCCACGAGTGTCAGTGCCAAAGTGATATCGCACAATTAGCAGGTTTTCCACCTGTTCATACACATCCAACGTTGTGTGACTTTGAGGGGTTTTAAGAATGGCTGTTTTCAGATGAATTAGATCCCCCCCCCCCCCCCCCCCCCCCCCCTTAATACCTGACACAAAGTGGAGGTGACAAAAGACCACGTTACAGTTTTACTAATTTCTTTAGCTCACCTACATGCCGCCCCTCCGTGACACCCTCTCCTCCCCCCACTTTCTCCCTCCCACCCTCCCTCGTCTCAGCCAGACTTATGAAAACAAGCAGGCCAATCAAAAGGTCACATCGGGGTCAGGCACAAGGGTCAGCCAGCCGTCTCACAACTGTCAATCAAGAACAGATCAGGTCTGTGTCGCCCACCCGCATGAGTAAAGCGGCCGGTCGAGGGGAGGGACTGTGGGTGGAGAGGAAGGCTGCACTGCTTTCCTAATGAGACCGAAGAAAGCCTGTCCGAGCCTGTCTGTCTGTGCGTCTGGACGTTTTATAGCTGTTTTCATAGCTGACGGGGTCAAAGGGTAATTCTGTGATTACGTCTCTTCCCTCACCTGCTGTTCTCATTCACTCCCTCGATGTCTCCTTTGTCTCATAAACACGCGCCAATACAGAGAAAAAGAGAGAACAGGAAACGGACAAAAGATGAAACATGGTGCTACAAAAGCCAGCCAAAATTAATTCTGAAAATAAGAACTTCTGTGGTTTCTTACGTTAAAGTGTTAAATGTTTTCTTTTTCATGTTTTCCATTATAGTCGCCTGTAAACCGTGTTCAGATGAAGAGGTCCTTATGGCTGTGTGTACCAGCGACTTTGGTAAAATACACACGCACAAATGCACACCTACACATGTGACGTTTTGTAAAAACACACTTATTCCTTTATTTCTTGGCGAAGAGTTAGATGAGAAGATCGATACCACCCTCATGGTTAGCATGTCGTCTGAAAACAGCTAGCATGGCTCTATCCAAAGGAAAACAAAACTTCTCTACTGCAATTCTGAAACTCACTCATAATTAACTCATTATAACTGGTTTGTTTAATCTGCACATAAAACCAGTGTATAAACTACAGTTTTTGCGAGGGGCGTGTGCCAGACTGTTTCTCTGCTGGGACCAGTGACCAGACGACCAGAGTCTACAGGAAGTTGCTATTTTCAGTCTTTATGCTGAAGTCAAGCCGTCTGACTCCAGCTACTTTAATTTACAACACACACAAGAGAGAGTATCTTCTCATTGAACTCTCCACAAGAAAGCAAATGAGCATATATCCGAGTCTCTTTATAGACGTCAATCATTTCATCCAATGAGCTCAGATGAAGGGCAATAATAAACAGAGTTATTAGCAAGGAGTAAGTGTACATTTTAATGCTTGATAATTCAAATATTTAGTTTGTAAGAGACAGATTATGCCAGCTTTCAACATAGTTCTGCTTTAATTCACATATTCCATTTTTTTGCTATCCTCGATTCATTGATTTAATCTCGGTTTGTTTGTCTCTCTTGTAGCTGGCAGGGGCGTCTTCGGAGCTGTAGCGTCGGGTACCGACGACCACTCTCCTGTTGTGGTCACTCTGAGTCGACTATTCCGCCAGAAGAGCAGGGTGTTCGCTTGGGGTGGAGCGAGAGGGCGGGGCTGGGGCGGACGCATCAGTGTTCCCGCACAGTGCATCATACATCCTGCAGGGGACGAGTACCTTTTGACTGGCTCTGTGCATTTTGGCAACGCCTGGCTTGGCTGTGCGCCTCGCTACAAGGACTTCCTGAGGCTGTACATCGGAGCACAGAGGGCAGGAACAAACCCCTGTGAAATAGACGCCGACTGAACGATCTCTTCTGTGGTTTCGGGGTAAACCAGAGTGGAGCGCCTCCCCAGACAGCAGCGAGGAAAGACGCAAAGAGGAATGAGCCAAGAATAGGAGGATGGAGCGACATTATCTTTGGGCCATCATTAAAGGCTACTTCGGCTGGCCCTGTTCAGTGCTGTGCATCTCGTCGTCGCCTTGGAGACTGGGCAGTGTAAACATTTTAGTAGCCAGTGTGCTGCCGAAAACTAAAATGACTGGACACTGCGTGTTAATATGTGTGTGTGTGTGTGTGTGTGTGTGTGTGTGTGTGTGTGTGTGTGTGTGTGTGTGTGTGTGTGTGTGTGTGTGTGTGTGTGTGTGTGTGTGAGACAGCGGATGGATGAATGATGGGCTTAATTTAAGTTTGTGTCTAACTGGTTAAAGTGTTTATTCATGATGATACCGCTCATGTGTGATCATTCTCGAAATGAATGTCTGCTTTGTAAAAAGCTTTCTGTAAAATTTAGGAGTCTTCTGACAGAAGTGTACATATTGCAGCTCTGTGAGTCTTAATGTACCAAGTGTGTGTGTGTGTTGCTAATGAGTTCAGAGGGTCTGTATGTACTGTATATTTACAGAAAATAAAAGAGCCATGCTTCCGCTTTTCATCGAATCAAAGACATTTCATTGAATTTCTACATGGATCCTCCATTATTATTATATTTGATCACCAAACCTGTCCCCGTGTATCTCACACTGCACAGTGAGGAGTGTGGTTGAGGTGCTAATTAAAAACAGTTGGCATATTATCCAGCTGAGTACCCAGAAGAAAATGTTCAGTGACTATTAACTTGGCAGGAGAGCAGCAGTGCGTCAGTGATGGCGTAGCTACCCCCGTGGAGCTTTGAGGAGCCACTGTTGGCAGCGCCTTTGTCGGTGTGATTTCCTTATAGGGATGTAGTTCAGACCAGTTAAATGGGGACAGCTTGTCCCCATTCAGGAAGATGTTGATTTTGGGGTTATTGGCTATGGTTATGGCAAGTAGTGGTTATTGTTAGGGTAAGTCTCCAGGAAATAAATGTAAGTCAATCTAAGTTCCCTAATGGTGACCTAAGTAAAAGTGTGTGTGTGTGTGTGTGTGTGTGTGTGTGTGTGTGTGTGTGTGTGTGTGTGTGTGTGTGTGTGTGTGTGTGTGTGTGTGTGTGTGTGTTCATTATTTTTCCACGGAGAGAGAGAAATTTCCAACAAAGCCAACAACAACATTTCCAGCATAACATAATGTGCTAATGTTTTTTTCCCCCCTTTGAGTGTTACGAAAGCAGTTCAAAGCACAAATGCAGCTCTGACCAACATCCCGTAGTTGTTACGGAGGCATTTATAGCCGTCAAAAATGAAAACTGTCAGACGGATGGATGTTTGAGACCAATAGAGCATGATGGGTGGAGACCCGAAAGAAGAGGCGGATGTGTGAATGACCTTAGAGGGGTGTAGCTCTCCCTCCACCTGCTGTCAGCAGTTGTGTGTGTGTGTGATGCTTTCCTTCATTCCTCAGGAAGAGGAGGAAGAATGGATGGAATGCCCCCCCCCCCCCCCCCCCCCCCAAGCCCCCCCCCCCGTGTGCTGTACTACTACACAGTAAAAGCAAACCTGGCCAACATCATTTTCAGCATGCAGGTGTGTGTGATACTGGTGTCTGTTGTAATGCTACCACTAAAGCACAGGGAGTTAAAGCTGCAGATCCTTAGATATAATAACTTTATTGGTGTATTTTGACAGACCCTCCCTGCCTGGTCTGCCTGGTAAACATCCGACATCTTTCGAACTCCATGCCTGCAGTTTAACACAGGCTCTCCATGAAACATAAATGTGAATTTGGTGAGGTAAGATGATCCTCCCTAATGTGAATAAAGCTGACGCTGAATGAATAAGTGAGAAAGAGAAGGCGGCAGAGTAAGACGTAGGAGGGACATTAACACATAGCTTGAAGGTTTAAGACAGACCCTAAGGACTGGAGAGGGTCGCCTATATATAAACCCTGCTCCCCCCATAGTAAGAGGCTGTGTGTGTGTGTGTGTGTGTGTGTGTGTGTGTGTGTGTGTGTGTGTGTGTGTGTGTGTGTGTGTGTGTGTGTGTGTGTGTGTGTGTGTGTGTGTGTGTGTGTCTTGGGTACTTTGAGATGACCACAACACCACGTCCTGCACACTGCCGACATGCAAACAGGCCACACGGCAGAAACCCAACCCACCGTAACACCCAACACTCCTTGGCAACCCAACCTGGCAACAGCCCAGCTCGCCTTGGCATCCTCGCTAATTCAGGACACACTTATCCCTCCGCACGGGGGTCTTAACGTTAACCTTTCAGTGTGAGAGTGTGGGAGATGTGGAAACAGTTTGCACCGTATGCAAGAGGCACAGCTGAGCGGTCAGCTGGAGTCGAGGGAATGGCTGAGCTCAGGGAAAACACACGCATGCTTTCGCCCACATATACCACCACTGGCATTTTATAATGTGCTGGCAAGGGTGGGGTCAATAGTTATAAACGGTGGCAAAATATTTTAGGTTGTAAGTATGTCCGGTTTCTACAGGGGGTCCAAAGTAAAGTAAAAACATTTTTTGATGAAGCTTCATAGAGAGTGATGTACTCAATCAAATTCACACATTGAATTACACAGTTAATATTAAAAATATATAATATAAATGGTGTTTGTCATGTAAGATTAAAGGGAGTTGGATGAAAAATATGAAGGAAGTTTCCTTCGTTCCTCTGAGTGTTAAAGGGGCTCATGTTACTCCTATACTGAACCTGGGAAAACAGTTGTCTTACAATATGCGGAGAAAAAACCCCCGATGAAGTCATGGTTATGTCATTAAGGTTATTTCAGCTTGAATTTAAAGACTACAAATGTTTAACAGAAAAAAAAATCTTCATAATTTACAGTTCTTTTCTTTTTCTCTTGCATTGCATAACAGAAGTGCAATTCTAATTCAGAATTGCCTCTTTCATAGTTTCACTTTCCAGTAAAATGAAGAGGTTAAATAGATTAGAACTCACATTAGTAAATTAAAAGACAGAATTATAATTAATGGGGTCCAAGCCTTTGTACAAGTCAGGCCAGGTGGATTGGGGAGGGGATTCAAGTTGGACCAGCAGGTCCAGGCAGCACAGATATTAAAGGAGAAATCCGGTCATTTTTGACCCCATGTCCGTTGTCCTCAGGGTCATCCCGACTTATTAGAAGCAAAAAACCCGACAAAAATTGACGTTGCCTAGCCCGAGATCTGTACCTGCCTGGCAGCCTTCCAGACTCGCTACAATGCTAACCCATTGGGGCACCGTTGTATCTGCTTTCCTGGGCCACAGAAAACAATTCCAAGACCTATGCAACACAGGTTGGGTCCGTACGAGACACCACGGCGCTCGTTTAGCACAAATAGTGTTGCAAAACGACATAAATATGTGTGTTTTAGCATGAAGTTACTCACCTCAAATCACCCCGTAGAGTAGACATTAGCAGTAGACAGCCGAGCGCTTGTCGTCCCTCCCAGTCACGCAGAAACAAAAACGTTTTTCACGTAGTTTTGATTTTGTATCCATAAAGAAACGACCGAGCAGTGCAGTCGTCATGTCCGTAATAAATCCATGAAGCTGTTACGTCCATATGTATGACTGTTACAACATAGCAACATAGCTTCAGCTAGTAACGTGCAGGGCGCTCGTCCGTCCCAGTCACCGCAGAAACGAAGACGTTTTCCCCGTAGTTTTGATTTTGTATCCATAAAGAAACGATCGAGCTGCGCAGTCGTCCTGTCCGTAATAAATCCATGAAGCCGTTATGTCCATATGTATGACTATGTTACAACATAGCAACGATAGCTTACAGCTAAACAGTAGCCGGGAGCCAAAACAATGCAAGTCTCGCGCAAGTTCCCGTCTGCCGTCCTCACTCTGGAGCTGTTTTCAAGCCAGTACAGTGAAACATCTTGGACAGTCGCGCGAGGGTCACTTTGTTCTCACTCTGTTGATGAGAGACTGCAGTCTGCACGCGCGACACGCTACACGCTACACGCGACACGCGACTCCCACTCATGCCGTCAACACAACTAGCCTACTGAGACTGCGCGAGATTTGTTGTCGCTGTAGCAGCTTCAACTGTCACAAAGGCTAAGCAATCTTACTATGTAGGCTAGCGCCAGTTACACTGTCATATGGACATGACGGCACTACTCGATGGAAAGAAGTTTGTCACTAGTGGCTTGAAAACAGCTCCAGAGTGAGGACGTCGGGAGACGGGAACTTGCGCGAGACTTCCATTGTTTTGGCTCCCGGCTACTGTTTAGCTGTAAGCTATCGTTGCTATGTTTCTGCGGTGACTGGGACGGACGAGCGCCCGGAACGTTACTAGCTGAAGCTATGTTGCTATGTTGTAACAGTCATACATATGGACGTAACAGCTTCATGGATTTATTACGGACATGACGACTGCACTGCTCGGACGTTTCTTTATGGATACAAAATCAAAACTACGTGAAAAACGTTTTCGTTTCTGCGGTGACTGGGAGGGACGACAGGCGCTCGGCTACTGCTAATGTCTACTCTACGGGGTGATTTGAGGTGAGTAACTTCATGCTAAAACACACAAATTTATGTCGTTTTGCCACACTATTTGTGCTAAACGAGCGCCGTGGTGTCTCGTACGGACACAACCTGTGTTGCATAGGTCTTGGAATTGTTTTCTGTGGCCCAGGAAAGCAGATACAGCGGTGCCCCAATGGGTTAGCATTGTAGCGAGTCTGGAAGGCTGCCAGGCAGGTACAGATCTCGGGCTAGGCAACGTCAATTTTTGTCGGGTTTTTTGCTTCTAATAAGTCGGGATGACCCTGAGGACAACGGACATGGGGTCAAAAATGACCGGATTTCTCCTTTAACAAGATCAATTTCGCCACCTAGTGGCCAATTGATCTCAAACGTTGCACAGGGCCTCAATGGAAAAGGGAACCAAATGAGTCGAGTTTCCTGATAATCACAATACTGATTGTGAAGCTACGCACAACTTTCTGTTTTCAGTGGAACAAACAGGAAGTTGTTACTTTATGACGCATTTTTTGGATTGCGCCAACAACGTCGGGCTGCGAAGCACTATTGTTATTCAAATGTTATAGATAGAGACCCGGTGGAGGGACCCCCAAGGCCTATGGAGACCCAGTGGAGTGACCCCCAAGGCCTATAGGGACCCGGTGGAGGGACCCCCAAGACCTATAGAGACCCGGTGGAGGGACCCCCAAGGCCTATAGAGACCTGGTGGAGGGACCCCAAGGCCTATAGAAACCCAGAGGAGGGACCCCTTTAGAGAAACCAACAGGAAGATTTATATTTGATTAATATAGGTTGTATTCATGATATGGTGTGTTTTTGGACATATTTAAATTTTGGAAGAAAAAAGTTTGGGAAGAAATAATTTCCGGGACCTCCTGCAGTAACTCTGCGGACCCACTAAGGGTCCCGGACCCGATGTTGAAGATCTCTGGTTTCAAGTATTTTATACAATGTATTTTTTTTAAAGCTCCAGCACTACCTCCAGGAAGTGACGTTTAACATGGCCGGGGAGGAGGTGAACTTTGACCTGAAGGGCGACCCTATACCTTATTAAGATATCCTCAACTGGCAGCGCGGCGTCGGAGGTAACATCGAGTTTGTCAGTGTGGGTTTGTTTGATGGCACCATGGACCGTCCTCCAGGCTCCAGGAAGGCTGTCCGTCGTGGGGAGCCTGTCTGCTGCTCTGACTGTGTACCATGGGCGACAGAGGCAAGATCAGCAATCAGACAAGCGAACCGCAAAACAGACATTTAAACACACTTAAAGTGTAAGAAATACTCAACTAATATCTTATTTCTTCCCTTAGATGCAATAGAGTGCACATTTTGTCCCGAGGACTTCTGGTCCAACAGCGACCAAGCGGCCTGCATCCCCAAGAAGGTGGAGTTCCTGTCCTATGAGGCCCTGGGTCTGGCCCTGGCGGTGGTCTCGGTGGCGGGGGCCTGCCTCACCATGGCGGTCTTCGCCATCTTCTTCAACACGGCCATCGTCTGCGTCAACAACTCGGAGCTCAGCTTCTTCACGCTGTTGGCCCTGATGCTGTGCTTCCTGTGTTGCCTGGTGTTCATCGGTGAGCCCACGTCCTGGTCCTGCATGCTGTGCCACACCGCCTTCAGCATCACCTTCTCGCTGTGCATCTCCTGCATCCTGGGGAAGACGCTGGTGGTGCTGGCAGCCTCCAGCGGCGCCGACCTCATGAAGTGGCTGAGGCCCAAGCAGCATCGGGTCATCATCTTGGTCAGCACCCTGACCCAGGTGGTCATCTACGCCGTCTGGCTCATCTACGCCGTCTGGCTCATCTACGCGCCGCCGTTCCCGTCCCGAAACACCCGCTACGAAAGCTCCAGCCTGCAGGCGTGCCTGTGCTTCGTGCTGGCGTTTCCAGCCCGGAAGTTGCCGGGCAACTTCAACGAGGCCAAGTTCATCACCGTCAGCATGCTGATCTTCTGCGCCGTGTGGCTCGCCTTCGTCCCGGCGTACGTCAACTCGCCGGGGAAGTACGCCGATGCCATGGAGTCCTACGCCGTCCTGGCCTCCAGCTTCGGCCTGCTGTCCTGCCTGTTTGCTCCCAAATGTTACATTATTCTCCTGAAGCCAGAGAATAATACAAAACAGCATCTGATGGGGAAAGAAAAGACGTAACATGCTGGAAGTTAGAGATTTCTATTCAATCAGTCATTTAGATATCATTTATTTCACGTTTTTATTTTATTGCAACTGTTGTACAAGAACATATGGTAGGAATAATTGCAAAGCACATGACGGTAATGTATATTTTGAAGAAATAAAGATATTCAGTGGTGACTTTGGCCTTTGGCTGAGCTTTAGTATACAATTGTACACACAAACCAATACTAATCAATTAAATTGATTCAACTGTTTTTGAGAACGTTGAAAGATTAAATAAAAATTCTGTTTGATGATTTGATGCTGCTGTTTAAATGTTTGGAGATAAACACTGATTTCCATAATTAAATATACGGGTGTTTAGATGATGATCTGTGGATGGAAGTATGGAGTATGTTGGAGATATAAAGCAGCTGATGAAGGATTTAGAGAAATCAAAATAAATAAAACACCAAGAGTTTCCTGCTGCTGAGCACCTGTCACCTTTTGAAGCACATCATTAGTATTTAAGGTCATGAGTAGTTAATTGAATATAATATTAAATATATAGAGAGTGTTTGTCACTAAAATGGAAAACAAAACTAAACAAGATTTCTTTAGATGTTTAGAAACATGAATATAGATCAATATAATGAAGAGAAGGGGGCTTTTATATTTTACACTTTGTGGGATGGGTTTTTAAGTCCCGCCCACTGAGAAGCAGCTCATCCATTCACAGCCTTGCAGGAAGTGACTTATACCAGGAAGTAACAATTCAAATTCCCTAGAGGCCCACATACTCAACAGGTGAAGTTCACTATATTTAACTTACAACAGTGTGTGATACAAAGTTAAAGTGAAGTGACAGAGATAGAAGGTTTGATCTGGTCTTCAGGTCTCTGGTGGACCTTGAGGGGGGACAGAGTTACGTACCTGGACCTTTAGTTTGTGCCTACAAACATTTAGAGCTAGTCGTTAATTGGAATTTATTTTCTATGGATTTAATTGGAATGATGCTGTGACTTACTAAACTGCCAGAATGTAGCTTAAAGATCATATTAATAGTATTAAGTATAAAGAGTTTTAGTGAATGGTGTTTTTGGTGGACCAGGATGTGGGCCTTGTAGCTTCAGTGTCATTTAGGGGTCCATGTTTGTTTTTACACTTATTTTATCAGAGTTATTTTATTATGATATTATGATGAAGATGATTAACCTTTCTATTTAGAAAACGCATACAAAGTGCTGTTGTAGACCTGAGGAGGATTTCTACTCTACTCTACTTATTTATTTATTATAGCTTCATGGCCACCATGTCGATGCCATTCTACATTCCCACAGCTAGCTAACACGGTCTACTGAGAAATACACATTAAGTTTTATTTTGTTAAATCATAATTCTGGTTTTATAGGTAACATTAAAATGGAAGGTGACTGATTGGCCACCATGCCGAGATCTCCACAAGGTAAGTGTCCTGTTTTTATTTTAATAGTGTGTTCTTGGTTGGCTGCCGAGCCTTCCTACTTATTGCATTATTAATCGATCGATCTATCAATCACCATCATGGCCGCCGTGCCATACTGTTTATTTTAACTGTTTTTGTTTGTTTGTTTGTTTGTCCCGTAGAGGGCCAGCCTTCTACGTGTCTCTCTGGCTGAGTCATAAGTCAGTGATTGTAGTTGCACCATCGGTCCGTCTAGTGAACTACGTCACCAAGCTGCGTTGCTAACGAAGCTGCGTTCATGGTCATCTGAGGGAATCGGAGCAGCAGAAACGGTCGCGTTTAAAACTCGAGCCGGACACACGGACGTCACCGCTGCAGAGTTTGTGATGTGAAATGTGAAGCTGGAGACGTCGACGCGTCCAGAACACACAGAATACGGAGGAACGACAAGCTGAAGAGTTTATCACCGTTTATCAGTATGAAAGCTAAATCCACTACAGCAGCTGCAGCGCTAGCGCTAGCGTTAGCGTTAGCACGCCTGCAGCCGTCTAAACAATAACTTAACCCCTAAGTACGTAATAATGATAATTAATTTAGTTATACAGCACCTTTTAAAAACAGCAGTTTACAAAGTGCTTTTCACGGCAGAATATAAATATGGTCAGATAAACAAATACAACAAATGCATTAGAAGAGATGAATGTAAAAAAAGACAATAAAATATAAGTAAACATTTTTAACAATAAATATTTAGTTTCTCTCCAAAGTTGAACAACACACAAATACTGTAGAACATTATAAAACTGAATTTCAAATCAATAAAATAACTAAATCCAATCTAAAATCTTGATTCTGACCAGTCAGGCTGTTTAGTTTTCATATAACTATTGAATATATAATATATTGAACTATTGTAATAATAATAAAAAAATGTAAATGAGTAGTTTTGATTTTAGAGAAACCTTTAATGACAATTAATTAATAATAATCAGGTTATATGTTGTATTGATATGACGAGAGTTAATTAAAAATGAATTGTATTCTTCACGCCAATATCCAATCCACTTTATTTATATCGCATGATTTTAACAAACGCAAGGTTTTCCAAAGTGCCGCACAGCAAGATAAAACACAATAGATGACACAATATGGATAAAGTACACAGTAGAAAGATAAAAGTAACAAAATAAATCATAAAATCATAAAATCAACATCTACATGGTGTCAGAAGCTAAAGAAAAGAGGTTGTTTTAAGAGTTTTAATATAAAAAAACATCACTGACATGGCCGCCGCCATCTACATAAGGTGTCATAAGTGTCTTTATTTATTTTAAGTCTGTTATGTTTGTTGGCCGCCGAGCCCACCGATCGATCACTCTGTATATCGATCCACCTCTCTCTCTCTTTCATGGCCGCTGTGCCAGGCTGTTCTATAATAATAACTTTTTGTTTCCAGGAAAAAGGTTAGTGGTCTTTTATTTTTATATCCAACATGGCCGCCGTGCCAGTTTCTTTCCAACATGGCTGCCGTGCCAGACTGTTCTATCCTAATTATGGTGTAATAACTTTTTATTTCCAGGGAAAAGGTGAGTGGTCTTTCATTTTAATATCCAACATGGCCGCCGTGCCATTTCAACATGGTCGCCGTGCCAGTTTCTTTCCAACATGGCTGCCGTGCCATTTCAACATGCAGCCGTGTCTGCCTATGTATCACATTGATTGTGCCGTATGTGTATATTTATCATAAATCAAGTTACATCATAGCATACACATCATAAACAATACATTTGTAGAATATTTTAGTTAAATGGCACAAGACTCCAAGCAACAGTAAATACTGTTGCTAGATGCATGTAGATTATTAAAAATAATTTAAAACTTTTTTTAGAGTAATGTGATTTTTAGAGAAACATTCTTTTAAATTTCTTTCAAGCTTAAATGTTCCTTTTTACTCGTGCAGATATGACTGTTAGCGGCGTGTTGAAGCAATAATCCTGTAGATACATTTAGTTTACATAACATTATTGAAACAAACATAATCAGAATCAGTTTAAATTAGTAAGTTATGTGATTTAGGGAAACATTTAAAGACATACGTAATGATCAGAATATTGGTGATATCAGATGACAGGAGCATAAATTAATAAATCTTTCTATCCATAAAACGAACATCTCCATCAAGGTAAGTGTCGTAATTTAATAGTTTGTTATTTTGGCAGCCGTGCCTGCCTATTTATTTTAATGCATTTACACAACTCCAGAATCCAAACAATAAAAAATCACTCTAACATCTCCGTCGTGATCTACAAAAGGTAGGTGTCGTTAGCAGCATAGAACTGATATTGGTATGGCGATGATAGATGACTTTAAAAATTCTATCGATCCGTCACTCAAACATCTCCCTCGTGATCTACAAAAGGTAGGTGTCGGTTTTTATTGGCCGCCGTGCCATGACTCTCTTTCCAACATGGCCGCCGTGCCATGACTCTCTTTCCAACATGGATGCCGTGCCATTCACAGCTTTCCAACATGGCCGCCGTGCCATTCACAGCTTTCCAACATGGCCGCCGTGCCAATTCACAGCTTTCCAACATGGCCGCCGTGCCAATTTACAGATTTCCAACATGGCCGCCGTGCCACTATACAGCTTTCCAATATGGCCGCCGTGCCAATTACAGATTTCTAACATGGCCATATTTGGGTCTATCTCAAATAGTTTTAGAATCTATATATAATAAATGTATCTCTAAATAATAATTCATTATTTATAATTAATAATTAAAATAATAAATACAACATTTGTCGATGGTCGGGCAGTAAAACTTTAGCGTTTAATTATCGCGATAACTTTTTCCGATTAGAAATGTGAAATGCGGTTGATAGAACGTTGATTGAACTCATTCCTTGCATGTTCTGACAGACAACCCGATCAGCCAATGACAACGAGAGCAGCACCGTGATGAACCAATGATGAGGCTGGAATAGAGGTCCAGCCTCTTGGAGTTGGGCTGCCTCTCGCAGCAGAGCAGGAGGAGAAGCAGCCAGCAGCAGCTCACCTGCTGATGTTTGTGTTCCTGCAGCGCTGCAACGTCAGACAACCAGAAGGAAAGAAATCCACTCTGAGAGCACTGAGTCATCGTTACTGAAGACGACGCCCCCCAACAGATGCAGACGGGGGCTCAGAAGACAAGGATGGCGTGGAGAAGGCGGTGCGAGGAGCTCGCCGGTGTGGAGATGATGTGGATGTTCAGAGTCCTACGAGAAGCAGAGCAACGTTTCACTGTTGAACTGTGTGGAAATCATGTTCACACAGTCTGGCAGCAGCACTGGTCTCTACAGTCTGAAGAGAGTCCAACTCTAGACCAGCACCATGCAGGACTTCACAGTCCCAAACCCCCAGCAGGTCCTGCTGGTGCCTCTAGGGTCACCAGTCTGATCCCTGGACAACAACAGACCTGTATGTCCTCATTCTGCAGAAGCAATAATTAACATAATCAGAATTGATGTCAATGAGTATTTTTGCCATGTAGCGAGACAATACGTAATGATCAGAATATATTAATACATTTAATACATTTTTTAAATTAATTTCTCAGGTACATAACTCCAGAATTCAAGCACTTAGGTACATTTATTTTACAAATAATTGAGACAATGAACATAATCAGACAGTTCAGATTTAGAGAAAAATTAACAAATGCATAATAATTAGAATATAGGTGACATCAGTATGACGCTGATAGATGACAGGATTAATTCCAAATTCTATAGATCCTTCACTTCTCCTCAAAAATCAACAATCAGAATGAATGTCGGTATGTATGCCATGAGACAATAAATACATAATTATCAGAATATAGCTGATATTAGTATGACAGTGATGGATGACTTTAAAAATGATATCGATCTATCACTCCACCATTTACAAAATATAATTTAAACAATGAACAGAATCATAATGCGTTTAAATGAGTAGTATGTTAATTGGGGAAAAATTAAAGAAAACAAATACGTAATGATCAGAATATAGGTGATATCAGTATGACGGGAGCATAAATTAATAAATCCATCGATCAATAACTCTAACTTCTCCAAAGAGATCTATAAGGTAAGTGTGGTATTTATTTTAATAGTTTGTTTTTTTTGGCAGCCGTGTCTGCCTTTTTATCTCGGTATTGGTGTAATAACTTTTCATTTCAAGGTAAATCTACGTAAGGTAAGTGTACTTTTTTTTTAATAGTTTATTTTGGCAGCCGTGTCTGCCTATTTATCGCATTGATTGTGCTGTATGTGTGTTTATCTCAAACAATATATATCATCACGTACACCATACATTTAGTGAATTGCTACGTAGATCCACAATTCAAGTAACAATAAATACTGTAGATAGATATATTTTATTTATTTATATAATAAATCTAAATTTAAAAATGAATTTCGTACAAATATATTTAAATAAATGACAAATCCAAATATTATATTATATTTTATTATTATAGAAAAAAACACAATGCACAAATCATAAATACATAATCAATAAAAAATAAAGGTGATTGATGAATTAACTCGACATGGTTCAGCTACATTTCAGTAAAATATTACAAATTTACTTACAAGAATAAAACTGATGTATTTGTATCTTCAGAATATAGGTGGTTTGAAAGATTAAATAAAGTACTCATTATATGGTAGTTCATTCACTAGTCGGTGTTTTATACAGTTTATACAAAGGTAAAGATACAAGCCCATAAAGTTGAAAGTATTTCCTGCTAGTAAAAATGCTAAACCAACCAAAACGGTTACCATAGTAAACGATCATCTCCAATCACAACGTATCTAATGAGCCAATTAATCACATGTGAATGAAGTTTGTGATCCTTCACTTATAGATTTGCTGTCTATTAGGTGTGAAGTTAGATTGTTTAGACGCTGGCTTCAGGTGTGCTAACGCTAGCTGCAGCTCCTGTGGTGGATTCAGCTTTCAGACTGATAAACGGTGATAAACTCTTCAGCTTGTCGTTCCTCCGTATTCTGTGTGTTCTGGACGCGTCGACGTCTCCTGCGTCGCATTTCACATCACAAACTCTGCACCGGTGACGTCCGTGTGTCCGGCTCGAGCCTCCAACGCGATCGTTTCTGCTGCTCCGATTCCCTCAGACGACCGTGAACACAGCTTCATTAGCATCGCAGCTTGGTGACATAGTTTTCTAGACGGACCGATGGTGCAACTACAATCACTGACTTACTGACTAACTCAGCCAGAGAGACACGTACAAGGCTGGCCCTCTACCTGGCCTATTTATCACATTGCGGATTCATCTTTATGACCGCCGTGCCACATGTGTATCTTTATCTCAAATCAAGTTATATCATCATATGATAAACAATACAACATTTGATTAATGTCTTAGTTGCATAGCTGCAGAATTCAAGCAACAATAAATACTGCAGATTCATAAATGAAGTTTACAGATAAGTATTGAAACAATGAACAGAATCAGAATAAGTTTCAATGAGTCCAAAGTTTCAAAGTGTTGTTTTTTTTGTTTTGTTTTTTATATATATTTTACTTTATTGTTGCATTGGATATTTAGCTCATATTCAAATTTGGATAATGACTAATTCATAAAGATATTGGAGCTATACATAAATTATACTGTAAATTATACGAGTTAATGTAATTAAGGGGCAGGATGAGCTGTGCGTACTCATGTCCCTCCTCGAACTTGATTGAAGATTTTAGTGCTTTATTTTTGTGTAGTTTTCATATTTGTATGATGTATATCATGTCATGTAAATATTGTAATTAATATCGAGGAAAACAAACATTTGAAAATCAAAACAAATACATGATCAGAATATAAGTGATATCAGTATGGCAATGATATAGATCCGGTTTTTATCTTGTGCCTTTACTACTAGCTTGTGTCAGTATTGGTGCATTAACTTTTTCTTTTTCAGGTATCTACATAACATGTTCATTTTAGTTTTCTTCATTGGCCGCCGAGCCTTCTTATTTATCAGATTGTTTAAAAAATCGAATAAAGTTTTAATGTTACATAGTAGTCGATCCAATGATGAAGATTCTTAGGTACCGATCTATAGACTGTAACTTACCAAAATAAATTTGGTAGAAATATTTTTCAATGCGTCAAATGACACCATATGCCCAGTATATATCATAATCAGGTTTATTGCCAAAGTAAGTTTTCACTTGCAAGGAATTTGTCTTGGTTGTGTATGGTGCATACAATAAACATGTAATAAAAAAGAGAAAGTACTTATAATAATAATAATAATAATAATAATAATAATAATAATAATAATAATACATGCCGATTATTGTTGACACCCTTTTAAGTTATGTATATCAAGTGGACAAGTTAAAGCTTCTATATGTATCTGCATATCCTCCGTGCCTTTAAATACCAGCTTGTGTCAGTTTTGGTGCAATAACTTTTTTTTTCAGGTAGAACTATACACGGTGGGTATCCTTTTTATTTGAATTGTCTATCAATGAGTCAATACAGCTCAATCATGGCCGTGGTCGTCTCTCAATTTAAATAGTTTTATTGTCATTCATAGATAGATAGATAGATAGATAGATAGATAGATAGATAGATAGATAGATAGATAGATAGATAGAAAATCATACTCGTTACAACATGCAGTGAGAATTCTTAGGTACTAATGTCCAGAATGCAACCCAACAATAAACCGATAAATAAATGCATTGGTTTTACAGACATTTATCAGACAATGAACCATTGTATCAGAATGAATTACAATGAGTAGTTTGTTTTGCTTTTTGTTTGTTTCAGATCTACCAAAGGTATGTATAATTTTAAGTCTGTTTTTTTTTTGTGGTGTCTGCTCACTTTATTTCCTTCTATCTCTCATCATCTCTTATCATTTAAATCTCTCTATCATTATCCGTTTACATTTTTTGTCAATCATGCCATGTCTATCTCAAAGCAAATTAAGTATTCTCACATTCATGGTCTAAAACTGGGAAAGCCACTGACACTTTTAAATTAATTCTTAATTATTCCTGTTTGTTGGAAATTAGTCAAATAAACGTAATGTCAACAGTAGTTGTTAAGAGCAGATAAAATCATTTGCTGGAGAAGAGAGAGAGAGAGACTCAAGTAGTTGCTGCTTGTTGAGTCTCAAAGTCAGCTCAGCCAATTGTGATTTCTGGCTTCAAAATACAGTTTGACGGATCATTTCAGAGTCTGGAGATCCCAGATGGGTGTCAATGAATAAGGCTTCTCTCTCTGGTCACCAGAGGAAGTAGGGGAGAGGGAAACTTTTGCCAGACCCCTGTGCAGGAGTTGGCTCAGATGTCTGACAAAAGAAATGTTTCTACAACAAGAAACAATCCCATATCTTGACGATCTGGACCCAGTTTGATCCTCATCTATGAATGATTTTATACGTGCAAACCTTGAGTTCCTACAACGGGCAGCATCACAGCCAGGACTCAGCGTGCTTAACCAATCATCTTTTCCACACTCTTGCATGATGGGTTTAGACGGTTTGAAATTATAGGTGGATCCTTGTTCTTGAGGGTAAGTTAAACAAAGACTTCTAAACAAAGGTCCTCATCAGACTATTCAGTCTCTCTTCCAGAAAGACCCTTTCATTACGATTCACAAGATGCTTCCATTCCTTTGAAACCAAGTTCAGAGGAATTAACTTTTAACCTAGCAGGTAAGTTGTTCTTCTAACAAACTAATGACTTTGTCAAGCGGTAAGTAACGAGGTAAGTTAAAGGGTTGGGATCTGTGACGACGATAAAGGTGTTGCTACACAGATGGCCCTGACATTTTTCAGTTATGGACTATTTCAGAATTCCAGTTTATCTGGATCCACTGCAGGACAAACCTGCTTGTGTAGTTTGGAGCATCACATCCAGGACTCGGCGTGCAAGACCAGTCATCCTTTCCCTCACTCATGCAGGATGGGTTTAGATGGTTTGAAACTACAGGTGGACCCTTGATCTTGAGGGTAAGTTAAACAAAGTACCTCCTGGAAGAATTTACTCCATCACAGTCTCTGTTCCAGAAATACCCTTTCATTTTGAATCTCAAGATGCTTCCATTCCTTTGAAACCAGGCTCAGAGGAATTCACTTTTAACCTAGCAGGTAAGTTGCAAACTGACTTTGCCGATGACAGGGTCATCGCTGCATGTCTCAATGTGCTGGCTTTTCCCCCCAGGAAACCATGTCTTCCTACAGCAATCCTGGAGGCCTTTTGGATGGACCATCGGGATTCGGTTGTGCAAACAGTTTCTTTTTTCAGACATTCAAGCCACCTTCTGCACAGGGCTCTGGCAAAACTCTTCCCTGCCCCTACTTCCTTTGGGATGACCAGAGAGAAGCCTCATCTCTTGACACCCATCTGGGAACTCCAGACTCCAATGGGATTGGTTGAACTGTACTTTGAATCCAGAAATTGCAATAGGCTGAGCTGACTCTTGAGTCTCACAAATAGCAACTCAGACTCTGGACACTCTTTCTCTTCTCCTCGGCTTTGACTGGAGGGGTTGAACCCCCTCCAAGCAGCAGAACCAAGCCAAGAAATCTGGCAGTTGAAGCCTGCTTCAGGCCTCCAAGCAACTGCTATGAAGGCCCAGCACATTCTGGCCTTCTCTAAAGTCTTCACGTACAATGTGTCATCTCACAATGTGATGATTTAAAATAAGGTTTAATCCCCAGTGACTGTCACACTGATTCTAAGGGCCTTTGTGTCGCTCCAAAAATACCTTGTTTCTGTTCCGTTTTCTGCTTCCACCTTATACTGCACTGTGTGAATTTAACTTTTTTTCCCTTAATCAACTCACAAAACTTTAATTTTTAAGGGTGAGTAAGTGTGGGTACTTTTTTTCATGGTGTGTGGTTTGCCGTAAGGCACGCTTCTATTTCCTGTGATTGTCCCGACTTGAACTGTAATTGGTAAGTCTCCTGTCTCATGTTACATTTTCTAAAGCCTAAGGTGCAGAAGTCCAGTTCTCCCTCATTTGCAACATTTAAATTACAATAGTCTGTAAGAGGCTTATGGAATTTGACAGCCCCAAACACTGCCTCTCCTAATTAAATAGTATGAACAAGAATAAGAAAAACATTCAACATGATCCTCTTCAATAAATACATACAGGCTACTACGAATACAATTGGTAATATTTTATTGCTGATTTTGGTCAATTGTCACTAAAATGATCCACCAGACATAAATAATAATTGCTCTGGGTGGGACAGTGAAGGCATACAATATGGTGTATTTTTATTTTGTGAGTGTCAACATCATGTATCCTTAAAAAAATCAAGTGCCAAAGTTCTTAACATGCTGAAAACATTTTAATTTTTTTTTAAATAACCTCCAAAATTGAGTAGTTGGATATTCACATATCAATCTCCAAGACATTTTACTCCTATATGAGATGATTAAATTATTTACACCTTAACTTGGCTGGATGGAACAAATTACTTTCCATCATTGGATGGATCATAACCTTAACAATGAATATTCTGCCAAAATTGAATTCTCTTTCCAATAACTCCAGTTACGCCTCCATTAGAGTGATTAATTAAGCCACTTCATTATATTGGAAATGGAAAAAACTCAAACTTTGCCCTCTTCAGTACAGCTATCCAGTAAGGCTGCAAAGTTGATTTTATTAATTATCTGCTCAGTTACAATATGTAAGATATTTGACTACAAACACAAACCAGGGGCATTATGAAATATATTTTTAATGAGCGTGCCAAGGTTTTAATTTAAAATATTTTGAGAATTTCAGTTAGCTTCATAATTCAAGGTAAATTAACGTGTAAAAGTAATCTTAGTAGCTAATTGCATTGGTAGCATGGTAGTCACGCCCTAAAGCATATCCTGCTTTGTCTATTTCACTCTAATGGGACCATAATCTACAAAAGGGACATAAATCTAAGTATTTTCATAATTTCATATTAATGTGTGTGCTTTTGTTTGCTTGGTAATCAATTAAAATAACACAACAAGTAAGAAGTTCATGTGAGATATTTTCTAGTCATGCATTTCTAAATGTTTCTCTGAGGCTACATTAAAATGATGTAACATTTGGGCACAAAGATGCATAATAACAATCCAAAACTGGAGGCTAATATAGCGAATATGTCCACAGCCACGGTGAACTTCCCAGGAGAGCTGACGTACGCCGGGATGAAAGAGATCCACACGGCCCAGAATATCAGCATGCTGAAAGTGATGAGCTCCGCCTCGTTGAAGTTATCCGGCAGCTTGCGTCCAAGGAATGCTAGGAGGAGGCGGACGAAGGCCAGCAGACCGATGTAGCCCAGGACCAGATCAAATCCAGGAGGCCATGGTTCCTTACACTACACAACAATCTATGTATGTCCAACAATACATGAATACAGATCAATCAATACATATTGCACAATTTGCAACACGGTGTGAAATAACAGTTTGTTTGCTTCCTGTCTGTTATTGCTATTAAAGCCCCAATGTGTAGGCAGGATTTGAACATTTCTGATTTTGGCATCACTTAGTGGTAGTACCAGTGTCATTCTCACCTTTCCAGTTGAGGCTTGGTAGTTTGGGTTCTTGAATGGGAAGGGAGGTGTGCCCAAAAGCCAACCAGCACAGAGACTATCTTACGACCCGACTCCTCCCTTTCCCAATCTTGTGAATTACAGAGACCGTTTCATCTCAACAGGACGCTCAAGGCTGAAGATGTGGGATGTTTGAGGTGCAGCTGGCTTTCCCTGCTTTCCTTCACCACAGAGACAAATCAGCCCCCGCCCCCATTGTACAGCTATATGCACTATATTCCAAGCCATTAGATAATATAATTATAATAAATAATTTGTTGGAAATCCATCAAATCAAATTTCATCATTCTAAAACAATAAGCTAACATTTAATCTTTACATTATTTAAAAAAAAATGTTCCCCCATGTACAGATATATGCATTATTTTTCAAGCCATTTGATAATAGAATAAATAATTTGGTAATAACATGATTGTTTTGTTTTGTTCTACAACTGTTTTCATCATTCTGAAACATTAACGCCACAAATGAATGATGAATGTTCACCTACAATTATGTTTTTTAAAGTTCCATAACATCCATATGTAGGGCAGGAATTTAGTGTTAATAGTGGTGATGTTTAAAACCCCATCTGTCAAACTGTAAAAATCAGTTGTTAAATCTGTCAACTAATCAATGAATGTAAAAGGAAATGATTAAACTGATCCATATATTTATAATGGCTGATGGGTTATGTTTGTAGTGTTGTTCCGTTGTCACATGTTGCATGTTTTCATGCATTTCAGAAAAATAATTCTGATAATAAACTGAAATTTGAAATTTTCCTGGTTGTGAACTGATGTTTTCTGCACACTGTTAAATGTGACGGTGTTCATGCAATGTTTTTATAAAAGACAAAGAAACCGATTTATATATATTTATTTATTTATTCAGTCTTTGCTGTACTTTCAATCCAAATATTTGTAAAATAAGACATGACATTAGACTTCAGAAAATATTGAATGTAAAGAATCTGTTTCTTTACATTTACGTTTTCCGAGCCAGCAGTCCAACGCTTCCTCCCAGAACTCTGTGAGCACCAGAGAGATCCAGCAGGAAGTCCCTCAGACCCGGGATGACTGACTGCTCGTTGCCGAAGCCTATCACTCCGGCTCAGAGGCCGAATGTCAGCATGTCGGGGTCGGTGACCCAGGATTCACTGCCGATCCACTGGCGAAGGGGGGACGGCTCCAGAGACAGCTCCTCCAGCAGAATCCTCAGATCTTCGGGGGACGTGAACGCCACGACGACGGCCGTCGTCGACCTGGAGACGAGTTATAATGCATTCTTATATCACACAATATTAACTTTATTCATATGTGAATAAGACATGAAGTGTTTGATCTGACTATTTGTATAACAATATCGACAATAAATATGAGAAATAAAAGTGATAGGAAAAATAGGATTCCATTCCATTATGAATGCCATGATTATCCTGAAATAATAGCTATTCACAATATCTCGATAATAATCAAAACATGCTTAAAATGCAAAACATACTGGAATTATTTCACCTTCCAAACAGAATGGAGACTCATGGTTTTATTGTGTAGCAGATAGAAACGATCTTTTTCAGTGGAACATTTATAAAGGTTATCAAATCTTAACGTCCATCTTCACAAATAGTTTAAATAAATGTAAAAAAAGTAGCAGTTTTTTGCTACATGATGCTACATTTTTAAATCTGGGTCCGGTAGAAAGGCTCGCCGTACTCCACGCAGATCCCCTCTTTGCGCGCCGCAGCCAAGAAGGACGCCATGCTGTTGTTGCCGTAGTCCGAGTCGGACCAGACGGCGCCAATCCAGGTCCAGCCGAAGTGTTTCACCAGCTTGGCGAGCGCGTCGGCCTGGAACTGGTCGCTGGTCCTGAAGAAGCTTGGGTACTGCTGCTTGTCCGACAGACAGGCACACGTGGCGAAGTGGCTCACCTGGAGGGGCAAGATGGCGGCTTTAAATTACGGCACGGACTGCGGCTTTAAATTGAACAGGCAGATTTGTGATTTATCCATCCATCCATTTTCTACCGCTAATCCTGTATTTAGGGTCACAGGGGGGCTGGAGCCGATCCCAGCTGTCATTGGGCGAAGGCAGGGTACACCCTGGACAGGTCGCCAGTCTATCACAGGGCCGACATGTAGAGACAGACAACCATTCACACTCACATTCACACCTACGGGCAATTTAGAGTTATCAATGAACCTATCCCCATCCTGCATGTCTTTGGACTGTGGGAGGAAGCCGGAGAACCCGGAGAGAACCCACGCTTACACGGGGAGAACATGCAAACTCCACACAGAAGGAACCCGGGGCCGACCCGGGAATCGAACCCAGGACCCTCTTGCTGTGAGGCGAGAGTGCTACCCACTACACCACCGTGCAGCCCAGATTTGTGATTTAGCACTATATAAACAATTAAATACAAATTCAGTGACAAATTGCTAAGAACATGCATTCAATTGCATAAATTGTATGAATGTATTTTTGGCCTGTCTACAGTTGATTTGGACATAAAGATCAACAGTTTGTGTTTTGCCCCCAGATTCAGAAAGTTCTTCAAAATTCTATTTCAAAATAATAGATAAAAATATTTAAAAGAAGCAATAATCCAAGAATTTCAACATCAAGAGAATAAACACAGCACCAGATAAATGCATCTGATAGTATTTATATTGTATATTCTCATTACGACGCTGCTGTTGTAAGATGAGGAGGATTTGCTTTACAGAGATAAAATGTAGAAACTTTGCTCAAATTAACAATGTTGTCGTCTGCACATGCATAGAAAATATGAACGATAATATTTTTATATAAGAATTTTGAATGGACAGTGCGGGAGTTAGAGGCCAAAACACTTTCACCTTGATTATAGCGCCGCCTGCTGGTGGACATCTGTCATTGTTGGTGTCTGCCGTGTGTGCAGGGGTCTTCGTTCAGGGGAGGTATGCTGCAGTATCCGTTTTACCTGTGGAAGAATACAAATAAATGTACCTTTAGAAATAACTAGAAACAAAAAGAGACTGTTTGTGCCTAATATAAATATCCTATCTTCATGCAGAACATTAGATAAATCACATACTTTTCCTCTTTTACAAAGTTATAGCACTCAAACAAGGTGGTCATCACCACGTTTGAAATTAAAAGAGAACATTTGTGGTGGTTTAAGGTTCTTAAAACATTAGTGATCCAGATGTGGAAGTGAAAGCGTACTGAATTTGCAAGGTATGCTGTCACATTGTGGGTGTAACATTTCTATATTAGACACACTTGTTTTGAGGTTTCTATTTCTTTGAAACTGCGGTATCACGAGGATGTTCAGCATTCAAAACCTGCTGTTTGCCTTGTGCAGTAAGTTACTTATAATATTAAGGAAATGAAAAGTAAATATGTTTTAATGCTAATTCTTTATGGTAGAATTCTACGCCTTGATATTGGTCTTTGGTATTTTATTACTGGTAACAGCTAGAATACATGATAAAAAAGGATTTTGTAGACATCACATATTCAAATGTACATACAAATATGTACTTGTTTAGTTTATTTGTCAATATGTCATGTTGTTTCCTCGTTTACAGTTCCTCTGAGCTGTGTGAGCAGTGCAGCCGGCTTGATCCATGTGTTTGGTTATGAAGGGGAAGACGTTGAGGTTTCTTGTCCCTATGACTGGGGTTATGAGTCTTATGAAAAGTACCTGTGCAAGAATGACTGTGGCAACGACGATGTTCTTATTAAGACGACAGCAACAAATACTTTGAAATACTCCATCGATGATGACAACCAGAAACACGTCTTCACAGCGACTATCGCTAATCTGAGATATTCGGATGCTGGTAAATACTGGTGTGGGGTGAGTAGGACTGGAAAGGATATCTACACTGAAGTAAAGCTGGAAGTAAGACCAGGTATGTTGGATTCCCACATTGTCAATCATTATTTCATTATCATTCTTATCCAGGCCTTGTTGTGCAGTTGCATTGTACACAAGTACAATTTCTGAGGTACTTATACTTTAATTCAGTATTTGCATTTTCAACTACTTTTACCTTTTGCTCCACTATAATTATCCGTCAGAAATATTGCATTTAATATACAAAACAGCCTATAATAACTCTGTACTCTAACTCTATAATAACAACTATGTACATCAACAATAATCCAGCAGTAATACAAAACTAGGAGGGGTCGCTCTGATTATATAATTAGCACTTACACTTATCACTTACTTTTGATGCTTTCAATAAATTTAAGTAGCAATACTTCTGTGTTTTGCTCAAGTTAGATTTTGAAAGCCATTTTTTTAACGCTGTGATATTTCTTCTTTGACTCAAGTACTGAATGTGAATTAATCTTACTATTTTACTGTCAGACAGCTGTTGTGACAAATCCAACAAAGTCGAGGGTTATGAGGAGAGTTCAGTGTCCATCAGCTGTCCGTATGAGTCTAACTACCAGAACAGTGTGAAGTACATCTGCAGAGGAAAGCGGCCCTCCAAGTGTCTGGAGAAGGCAGTGATCACCTCTGCAAACGAACAAAATGGTCAATTCAGACTTATGGATGACAAGGCCTCGAGGAAATTCATAGTTACCATTACCAGTCTGACCCAAAATAATTCTGGGTGGTACCTTTGTGGTGTCCATGAAAACACCGGCCTGGATGTCTTCTCTGCTTTTGAGCTAGAGGTTAATGGTGAGTGATCTACCTCATCATATTGTAATAAACTATTCTTTTTTAGCATTTTAATGAGTCAGAAACCCCTTTTCTGTAAAATAAATAAAAATAAAAGATGTGGACGAAAACTGACTAAAAGTTGTTTACACAAAGCTTTGATTTTACACGTGTCTGATTTGTCAAAATGTCTCAAATATTTCAGAGAGAAAAGTGAAACATGCTTCCATTTCTTATCTGAGCAGGCTTCTGTGTTGGCTCAAATCTCCTTCTGCTTTCACAGAGTGGTGCTGTGTGAAACCAACCAAACTGAGTGCCATTGTGGGTCATTCAGTAACCATGCAGTGTCCCTACCCGCCTCAACACAGGCATAACAGGAAGTTCCTCTGCAAGGGAGACTACCGCAACAACTGCACAGACGTTGAGATGAGGCAAAGCAATTTCACACTGCAAGCAGATCTTTCCTCCGGCTATTTCACGGTGACGATCATGCAGCTGAAAGCAGTGGATGCTGGGACATACTGGTGTGGTTCAGACTCCCAGTGGAGTGTTGGAAACTACACCACGATTCAACTGTCAGTAGGTAAGATTATGAAAAGAGTAATAGATATTACTCTATATGACAGTAAAAAAAAAAAAAAAAAAAAAGGCAGGTCCCTCCTTTTGGATCCCTGAAATGATATTATGCAAAATTGCCTTTAAAGTCCATCAAGGAAATCCTAGTGTTTTTAAACATGATTTAATGACTTTTTTTCAATCAAAATCCTCTTTAAATCAAGCTTTACTGGTGATAGATGTAATGTTTACATTGTCCAGCACCCCAGTTTAGCAAGTCAGCATGCTAATATTCCCTAATTAATACAAACATAAAGTACGCTGATGGAATGTAATTGGCTTTTGAGGGCATTTGGTCATAAGTAAAAAGGCCTGATCAAATAGAAATAAGAACTTTACGGTGCTGAAGTAAAAGTCGGGGCATCACTGAAGTTATTATATTTGATTCTGTGGGGAACATCAATGTCTGTTAAAAAAAAACAGTTGTTGAGACAATCTCAAGGTGGGGCTAGAGGAAAGGTCAGCAGGATATAATCTGGATACATCACCTGGCAACCATGAGTGTCCGTTTCAGTAGATTTGCATCCTCTGGGACCATGAATGTATGTACCAAATTCCATGTGTATCCTTTAAGCGATTGTAGAGATATTTCACTCAGAACCAAGTTGGTAGATCGGACATTGCTGTCCCGAGTTCTCAGCTGCTAAAAATAAAAACGTTTGCTATGTCTATTAAGAAACTTTCTCTGATAGTCTTTCCCAAGCAGAGCAGTACTGAGATCGCTCCCGTCACGCTGGTGGAACCTGTCGGATCACAATCTACACAGATCCCTGGGAAACCGATCAGAGGTAGGAGTGTACGTTAAAACACACATGACCATTCACACACATGGAGCATGCAAACATCAAATGTTGTGAAGACTCAGTTCTGAAATTTGATTCCACTTCTGTTTTAATTTCTGTGCTTGGGATTGTGACGTGTGAGAAGTGTGTGGCCGATGTATTTTCAGGAAGTGTATATTTATCTTTCCTCCCACAGATGCAGCACCCTTTCACGCTGCGGTTGTCATTGTGCCGACTTTGCTGCTCGTACTGGCCTTTGCACTGGTCGTAGTTTGTATATACAAACGTTACAAAGTGCCAGGTACGTTTCACATGCAAATGAAAGCACAGGATCTGATTGTGAACTGATTGTGTGACTATTTCTTGTTTGTTTGCAGGAGTCAGAGCCAAGATAACAGCACAGGTGAGGAGTGCAGCAGAGGTAAGAAAACTGTGTCTTTATAGTGCAACACAAGTACCCAACATGAAATTCACAAACATGGAAACTAAAATAGAAGAAGACAACAACATCAGCACTAACTAAACTAAACAAAAAAACAACGGGAAGTTAATAAATAAATCATTTCAACTTAACTTTATTTTTATTAAATGTTTTTAACAAAAAGACAGAGCAACTTACTGATGATTTTACTGTTGTGTGACCGAATATGTAACGTTTGTTTTAGTGCGGAAGCCTATAGTGGAAGGAAGTGGGATCATTAAAACCCCAAAAGGATTTATAACTTGAAATCATGAATAAGCTAAGCTATATCACTGTAGCTTGCCTATTTGACTAGCTTGTGTACTTTTTGGATACATTTGGCTCCATATGGGTGGTTTAGGAAAGCTCAGGATCTAAAACCGATGGTATTCATCCTCTTGAGAGCATGATTGTGCTCCAAAAAGAAGAATTTAAGGACAAGCATTCTTATTTTTAGCAATGATAGCAGTGGGGATCTGGGGATGGCAATGTATGTCAGTCAGTTGGCCGGCCCACTGAAAGATCTCTAGACATTCATAGTCCCCAGAGGATTAATCACTTTGGTGTACTTGAAGTTTTCATCTAGCACCAATATTATTTCCAAAATTAAATTTTTCCAATACTTTGATTGAATACTTGCAAAACCTAATGACAGCGCCATCAGCCTCAGCTGCACTTTCTGTTTAGTTACAGCCAATGTTAGCATGCTACGCTGCAAAGATTGTAAATATGCTAAACAACCAACATCAACATGTTAGCATTGACAATATGAGCATGTTAGCTTGCTGGTGTGAAATGAACCCACTTGATTATTTGGCAATATTTCATAATATGAATTGTCATCTGAGCAACATATTTGTGTTGTTTCTCTTTTAGCTTGATGAATATGCAACAAGCTCAAAGCAGGGCTCGTCCAAACCGCAGCACGTCTGTCAGTCCCAGGATGATGCAGGTGAAGCCCAACAAGAGTCTGTGTACCAGAACTTCGACGCAACAGAGGATATCTACTGTAATGACGTTGTTATAAGGGCCAACAGGAGATGAACTGCATCCACATCTGTTATCAAACCTTGCATGTTTTAACAGCCGACCAACACTATTCACATGCTGTGGTGCAACTTTTTCACTGTTTGATTGAAAATGATAGTACTGTTATTATTTTTTACAGATTTGTTTCTGTAATTTCCATCCATCCATCCCAAACTTTATTTCTGTCCAAAAATCCACATTAACATGAATACAACCTATAATCAGCAAATATAAATCTTCCTATTTATTCAATGAGGTGAAATTGTGATGTAGAAATGCCAATATAGAATTAAAATATGAATATATCAACAAATATTATTAATTTTAATGGCTTAGCATTGTGAACATCATGACAGTACTTTTATACCTGGCACTTTAAACTGCACTACACATTATTATTGACTGGTTTTATAAACAACACAATTTTATATAATCGGACCTTGAAGACCTCTGCATTAAAGTGTAAAAAGGATGCAGAGAGTTTTCAGACGAACACATGCTTAATTCAGATGATCTTGAACAATCAGATTAAGTGATTGGAAATCTTAAGTATAAAAGCCCCCTTCAGAGTGCCTTCTGATACATTAATTTATTTTGACTTTTATTTTGTTTGGTTTTGTTCTTCCAAATTAAGTCAAACAGCAGAGAATTCACGTTAAGATAGACTTAAATGAGATAACAGGGGTTCTACGCATTTGATCTGGCTTCTTATGAGTACTTTTTTGATCTTCATTAGCTACAATGTTTATTTTTCTTACTTTTTTCTTACGTTTTGTTCACTTTTGTGTGTGATTTGAATAAATATATATTGTTGATGGGGTGTTGGAACATTATACGAGCAGATAGGGTTTAATGGACTTAATATTGTAGTTTTGATCTGAAATAAAGCCCTTTTAAAAATGAGTGCCTGTGCTAATAACCGTTTTCCTCCACCCTTGAAATCTAAAGCTTGACAAGTGGAAGAACCGAATCCATGGTGGTATCTCATACTGCATGTTACACCTAATGACTGAAATTGCGATTCAATCCCTTTTGGCTCCTTAGATAATTAGTCACCTGACTCAGAGCTGCTGCTGGAGTTGCTCCTGCCAACGTGTGTAACCAGGCAACACTAAACAAACTAGAGCTACTTCGGGACTGTGGCAACTGTGCGTCGTTTAAATCAGCTGATCATTTTAAGTTGTTTTTTTATCTTATACTTGCCTGTGATAAAAAATAATGAGCTCCGAGGTTTTAGTGGCAAGGCCTCACTCTGACAGCAGAGCGGTGGCTCAGGGAGTCCCGGAGAAAGAGGCTCCTGTAGACGCGGAGGCTCCGCAGCCGTCCTCGGGCTCCGCGACGATGGGGTACCGCTCTGCCAAATACAGCCCCGCCGAGTGGTTCTCCAACTACCACAGCGTCATCCGGCAGGCCGGGACCGACCGCAGCGAAGCCGGGAAGATGCAGCGAGTGTCCAAGACTCTGTACCGGGACACCGAGGCGGCCACTGCGAATACCCAGGCCGAGGGGACGAGTCTTCTGGGACGGAGACTACAAGAGATCCACCACTGGAAGTCCGAGCTGCAGCGCCACATCGAGCAGCTGCTGGCTGACACCGAGTCCCTGCTGGCTCTGAAGACGCGGCTGGAGAGGGCGCTGGACGGCACCGACGCTCCGTACGCCATCGCCACCGATAATCTCAACTGCAGGACCAGGAGACTGGGACCGGACTTGGTCCGAGACGCTGTGGAGGAGGAGCTGATCAAGGTGACCATTGGCTTTATAATAAAAGAAAAGCGTGTGTGCTATAAGCTGTGCATGTCAAAGTGAGACACAACAGTACTGTTTGATTAATCGAGAAGATAAGTGATGCATTGATAATAGAAATAATCATTAGAAGTGTCTCTGTTACATAACTCAGGTGTGCTACAGTGATATTTTCAGGATCAAGTGCCCTGAAGTGGATTCAGTGCAACAATGCAAGGTCACCAGCAGAGGGCGCGCTGCGACACACATTAAGCAAGAGTGTGATTTTTGTGTTTTGTAGGAAGTGGATTTGATCAGGAGCGTCCAGGCTCTTCTGAGGAGGACTACCGCTCAGGTGGTCAGTCAGATCAAGTGCGTGTCAAACTCATTAACAGTTAAACAACCTGTAGGCAGACCCACGTATACAAAGTCCTCAGTTTGAACCTCCAACGTCAGAGGAATTCATTATTGTTTTGTGTCGTGTGTGTGTGTGTGTGTGTGTGTGTGTGTGTGTGTGTGTGTGTGTGTGTGTGTGTGTGTGTGTGTGTTGTGTGTCTCAGGATGAACAGAGAGGCCAAGCAGACGCTGGAGTTGGACTGGTCAGATAAGTACCAGGCCTACGACTTCGATGACCACAGTGGAAGACACAGTAACACGAGCCCAGACACACAGCACCACCCCAGCTCAGCCACCATGCAGGACCAGTGAGTCTTTGAGTGTGTGTGTGTGTGTGTGTGTGTGTGTGTGTGTGTGTGTGTGTGTGTGTGTGTGTGTGTGTGTGTGTGTGTGTGTGTGTGTGTGTGCGTGTGCGTGTGTGTCTTTAACAAACACTTTTACACAACAGTTTGTCTTGTGGTCTGCTGCAGGGTGTGTAACAGCACGTCGTGGACTAAGTTTACGCAGGACAACCTGTCTGTGGCCTTGCAGCAAGAAGAGGCTACCAGCGGTCTCAGGTCAGAGCACACTGTGGTTCAGACGTGTCTTTAAGCTGTGTGGTGGAAACTACAGCAAAGGTGCCAGTGTGGCACAGTATTTAAAGTTGTTGGTGTGTGTGTGTGTGTGTGTGTGTGTCAGACTGCTGGCTGAGCGAGTGTTGCAGGACACCGCTGACGATCTGAGAGTCCAGTGCTCCATTGTGGACCGAGCCTTCAGTCAGCGCTGTGCAGAGCTGATAGAGGCCAAGACCCAGCTGGAGATGACGCTCACACAGGTAGAAAGAGAAGACCATGAAACAGAATGACGGAGCGGCTGGTTGACTGCCTGGTTATTGAGCGTGTGATCGTGTGTGTAGATCTTGGAGCAGATCGGGGACCAGGAGAGGAACATTGTGGCTCTACAGCAGGCCATCCACAACAAAGAGGCTCCACTGAGAGTTGCTCAGTCCAGACTTTACCTTCGCTCCCTCAGACCCAACAAGGAGCTCTGCAGAGATGAGCCCCAGTTCAGGTACTACACACACACACACACACACACACACACACACACACACACACATCTGGACACACAGTCACTCTGCTCTTTTCTTATCTTATCGTGTTGCTCCATCTCCTTCCCCTTCTCTCCTCATGTCGGTTTGCTTCCCGAATCTGCAGTTTGGAAGGAGAGGTGAGGCAAATTGAAGCCACTCTGGCATCGCTGCACCAGCAGCTGAGCAAGGCCAGAGGCTCCCTGTCCCACCTGGAAGAGTCCCGCATTACCCTCGAGAAGGACATCAAGTGTAAAACCCACTCCCTGTTCATCGAGAGAGACAAGTGCATGACTCGACGTAAACGATATCCAGCTGTTTCCACGCTGTTAGGATACTGAAGACGACGAGTGTGACTGTGAGCTGCTGGAGTGCTCTTTTAACTGTACATGCCTGTCAAATTAGTGAATTCATTCCTTCGTTTGCTTGTGTTTTAATAATTTGCATTACTTTTCTGTGACATGCGTGTCCACGTTGGGAAGTTGTACTCCTTTGTTTGTGTTATGTATATTTTCTGGTGCTTTCTTAAATTGTAGTATTGAGCTCGCTCAACCACAGTACAAATGATCCAAGATAGCAGGATCAAGACTATAGAGTGACAAAATCTTTTCTCAGATTACAGAATTGTCAAATAAAGTAATAAAGTAATTTCAGTATCATTGCATGGGATTATTGTTCAACTACATAGTGATTTTCTCCACCAGAGTGAGCTGTTGAGCCTCAGTATCTCAATCAAATTCTAAAATCCTTATGATGATTCAGTAAGTTTTATATTTGTGGTACAGGTGGTGGAGTTTTAAAGACCAGCTGTCTGTTCTAAAACACACCTTAATCCTGAAGAGGGTAGAGATGATTCCAGTATACAGGGACATTGAAACAAAGCTCTACATAATCAGCAGAGGGAGCTGCATTACTCGAAATGAAAACAAGATATTTCTGATATTTCTATAAATTTCATAATCACTGTGGTAAATCCATTCTATTGAGTTTTGGGTTCTGTTAATTGTGTTAAATATCTGGTCGTCTCCATCTAAATATTGAGCGTCCGTCTGCCTCTATTCTTATAGAGGGCTTCCTTCATGTAAGGAGGTGCCACGACTGAGGATGTTATGAAACTGAACTTTATGCAACGAGAAAGTTCAGACAGGCAGCTCCGTTCTTACTGCGGAGCACATAGCATTTATTTCATGACACCACCAACTGTAGGCATGGGATGGAGCCAGCGCTTTTACCATTGTGTGGGATAAAAATGCACGCCCTTTCAGCCTTTCAGACATCAGAGGAGAAAGTTATTTTTCCCTTTTTTTTTTGTTTTTGGGTAACTTTGATGCACAACGTTTTTTATAAACACAATAAACATATATATATATATATATATATATATATATATATATATATATATAATTCACTAACTGGACAATGTGTGTGGGATATGAAGAAGAAAAATCCTTACAAAAATCGTGCTCTTTTATATGTTGAGCTCATGCGTATCCTCACCATGTGACATTCAGAAAGAGGTTGGTTTGATTTGAAATACCTGCTTCCGAGTAGCAACACACTTCGAATACGTTTATCATGTTTTGGATTGTCTTTACTTTGTGTTTTCATTGATTTCCTTTCATGGTCGTTATGATGGACGGTGATGGAAAAGACAAATGTGACCCATTGAAAAGGATTTTTTTTAAAAAGATGCCAGAATAAAAATGAAATGGGAGGGATGGATGAAGTAGCAGATCTGAGGGAGTGACAAAAAAGAAAGAGGGAGGGAGAAGAGGAGAATAGAGAGACAGCAGGACCAAACTCACTGCCTTCTTTTCCTCCGGTGCTCTCTCCCTTCTTTCTCCTCGTGACTCCAGGCTGAGCTAGGCTGATAGGTGAGTTCAGCTTTGTTTTTCTCTCTCTCCACTTTTACTTTAACTTTTACCTCACATGCTGTCTCTATTGTCTATTTTTCTTCTTTTATTCAAGATGTCCTCCCTGCAGCTGCCTGAACTCATTCACCCCCATCTCCCCTTTAACAACCGTATTTCAGCCCTCACAAGTCTGACTTTCAAGCACATACTTATGTGCACTGGAAAGCAGAATTTGACTGAGGCCTGGGAGGATGAATTGACTATAAGGCGTCTCTCTCCACCTCCAGATCTGCTCTCTTCTCGCCTTATCTCTCCAGTTTCTTCTCCTCTATGAGGAGAAAAGCTTTCAGGGGTGGTCAAAGGATGAGTTAATCATTGCTCATTACCCAAAAACGTCTCTGCAGACATGACCTCCTGCTTTATTTATGTGTGAGAACATTTTTATGACGGTGTTTATTTGCTTTATGTCTGTTGGCTAAATGCGTGCAGCTAAGCTTGAGGGTTTGTGGAAAGCCAACATTTCCGTTGGCTGGACGGCGAGGCCACTTTTAGCTTTGGTTATTACTCCCTTTGCCCGGACTGGTTCAGACTGAGGGCCACATTCTCACTGTGACTATGATTATTTAAAAACATCTCTCAATCTTTCATTTTACTGTGGAATGTCCCATTAGGGTTAGAAGAGACGTTTCAAATTATATGTTTTGACATCGTGTGGAATGTGACTTTCATGGCTTTGTGTGATTTTTGTGGTAACATGTGCGTTTATATTTAGGGGCTCCTGTTTTCCATGTGTTGTCTCGGCTTTCTGTACTGCTACTGTTTCTCATTTACCTAATGCTACACCGATTTCCCAATTTGACTTGTTTCCCCCTCCAGGATGCTGTGCCTTGGCTCCTTGTCCACACTGCTCCTCCTGCTCCTCCTCCACACCCCTCCGCTTTCTGCCCAGGAGGTCCGTGTGCGGCTGGCAGGTGCAGGCCAGCGCAAACCCAACGAGGGTCGGGTGGAGGTCTTCTACAATGGCGCGTGGGGCACAGTGTGTGATGACGAAGTGGATCTCAACCTCGCCAACGTGCTTTGCAAGCAGCTGGGCTTTCAACGCGGCTTGACGTGGGCGCACAGTGCCAAGTTTGGCGAGGGACAAGGTATGACCAGCCAACGGCGCTTACTTCTGAACACCTTACTGCAAATGTTTTTATTTCTTTTGATCCAATAACATATTGTCCTGTTTTGCTGTTAGGTTTGATCTGGTTAGACAATGTGCGATGCATGGGCACAGAGGCCTCTATTGCAGACTGTCGCTCCAATGGTTGGGGAATCAATGACTGCACCCACGCTGAGGACCTGGGGGTCATTTGCAGCCCAGAAAGGAGACCTGGCTCCCCCACTGTCTCTGTGCAGGAGGCCCCTCCATCCTCCAGGCGCCCGCCACGACAGAGAAACCCACCACCACAGCTGCCGCAGTCTGCGCCCCCTCCAGCCAGCATCTCTTCGTCTTCTTCCAGAGGCCACGAGATCGCCCTCCATCGCAACCCAACTTCTTCCCGTCGCAGCCTCATCTCGCCTCAGGAAAACGGCCACGAGATCCAGATCTTGCGACGGAATCGAGGCAGCTCCAGAGCAAGCACACAGGCGAGTCCATCTCTGCCACAAGGGCACCAGCTACCTTCACGTCTGGCAAGCGGCGGAGCCTACAGGCAGAGACAGGAGATGGCGAGAAACGGTCCACAGGCCGTGAGACGAGAGGCAGAGGGACAGGTGAACAGGCAGTCCCAGCCCCAGTCCCAGCTGCAGTCTGAGCGGAGGAGTGACAGGCAGCACAGTGGGAACCACGTCGAACCAGGGCCCGTTTATCCAGACGTGGGACCAGAGACTGATGGGTACATCACACAGGTAAAAAAAACAGGCAGTCATGGGCACGCTCAACCTCTATTACAGGCCAATCTAGCTTTATTCAGACTCCCATAGATTAATGTCATTTGTGGAGCCACAGGCCAGCGGACATGTATAATTAGAGACAAACCTAAAAACCAGATCCAGCGCTTATGCAGCCTATAGTTTAAGTCACGACCACAAGAAGCTCAACAGCCCCTCTCTTCAAACGTGCAAGAAACTCATTCCCCAGGAAATTACGAGCGATTTATCACTTGTGTTTATCTTTATCCCTTTTCAACTTGCAGAGTTTACACCTTCTTTACCACTTTGTAATCACCATGAAGACATCCCGACACATTAAACAATCACTGTTGTCTTTTCACCTTCCTTCCTGCCGCCTGATTAGAGAGTGTGATGATTAGAGACGTAGTATGTCATCCTATCATGTTATTCTCTCTCGAGTGCATGCTGTCGATGGATATTCAGTTAAACAACGTGTTTTTTTTTCGCCAAGACAAAGTCATGATCCCTTTCTATCCCACCGCAGTCTTCATTTAGGATAAAGCCGTACTCAATTATTAATCTTCATGAAAAATGTTGCAGGGATCTGATAGGGTTCATTTGGAGGAGGCTCGTCTCCGGCCTGTGCTGTCCGGCAACCACGGCGGCCTGGTGACCGAAGGAGTGCTGGAAGTGAAGCATGCTGGGAGGTGGCGTCATGTGTGCAGCCGGGGCTGGGACATGAGCAGCAGCCGTGTCGTCTGTGGCATGTTAGGATTTCCTGCTGCAGAAGCGTTTGACCAAAATGCTTACAGGTGAGTGTGTGAGTATGGACATTGCCGTGTCGGACAGAAAAAAAGTGTGTGTGTGTGTGTGTGTGTGTGTGTGTGTGTGTGTGTGTGTGTGTGTGTGTGTGTGTGTGTGTGTGTGTGTGTGTGAGTGTGAGTGTGTGTGTGAGTGGTTATTAAAAGGATGGAAAAGTGCAGCGGGCTGAATTAGGCTGCCCCATGGCTGGGTTGCTGTTCCACCCCCCTGTAGTAGAGGTTAACCACAGTTGCTGTCATTAGCACAACCACACTTGGCATGACATGTCGACTGTGGCATTAGCCCAGCCAGGTCTGTCTGCCGCATTGGCTGAGTGGGCCTCTACACAGTACTTTAAATAGTCCAAGAGAATATGTAATTAATGTCAGATCCAGATCACACGATTATCATCTTTAAATGAAACCTCCCCTACATGGTTTCTAATCCCAAATAATTAAGTGAAAATGCCATGTCTTTAAGTCTGTGGGCTCACTTCTATTCAACATAAGAGGTATTTTGATCTCTCTGTCTCTGTCAATATAATTGGCTCTAGAAAACAAACAACATTACCCACTCAACAGACAGACACAGCTAACTTTAAGTCCAAATGAATCATAATGCTGCACCGTGTCTGCTCCATGTTAAAATAGGCAACTGCAATGGTGATGATATTGTTTTGTTTCGGCTTCCAAAATGCCCAACAGAAAAAAGTTGTAGTTACAAAGGCTCATACAGAGGTAAAGTATAGAAACAGGACTTCAGCTTTATTTGTTGTATGTTGTCAACACATAACTCTTTTATTGTCCATCGAAACACAAATAATTTGCTCAATGTCAGGTTGTTTTGCTAAATCTGTGTCCCTCTCATCCGTCTAACTTTAGCCATAAATACCTGCGTTAGCATCGACACAAACCTTCAAAGCCCTTCCACACACATACCATAGAAGAAGAAAAATACCTCACAAAAACACACACATGCTAATACATCCTCGCCTCCACCCTCGCCTCACAGCGTCTTACAAGACCTTACATAAACCGTGTCCAAAAAATCCACGTGCGCGTGCAAATATATACGCAAACACGCTTGTGTACACGCAAACACAAGCCTCTGTGTGCTTCTGTCTGCCCGCAGAGGTCTTTTTACGGCTCCGCTAACAGGGCGAGTGTGCTGACCGCTTGCCTGCCCTCCACCATCTGTCTCTCCATGTCGCCAATAATTACCCCTTGTGTCCTGCTCAGCTCTGCTCGGTGGCAGGAAACAGGCTGCTTCTCCGCAGCTGCCCTGTTCACCACCAGAGCCGCAGCCTGGCAATGAAAATCTGTCTCCCATAGTGTCTTATCTCTTACGGGCTTCTCCAGAGAGATGAGAAAAGCTCCCAGAATTCCACTTGAACTTCAACTTTGAAGTCCAAAATGGTGTTTTTTTCCCACCATGCTAACTTTCTAAATTGAATGCTAATGTGGACAACAACACATCTCAGTGTCTGGAGAAACATCATATTTATGTTCCAAGAAGCCAACCAGCACCTTGTGTACAGCTGGACCAGACCAGAGAATGTTGTTTGTGTTTGGTCGGCCTCCGCCCAGCTACGTGGGAGACGACGCAGCAGTAAACATCTGAGATGGGCCGACGCAGCAGAGTGGATCGCTGGCGTGTTGTGCCACAATGTGTCCACATGTTTTGTAGCGGATTTATGTTTTTATGTCCTTTGTCCTTTTTTGACGTTTTCACATTGTTACGAATCCCACTGCTTTTCTTGGTATGACCCGCCCTGCGCAGCATTTGACCACTTGGATTGGCCCGGCAATCATTCAGCGCCATTGTTGTGCTAATACGTTTTTTTCTGGTTCTGTCCGCCAACCAATGATCTATCTCGACTCCAACTACTCACTTTAACCAGCTACCTAGGGCGGGTCTTGCCAAAAAAAAAAAAAGCAGTGGGATTCATAATTACTTATTTTATCCACTTAGCCACAATAGCAACTTTTTTACTATGCTAGCAACATGGTTGCCCACCACTTTGGTCCAGATGGATATATTCTTGGAAGGAGAGCCAGCCTTGACATTTCTGTTTTGGAGTGAAATGTCTCGACAACTATAGAATAAATCAATGTATAATTCACGACAGACAATCCTGTAAGCCTCTGGATAACTTTAATAATCCCATATCTTTTCATATAGTGCAGTCAGCAGGTCAAAAAAATCAATTTGTCCAGCACTTTGGTTTAGATGCCTGTGAAAAGTCTCAAAGAACTGCTGTGCTAATGTCCAGCCTCACAGGGCCCCTAGCTTGGCTGTGAACTCTGTCTGTTTATATACATCAATGCATGACAAGAGTTATATCCCATCTTCCCAGTTCTACCCACTGTGCTGGCGGTGGTCCACGCCTGTTCTTCTATGGGGTTTGTGTCCACTGGATCAGCTGTAATTATGGTCTGAGACATCCAGTCAAATATTCTCTTGCCTGAACCTGCTGCACACCCTTTGCTGTGTCAGCACTTCCCTCTCTGGCCATGTGGTTGTTTTTTTGGTGTGACTGCCTTTGTCTCTGCCTTTTAAGTTGCACAGCACATTTTTACAGCTGCTTAAATACTCCCCCACTTTGCTGTGCTTACAAAAGGCGAATGCTAAAGTCATTTTCCAGCTCCCTTGTTTTATCCCATCTACACTCTTTGAGGTCGACAGTGCTTCTAATTTAATTTAACCCCTTGCTCCTTCTCCCTCAGTTACGGCTTTAAAAAACAACAACTTTTTATGCCTTTGTGGCAATTATGCAAAAAACATTTCATGGAAAGTACATCATTATGACCCCTTCGAGTTCCACGGAGGTCGACGGGGCCATTGAGAGGCCGCTGTGGAGCCAGTGTGCCAAACTGCTGAGCTGATTGTTCCAGTCGGGCAGCTTTGCATTCATGCATTTAGGTTATCTATGCTTTCTTGACAGTCACATCCCCTCTCCAGTGTGGCTTATGGTAGTGTTGCATAAGAAAAAAACACCTGGTATTAAGCTGTAGATCCTGAGAAGTCAGAACGTCTTCTCCAGGTTTAAATGGTTCAGAAGTGCTGCGGCCACAACCTGTTTGTTGTGCTTGATGCTGGTTCACTGTCCTTCCTTTAAATCTCCTTCTATAAGAGAGGGGAAGAGCCTCAACTCCACCTGAGAGCGGCTTCCACTGTGCTTTTAGTTCTCAGCAGGACAACTGTCAGTGTCTGAGTGAAAACCAAAAGGACGAGCTTGTCCTCGTCTTGTAAAGTCAGGCGATGCTCATAAAAGTTGCACAGTTCACAGAGGCTTACATCACTCGCTGCTCACTTCCCAGCATGCAGTCGTAACGTTGAGTAACGATCCACTGGGGTTTTAAAGAGCTTTGTTTTTACAGAGGCAATGACAGGGAAAGTTGATATGTACGTGCATATTTCCATGTCTGGTGTGTGTGAACCAACATGCTACTGCTCGACCGCACAGCAGACGCTGCCAAGCAGAGCAGGCAATTATATGGGTAGTACCCCCCTCCCCCTCCTCTAAACCATGAGCAAACACCCCCCTTACCGCCTGCCTCTCTCATTTTGTTTTACCAACTTGTGAAACATATTAAACTGTGCAGACACACACTAGCAGATAGATAAAAACAAACGATGAGTCATTTCTCATCAACATAAGGAGAAATCTACACTTCTAGATCCATCCTCTTCTTAAGATAACAAGAATAGTTTGCCTGGTGCGTTTCCCTATAGGCCCTGTTTCTCATCTACTATTGGTACCGTGCATAATAACCTGTGGGTTACAAAGATACTGGGGTTCTCCTCGAGAGGAAACATGGCCAAATATTTAATTGCTTCATGAATCTGGCTGTACTGTAAAACTCTCCTCCTGTCTATACTTGGTGTTGTGACTCAGGCACATTCATGAAGGGCGTCAGTCACACTGCACCTGTCTGTGGTCACACTGGTTGATGCAAGTGGTCAAGTGTGTGTGTGTGTGTGTGTGCGCGCACGCGCTTGTGTGTGTGTGTGTGTGTGTGTGTGCTCCCAGACGCTGCCTGGTTTGTGAATCATTCTTTTTATTGAACTCTCTCTCTTTTTTTCTTGACTCTTTTTTAGGTTTCAGCATAGTGTTAGTGTGTGTGTGTGCGTGTGTGTGCGTGTGTGTGCGTGCGTGTGCGTGCGTGTGCGTGCGTGTGCGTGCGTGTGCGTGCGTGTGTGTGCGTGTGTGTGCGTGTGTGTGCGTGTGTGTGTGTGTACAATGTTTCCCTTTCAAATTTTACTCTAGTTTTAGGTATACTAATATCCTTGAAGCAAGACACCGTTTACAAACCCCTGTTGGAGTTGGCAGACCTCAATAAGGCTTGTCGAAGGGGATTAATGTATAGTGGCTTATTCATATTTTTAGTTTTTTTTCCCACATGGATGCCCCAGACCAGACGTCCACTGTAGACATAAAGACACGCGCTGACACAGAAATACCCATGAATGTAGAAATGGAAGCTGGAAAAAGTCCTGAAAAGAAGGTGGTGGTTTGAGAGCAAAGAAAAGAAGAAAGCAGGATGTTATGTGATCCGTTATTCTAAATCTTTCCCTCCCTGTCACTTACACAAGGGCTATGCTTATCCAAAGACACACACGCCCTTCACAGCATGTTGTGTCTCCTTCCTAGCTTTCCGTTTGTTTATCGGAGGCTTGATAGACAGAATAGAAGATGTAAAGGAGCAGAGGGAAGGATGATTGAGGAGGAGAGATGTGATTGGCCACAGGGAGGGTGTGGGCAGCAGGTTGTTTAGTCTACTGGATGTAAAGATGCCATGTTCTCTTGCTTTTAGGAAACAGTGGGACGCCAAGATAGCCGATCCATCCTCCAGGTAAAATCAACATCTGCTTTTTGAAGGATAGAACTTTGTATCCTGTGTTTCAATGATGATTAGTAATGTGACAAATCACAAATCCATGTCTTCCCCTGCCTCCTTCACTTCTTTCCCCGTCCAGACTGAGGACGCAGATCAGCAAGAAGGGCTACTGGGTGGAGAAGGTCCAGTGTCAGGGCTCAGAGGTCTCTCTGGCAAAGTGCCAGGCCCAGCTGTCCATCCCCAGGAGTGATGTCCCGTGCCGCGACGGCATGCACGCTGTGGTCCGCTGTGTCCCTGGATCCCAGTTCACACGCTACGGCAGAGCACCTGCACCACCTGCAACGCCGGTAAGTGTGGAGTTGGAAGGTGTAGCAAATTTAGTTTATTGCATGGCATACACTTATTTGTTTTCTTGTGATCAAGATCTCAAGATCAATAGCACTAAGTGTGTTAATCGATGAAAAACTGGAACTTGGAAGGTCGCATTAAAAACATGTTCATTGGTAAACCAATCCTGACTTCTAATATTATATCCATACATTCCATACTGTAACATTGTTTGGGCCTTCTCCCTCTTTGGACCCTTATACCTTGTTCAAGAAATCTTAATCATAAATCATAAAATACAACGAACCATCCTTTTGAAATTACAGTCCCTTCTCTGTCATAACCTGTCCATCACTGCCACAATTTAAGTACATCGTCTATGTGCTCATTATGTGTTCATAATTATCATTTTTTTCTAATTTCACTATAGCTTCTTTTCTTCAAACAGTGTTGATCGTTTGTCTTTAGTCTAGCCAGAATCACAGCTCAAATATCATAATCAGGCTATAGTTTATGAGAACTGTCTCAACATCCAGATCCAATTAAAAAGTATACAATTTCCATTTTGCACTAAAATTCTCCCTGTTCCTTCCAGGTGGTTGTGCGTCTGAAGGCGGGGCCCCGGCTCGGGGAGGGCCGTGTTGAGGTGCTGAAGGAGGGGAAGTGGGGCACCATGTGCGACCACCTGTGGGACGTCACCGCAGCCAGCGTGGTCTGCAGAGAGCTGGGCTTTGGGACGGCTAAAGAGGCGCTAACCAAGGCTCAGCTGGGACAGGGTAAGATAGGACACATAGCCATGGCCACGCACGGAGTGTACATCTTTCAGATAATTCCTTGTTCAAAAAATGATCAAAAAGTCCCAATGCCAGAACCTCTTATGTGTTGGACGGTTGTGACTTTGAAGCAGTTCCTGATTTCACGGACTCTGAGCACGATCAATTGAGCTCGGTGATCCTTTAGACTAAACACTTCTGAGTCTAAATGTCTGTTGCCAAGCGCAGCGCTCCAACAACCAGGGCCTCGAGTGGACAAATAAACCCAGACCAAATGTTTACAGCCTGACTTCTACTTCTATCGCAGAAGCTGATTGTTGAGGAACTCTACCCATGACCAATTCACGCTTTTTTTCACGGTTCCTGCGGTCAAAGCGACGGCCTTTGTTGTCAAAATAAACCTGTTGTATGTGAAACCAGGATGTCAGGCAATCATCGCCGAGCGGGACCAAAGCGTCCAGAGAGACTGTGATTACTTTGGCGCTGCTTTTGTTGTGGCCCCGAGAATGTAGCCACTTGATTGTCCAGCAATAATCGAGTTACACATCTTCCTCGGAAAAAGACCCCACTTTCACACACTCACTTATTCTCCTTTTTCTCTCTTCTCGCCACACCTCTGCAGTAATCACATTCATTTCCTCCCATTATCTCCCTGCCCAAAAAGCACATACCATGTCCCGTGACGGTGGGTGCATTTCCTTCTCTGCACTGTACTTATTGAAGTAATTCATGGAAATTCATGTGGGTGCTTACTTTAAGGGCTCTGTTAAACTAGGTGCTATGGCGCAGTCACGTCTGAATAATGAACACGGTTAAAAGTCAAAATGGAGCACTGTGGCTTTTAGCGTCTCACGCCAGCGTTGTGTGAACACATAAGAGATGAAGGCTTGTGGGTAGCGGAGTCAACGATGACATCATCGTCTATTTAAAGCTAAATTATATGGCTTTAGCCTGGGGCCTCACACACCTACGCCAACATAGATGGGTTCAAAGATTTTTTTTTTCCTCCATTTTGCCATTTTGGTGTCTATTTCGGTTTATAAAGTGTGGCTCTGGTGTGCAGCGTGCAGCACAGAGTATACGGTAATTTAGACAGAACAGTTCTCTGGCTAAGCTCGGTTTCAGAGCCACATCAGAGGTCCCGGTCATGTCTGGGCTTTTAATCCCTCGCTGTGGACATCTATGGCTGCAGAGCCATCAGGTTCTGTGTGTGTGTGCATGCGTGCGTGCGTGCGCGCACGTGTGTGCCTGTCTTTTTGCATGTGGCCTATGCTTTGTAAGACACACGTGAACCATTCGTCCCCACGACCTTCCCCTGTAGGTACGGGCCCCATCCACATGAATAGTGTGCAGTGTACAGGCAGGGAGAAGTCCATTACAGAGTGTACCTACAGACCGGTGCCGCTCTACACGTGCAAGCACAACCAGGATGTAGCGGTCCGCTGCAACGTGCCCAACACCGGCGTGCAGGCCACGGTGAGAAAACCCGCAAATACAGGCATCTACACAGACAGGCGTTTAACAGTAGAGTAATGGAGAAACCCTTTTCTGCTCCCATCACCTTCAGGTGCGTCTGGCGGGAGGCAGAGAGCCGTCAGAGGGCCGTGTGGAGGTGCTGATGGAGGTCAGAGGGCAGAAGCGTTGGGGCTCCGTCTGCAGTGAGAACTGGGGCATCAACGAGGCCATGGCGGTCTGTCGACAGCTTGGCTTGGGATTCGCGTCAACGGCTCATCAGGTAAACAACACAATAGGACAAGTTTCTGCTTCAGTCTGCACTCGTTGGTCTCTCAGTTTTTATTCCGTGTTCTCCCACATTCCCTGCTCTCCTTCTCTCGCTCTCTCCGTCCCGCTGTTTGTGCATCTGCGCTGTGTTATTACCGAAGCCTGAGGTAATTACAGGCTTCACAGACGTCCACTTCCAGCAACACTGAAAATAAAAAAGAGGGAAAGTGAGGCGAAGTGAAATTGGGAGAAATTCACAGCGCAAACAGACTGGAAATAGAACTGTGCATGGAAAGGGCAGTGTGAGTGTGTCTTGAGGGGCTGCTGGGAACATTTAACAGGCAGTTTTAAAAATGTGAAAAAAGAGTGGAAAATGTGATAATGTCTACTGATAGTTCCCATAAAAATGGGGTTTCGTTGTTTATAGCGGAGTTTAACGCGACTGCACCAATCTAATGCTTTCGTGTGTGTGTGTGTGTGTGAATGTGTTCTCTTCTTGGTTCTCTGCACAGGAGACTTGGTACTGGCCTGGTTCTTCAGACGCCAGCGAGGTGGTTCTGAGTGGAACTCACTGCTCTGGCACGGAGATGTCCATCCAGCAGTGTCGCAGGAACACCAACGTCTACTGTCCCCGAGGAGGAGACGGCAGGGCAGCAGGAGTCACATGTGTGGAAAGTGAGTCCAAAACCAGCATATGTTGGCAGTTGAGTTGCATTGTGGGTAATGTAGGCGTCAGGTATTGGTAGTTTCCTATGATCTGTTCCATCTGAATGAAACTCTGACCCCCCTTTGGTCCCCCTCAGCTGCTCCGGACCTCGTCCTGGACGCTCAGCTGGTCCAGGAGACGGCCTACTTAGAGGACCGACCCCTCCACCTGCTGTCCTGCGCTAATGAGGAGAACTGCTTATCCTCCTCTGCCGCCAGGATGACCTGGCCCTATGGACACCGCCGCCTGCTGCGCTTCTCCTCCCGTATCATGAACTTGGGCCGTGCTGACTTCCGACCCCGAGCCACCAGAGAGAGCTGGACGTGGCACCAGTGTCACAGGTGAGACTGAGGGGGCCCCCGTAACCTAAAGCAGACATTCATGTTGGCTCCAAGCCTCGGAGCTTTCGGGTTTTCATTTGAATCAACAGCTGCTCATTTTACACCTTCCCTTCAGCCACATTTACTGTGTGGTGAGTTCGACAGCTACGGGGGTTTGGTTGGAAAGGAAAAGCTGTTTAACCTCCCCCACAGGACTGGGCATCATTAGGAAGTGGAGATATAAAGAAGCCTTTTAGAACCAACTCTGTTGCTCCCAGAGGTCAAAAAATGTTTTAGATGAATGAAATGGCAGTTTGTTTTTTTGTGATGTGGACCATAAATAGACGAACGCATATACAAGTCTGTTATTTAACACAATCTTTTATCCTCCAAAATGATGTTTACAAAAAGCATGCTCCTGACTGGTCACCCGGTTGTTACAGTCAGAGTCATGACTGCACGGCGCAGGCTGGCTTCTTATCTCAGCGGTTGTGGTTCCGTGTCCCAAAACGAGCCGCACCGCTCGGTGTCTTTCCCAGCCGCAGCCCAATCACTACCTCCCCAACCAGGAAACACACGGTTGGACTTTCGGCACAGCCGGTTCTGTAATGAGAGAAAGAGTAACACCAAACTGATATCTATCTGCCCACTTGTGTTTTTACGGTCGCTGCGTGTCCCGTGTCTGTTTGACGCCTTCACACCAGCGTAACAGGATTTATGGCTGCTTTATTTCAAATTAAGCTCAGCGGGTTTTTTTTTTTTTTTTTCACAGGATGATGTAGGTGTGAATAAAAACAGAAGCAAACTAAATGGAGATCTTTCTCTGTTTCTTTAATGATGTCATTCTGATCCTGATTTCCAGACACTACCACAGCATTGAGGTGTTCACTCACTATGACCTGCTGACGTTCAACGGGACCAAGGTGGCTGAAGGTCACAAGGCCAGCTTCTGTCTGGAGGACACCTACTGCCCAGAAGGTGAGATCACAGATTAATGTTGCATAAATCTGCTTCTTGTGGGGGGAAAATCTGGGTAAAATGAGGGCAGAATCGTCACAAAGAAGAGAATCGAGAACACATAACAGTGCAAAGCTGAAATCCCATAATGAGCATTCAAAGTCAGTGGCAGGCTGTAAGATCAGAGGCCAAGCCTCAATTGATCTTGGCTTTGCAGCGTCCAGACAGCTTTATGCAGCGTGAATCCCTTCTATTCATTTTAAAGTCCCTAAAAGAAGCCCTGTTTTTAAATCGTTTTGTTATAATTTCAGCCTGGTGGTAGAAATCCAAATCCACGGCGCCTGACAACGAAGAAGATTTACACATCATAGCCTTGACTTTTTGATCTCCCCTCATGTGTTTCCAACAGTATTTTTCTTCTATTTTTGTTCTACCAGGTATCCATAAGCGGTTTGCCTGCTATAACATGGGACAGCAGGGTATCTCGGTCGGCTGTTGGGACACCTACCGCCATGATATTGACTGCCAGTGGATCGACATTACAGACATACGTCCCGGTGAATACATCTTCCAGGTGAGGAAGCGATTTTAATACAAACCAACAACATCTTCTTAAATTTTGCTCAGCAGTTAAAGGGAAATTGTTAGACCAATAAAAATGCAGGGCAAAAAAATCTACCTTCCTATCTTCATGGTGAAATGACCTCGTTTTCGGAGCTTACACAACCTGTTAGATCGAGCGTAAAAACAGCAGAGTTGGCGTTTCTACATCTGAGCAAACAAGATAAAAGCTGCGATAAAAGACTATAATTTGCACTAAACGGCTCTTGGCTGGTGTACCATTCAGGTGTACAGTATGTAGGGCCTATGTAGTTTTAAGGGTGTGTGCGTATTTAAGGAAAGTGAATTTAGTCTGGATTTATATAGAAAGTAGACCTGCTATTAGGGCCACCCTTTAAAGGACTGCGGGCCCGTTGGCAGTGCAGCAGCTCTGTCAGCACTTTGCATTTGTACAGAGTTTTACGTTTGAAAGCATTTGTTACACGTCTCGCCGATTTCTAGACATCCAATCTGCTGTGGTGACCTACTCATCTGTCCTCCCTCTCTGTCATTTGCTCTATTTTTTGCACGGCAGCTTAGTGGCAGCCAAATCACGATGTTTACAGTTTCTAATTATTTTCAGAGTGTTTACTGCAAATCAAAATGTTTACGTGTGACTTGCGTGTTGCGGACTGCGTGTGCAGGAGTGGTCCGTCTGCACATGTGACGAGCCACGTCTCGAGAGATAAAAAAAAAACCACATGCGTGTCATGAAGCAAAGATCCACTGTTGCCAAGGCGACGTGAACCGGCAGCACTTTGTGGTCGGGATCGTGGCTCAACAAGTAGTCGAGCTGCTCATAATTTTTGTGTAAGAAGTGAGTGGGAGGGCGCGGATGCTCCCTCTGTCTGTCATACAGCTGGGTGTCTCTATGACAGAGTGGCGGCCATTTTTAGGATCAGACGTTTAAACCGATGAGTCACGGCCACCTCAGCTTGATTGCTCCTCATTGCTCCGTCATTTAAAAATCAGCTGCACAACCTCACAGTCTTTTTTACATGACAGCGACGATCTTTCATTGTTCTGTAAAACAGGCTGCGGGCCCTTTGTTTCGTGTTATTACAAGAGCTTTTAAAAGGGCCTCAGCTGCCACCCAGTAAATATGAGGTTTTACACGGGGGCCGTAAAATATGTGCTGAAATCATTGGCTGCTCTCGGCGTGTGGTATTAAAAAATATATGAAGTTCTTTGCACCAAATTTGGCAGCAAGAGTTATAAAAAAAGAATCATAATCATGACTATCTTACTTGTTAAATGTTGCCTGTGAATATAATTGGGGCCACACAAAAAAAAAATGAAACTGGGTCGCTTTGTTGAATATGTGGTCAGGTTATCTGTTTGATGTGTGCGTCAGGAAACTTCATTTGTGTGCTTTTCTTATATACGGCAGGCAGACAGGGTGGAAAACAACAAACCATGGCAACCAAACCATTGCTACAGGCTAATGATAGACTGCTACTTCAATCCAAACCCAAAACTGTCATCCGCATCTCTGGCCCCGTTTTCCACTGCATGGAGATAACGGTGGAAAGTGATGTCATGCATCACAGGAACCCTTAATTTATACATCATGAGCCATATAGAAAAGAGAGGACAATAATCCTGTGGCTTCTCAGTCAGCCTTGTGGAAGACCGGTTGTTTCCTAACCATCTGAAGTCAAGTGTTAGTTTCACTAACATTCACTCCAGCCAAGAAATGGTGTCACACATAACCTAACATAAGATAACATAAGATTAGAGGTGGTATTTGTCTAAAGAGTGTATTTAAATCCAGTAGATTACAGTATGCTTAAAGGAGACTTCCACCGATGCATCTGCGTACCCATCTAAGATGCTATAACTGCTGGTGCGAGTGGTTGGGTTGGTTCTTGCAGTGTCTCATCTCTAGCCTACTGTCTTGTTCAGGTGGAGGTCAACCCTTCCCTCGACATGGCCGAGTCTGATTTCCAGAACAACGTGATGCGCTGTCGGTGCAAGTACGACGGAACGCGGGTTTACATGTTCGGATGCCATGCAGGTACCGTGTGAACATACATGTTTTACATCTCAATACGCCCCCCTGTTGGTTGCTCTGCATTCCACCCCTCTTTCTCTGTCTGTTTTAATCAGGTGACGCTTACAGCGCCGAGGCCGAGGACTTGTTTGACCACCAACGTCAGATCTCCAACAACCTCCTGTGAATGAAGGAACACACAGATTTAAGGACAGAACAACTTTACAACACCTCACCACACCTCAACATGTCAGGGAAAGGAGCATGAATGACAATGACGTGCCAGTAAACAGAGAGATGAGGGTCAGAGGGAGGCGGGTGGGAAACTGGGATGGTATGGGAGAGACTTCATGCAAAAAAAGAAAATGACTAATTAGGATACTGTGACTGATTGTCATCAGCAGTGACTGTTTCCTTGTTGAAAGTCAGAGAGATCAAAGGAGAAATGTTGGAAGAGGAAAAGACCAAAAAAGTAGAGAAAGACCAAAGTAGGCCTTCACAGGCATCATGCCACCATGATTAAACATAGAGTAGTTCACAAGTGTTACACATTGTTTTAACAAATGTTCTTCCCTTGATCAAAAGTTAACCACAGAAAGTAATGACACAAAGGCACACGAGAACAACACATCCTTTACTTTTACAGTCGTCCGCCATGCTGTCGTCCTTATTATATCAACACAGCTAACAGACTGTCTACTAAACTGTATCTGCTTCCTGTGCTTTCTGTTCACATTACTAATGCAGTATTTACTGTCACAACTGTGTGGATTTTCCTTTGAATGAGATTTTTTTTATTATTATTATTATTATTATTTCATGGTGCTATTTTGCCTTATTTGAATAAATATTGTAATGTATTGCAAATGTATTGTCATGTACAGTTTTATATTACCTCTCTGGAATATTGTTCTTTAGGTCTCTAATTTATGCAGAATTTTAATGTACTTTTGAGTTGAAACGTGTGGCTGTGTATTGTATTGTTAATTTTATTATGACAAATATTTTCTTGTTTTTTCTTTTTTTTTTTTTTTAACCTGTTGAACATCAGTAACATCAGATGAGATGCGGTTGTACCACGGCATTGTGCCTTTTAACAGTACTTGGTAATGGTAGAGAAAGAATAAACATGGGATTGACAAACTTTGGTTATTTGAGGCATTTTTATTTGACTGCAGAGAATGCTAAGGCAGAACAAAGATAATAGTTAATGTTACTGTTTCTGCAGAGGATTTGGGGAATATAACTAGAATAGATTCCCTTACTGATTATATACGAAAGATAAATGACAAGGTTTGATAGTTGGGTCACAACAGCATGATGTCTTCAGCCTTCAGTTAAAAAAAAATTGAAGCTTCAACAATGACTGGGTTTAACATCTTTTCCCAGGGAGCCTGAGCTAACCCGTACTTTATGGTTGTTTCCAACCTCATTTACCACTGATGAATACATACACTGGAAACTCACAGCTGCCCATTGTCACATTACATAGGCTATACTTTAAATATGTCACTTCCTTTGGTCTTCTTTTTACCCTTTTATGAGTTGGGGTCGAATATAATTTTCTATAGCCTAATTTAAAACTAAAAACAAATGAAAATCAAATGAGTAAGAAAGCGATAGAAGCTTTAAATAATGCCATTTTAGTTAAGTGGCACTTGCTGTTACTGGATCGTTTTCTTTAAGGTGATGATTATATATAACTGTCTCTCATCTCTAGTTTTTTTTTATTTTTTATTATCATTCATTTTAATGTTTACTAAATACTAAACTACACTCTACACTCTGTAAATAGCAGCACAAGTGGAGACAAGTCACAAAGTCAGCAAACCAAATCCTTTATACAGCAACCCACAGTTACAGCGAGCTAACATTAGCTACCATAAGACCAAGTAGTCTCGGGTTGTTCGAGCAAAGTTTAAAAAAAAAAAAAAGTTCAAACAGTGAGTTTTATTGCTCATTAATTCAACTTTTCATTTGTTAGAGGATGAATGTGTAATGTCGACTCTCCAGTTGTCACAGTCTCCCTTTAAGTGCATTATCATCTGGACTACAACACATCTCTTTGTATAAGATTAATGCTGATAGATGCAATAATAACAATACCCTCGCCACTATTGCTCAGGTGGTGATCAATTAGTTTGGCTGCTATTAGTAACACATGTTGAATTTATTGTAAGAATGGAGGAGGGTGATGTAATGAATTTGCTGACAGCGTTTCGTGCCGGGGAGACTCACACCATTCCACCACCAGAGGCCCTTGTTGTGGTGGGACCATTAGATTATTGCTTCATTTAGACTGAGCTTCACATTTCGAACGCAGCACGTCTAGGGCGCCACTTGCTCAGTAGTGGTGTGTGTTTGTGTAGTTAATCTAATGCTTGTGTGCCGAGCACCCGGCAGGCTGCTCTGCGGTACATCACCTCCTCGTGAAGCCGCAGTAAAGCACGAGATTATAGGCAGGGCTCAGATCTCACACGACGATGGTGAAGAGCAGCTACCATGCTTCCACCCTTTGTGTGGTAGTCCTAATAATTGTCCTGGTGTGACGTTATTTGTAATGATAATATTTAATAAAGGGATTGTCAGACAAAGAAAAAACACATGCTATCAGTTTGTCCTGATTTCCACAATAGTAATCAATTTAAATTGACAATCATGTCATTCTCCTACTAAAAGTTGTACAGATAGTGACTTTTCATAAAAGTTTGGGTTATATTCATTATAATTAGTATCAAACTTGATGGAACAAACAACTATATTTACGTGTGGATAGTGATGATCTTTCCCTTCTACTATTCAACACTTTTCTCAAGTATTTGTGCATCAAAATGCTTTTTTCCTTACTTTGCTGTTTGCCACACCACAGGATATTCTGCCACACCAAAGGACAACATTGTAGGCTACTCTTTATGCAAATCAGCTTAGATGTTGCTAGTACTCTCCTCTGCACTTTTTCTCTTATTATCAAGGACTCCACTAGTTTTTTCTGTTGCGCAGTGCCTCTTCTTTTGGATTGTTTTGTTTGCGATTCATTTTTCTCCGATATTTTTGAGTGAGGCGTTGCTTCTATCTTCTAAACTTCTCAGCTTTTTATTTTTCTGCCTCAAGTTGCTTCTTGAACTTCTCATGTTCCATCATTAGTTTTTCAATCATTAAATCGTTCAATTTATGGTGTAAAGGTAATGATTTTCACATAGATGTCACCTGTCTAATCAATTTTCTTACCGGTCAGCAAATGGACACCGAATGAAGCATTCACTGAAGTCACAAGTTCAAAGTGCGCTTAAGATTTTGTTCACAATAAATGTTATTAACAAACGCCATAAAGGTTACAGAGTTTGTCAGGCAAATACAAATTGGATTTGTACTTGTTTTTTATCCGCATGTAGGCAGAGATGACCTTTGCATTCATCTTGGTTAAATAATTGCGACTGCAAATTTCCATAAAAGTTGGCCAAAATAGCTCAGCTGCAAGAGCAACAGAGTGCAGGGAGGTCCACTTCTGTCCAGGCAAATAACTAGAATTACTGCCGACACAGACCAGTCAAGCTGCAGGTTCCATCTCTGTCCGTCCAAAACGTCATCACTTCATCATTTTATCTTATAAGATATATTTTTTTAAATTGTCAGAATTAACATATTTAATTCTTGAGTTCAACATCCAATCAGTCCATCCTTGAGTCCAGGTGGGAATTCGTGCCAAATGTGAAGACGTTCCATCACATATTCCTGAGATATTGTGTTCATGAGAATGGACCAAATACATAATGCTTGGGCTGATAAGAATCACAACTTTTTTTTATTATTATTTGGCATATTTACCTTTACATCACATTACGCAGATTTGCAAAAGTTGACATACATGATTACATAATGGCAGGCATAACTAAAAACTATAACATATAAAGCTTATTTGTTTTTAAATAACTCCTAGTTAAAATAGTATTTCGGATTTATGTCCGCACACTTAAAAACACATGCTGTCAAATGCATTTTCATCAACCATAACAATGTAAGAGTATGTACGATGTGCTGACAACAAACAATATAAATCTGTTGGCTGTACAAACACAAGGGAACCTTAAAAGCTGACTAATACCTGACAGAGCTTGTATTTGAATAGCGTGAATGTTCACCTATCATTCTCATTGTGAACTACTGACTTAAAAATAAATGAGCACAAATGCTCAACATGTAATGCAGCCTCTGAGGATGCACTTTCATTAGCCCCCCATGAGCCACGTGGCACTGTATCTCAGTCGTCCTCAACCAACGATCCTTCGAGCAGCAATGGGCTGCACTGATGTATGGATATATAGGACTGGCAGAGCTCATTTCAAACAAATGTTTAACAAGAAGGGTCACCTTTTCTAACATTTATGTATCCAGCAATATGTGGCGAGTAGCGAAACGTTGAAGTCGACATTATTTGCAGTAAAACAAGCGAGCTGCTCTTTCTCCAAGCAGGAAAATAAGGAAGCTGAGGAAGCGAGGGGGGCGCAGTGTCACATGGGCTCAGGTGGAAGCCTCCAGCTTCCACACAGGTCTCCACTTTGAATTCGGAAATGTTGTTTCTCCGAAATCTCAACTTTCAAAGGACAAAGAAAAACAGCACGTTGAGGCTGACAACAAGACGTTTTTTAATCTACAGTCGTTTGTGTTTTAGCGATATACTCGTGCGTTTTCAGAATTTTCTCTACTCATAGATAGTTTAATATTCCAACTGGAGAAGAAACATGTCATCAAAACTGGAGTTGAACTGTCCAACAACTTATTTCACGGAAATACTTCAGCTTAAGAAATTTAAATATGTGAAGCTAAAATACAATATCTGCTTAATTTCATTCAAGTTTACTAAACATAGATCGGTCACCGTGCAGCCACTTAAAGACCCTACACTACTCACTGTTCTGGATGCAGTGTTCAATAAACTAGCACAATGTCGAAAAGGTAAAAGGTCGGTTGTTAAAAGACCATGTTTTGGACAGATTACGCATGGATGAGGTAGGACTTCTCAAATACATCAATATGATATTTTTAAACGGCGAGATGAAGACAAATTTCTTAACATTTGTTCTTCGGAATGAATGACAACCGTGTCGTTATCAGCAGTTCTGCTTGGAAAAAAGCCTCCTCTCATTTTAAACATGTACAGACAAGCATGCAACACAAAATCCTTCGGATGGGGGATTGCTACAGCATACTATTGTGATAATAAATATTACAAATACAGATTAAAACTTTTGGTTGCGTTTTCACTCCACTAGATAATGCTGAGTTAACATCAGCAGGATTGGACTATGTTCTGTAATTAAAGGCAGTTAATTTTGCTGCAATAAAAATGATTGAAGTGAATCAAGTGAAAACAATTTCTCATTAGATATAACAGGCGTTGACAAACTGCATAATTTGCAGTTGAAATGGGTAATAAATCGCAGTATGTTTGGTAATACTCAAGATATCGCAAAATGATTAAAATTGCAGTAAGTATTGTGACTTAAGCATCGTGATAATATCGTATCATTGGGCCTCTGGTGATTCTCACCCCTACAAAATATGTACACATTTAGGAATTAACAGACAGAACATCGAACTGGAAAAGAACAAAAGCAGCAGCTATTTTGGAGACTTTTGACTTCTCAGGAAATGTTTAATAATTTGAATCTCTCCGAGTCAAATCCCAATAATATCTTCATAGAGAGTATAGTTATGTATTGTATCATCTTGATTACAGAAACCTTTATCAGAAGCCTTTGCTTCCATCGTATTTGCAAGATTTAATTGGATCACCTTTGAATACATTTTTTTTTTTTTAAATCATAAAAAGACAAATGTAAGTTCTTAAATCTATTAAATTGCTTCACTACAAACTGTGTTACAATGTTAAGAAACATAAAAGAAAACCCAGGCAGCCGATTGGGTTAGCTCTGGCCAACAGTACGGACAACGTAGGAACATAAAGGGGAGAGAACACTAGAGAACACTAGTGGCCCGTTGACAAAAACAGAGCAAGAGAAGAAACAGACAAGACTTTAGGCTCTGCTGAATAAAGCAATCTAAAAAAAATATATATACAACAGTAGTTTTCTGTCCAGTCAATTTCCCTCCCAAGCATCATCCCTCTGTTTGGCTGCCAGGCGCTTTTGTTCTGAAAGATAAACAACAGAGACATAGTTCAGCATTTCAAATCAGGGAAAGCCCTCAACTAAACAAGACATCGGTCATTTGTTGTGCTAAATTTGTATCACTGTCTGCACAACATACAGGGGGTGAAGAGCTGAGATATACTGGAGATCCAGCTGAAAACTCCGAACACGACCAAACGTGGCATCCATGCCAAGGACACAATGTTCTGGACAAGATGCACTTCTCCAACATTCACTGTGCGTGTTGGGATCTCGCATAATGAGCACAGCAGTGTGCCCATGCTAAGAACAAAGGAGCTTTTTTTAGTTTTCTTTACTCAAAGCCATGGCTTCCTGGCTGGCTCCTCAGTGGACAGTCATTTGTGGTCTTCTGTGCCTATATACTTATGTTCCATCTGTGAAGGGAAATGGCTGCTGTACTGATTATAGACCTGTTGTGATGTGCACAGCAGTAGATGGAAAGCAACTTCTCTTGCTATGGATTTCCATTTAATTCAGATAAGTATAGAAACAGCTCCCACTTGTGGTGTAAGCTGTGATGCAAAGATTAGGACAGTCAGGTAAGGACTGTTAAGGGTTTTAATATTCATATGTCCAGGGAAGGTTGACTGGAAACACGTGTTCTTTCTTACTGATAATCTGCTTGACATCAACAGATATTAAACCCAATATTCATATTAGTGACATCCCACCCAAGATGAGGATCTATTTCCCAAACGTTTAGGGAACTAGTAGAGAGAACAGGCCTTCAAAAGAAGACAGAAACGTATTCATAAGCTAAACATAACATCTGTTTTTTTAAATCTCTATAAAATGCAACTAGACTTGCTTTAGGTAAATCCTTCTTCAGAATTGAAACATTTTTAAGTGAAGATGTTTCGCCTCTCTCTGAGATCAAGTCCAGCTTCCTATGATAAAGCTTTCAAAGATTACCATGACCTAGATGACATCTATAATAATGCACCTTTCGCGTCCTGGAGCTTCTTCCGCTCTGCCTCGCGCTGCTCCTTCGTCACATTGCTTTTTACACCGAGGGCACCGATCACAAGCTGGCGAGCCAGTGCTGCACTCGTCTGAGGTCTCTCTTTAGCAGGCAGGAGGTAGTCTGAGGATGGGAAGAAAAAGTATTAATGAGAGATAGACACTAGCACACATAAATATGAGTGTGTACATATGCAAGCTACGGAAGACAAACTGACAAAGAACTGGAGAGGCACATGGTTGTAATTGTACCTGAGCAGCTACGAGCTATGGCCTTTGTGGCAGAGGAGGATTTGGAGAGAGGTCGCAACTTCAGCAGGGCATGTTTGGATCTTAAAGCTTCTCGAGCTGAAAATGAAAAATAAAAAAATTACACAGGTTTAAGTTTTTTTATATATTTTTAGAGACAACTGAAAAGACATAAGATAATTTCAAAGAGAGATCCAAACAGGTTTCCTTTCACAGCTCACAATATCACTTACCTGCTATGGGACTTGAGAAGAGGCCCAGGGCATGCGAGTCATCAATCCACTTGATGTCAAAGCCTCTCTGTCTGAAAAACACAGAGAGTGAATAGTCACAACAGCAGTGCAGAAACTCTAACAAAAACCAAAGGAAGATAAAACTGATTCAAGGAGTGTAAATCACAAGTTTCATCATGGTACAATATATCAATTCAACGATACCATACGATATGATTCAACAATTTAACAACACCATATTTGTAGATATCTGCCACTATACAATTTCAATTAAATTCAGGGGTAGTCATTCAACCATATAAAAATTTCACATCACAATGATCCTGGCCAAAATATTTGTGATTCACAACATTATCCGGACATTGTCAAAATATGCTTAAAAGTCTTAAAATGTCATTAAAACATACTGGAACCACGGTACTTAAAAATATCAACATTATGTTATTTTTATAATAATATTCACAATTATCCCCTTTATTGGAAATTCACAGCAACCACTCTCTTTTATCACAACATATTCCTCTGCTTGTATAACTGATATGAGTCAAGACAATATCATATGCAGGACTGGAGACTGTGGCTAAAACAGTTGCATAGGCGATCAATTTCTGTATTTTAAGTGTGCAAGTTAAACTTTAACGTGGTTGCATTCATGTGAGTGCATGATGAGTGCTTGACATACTCAAATGAAGTCCAAGTATGTTTAAACTGTACTTACTTGAGTAAAAGTACTTTGTTTCATTCCACCACTCACTGTACCAAAAAAGGGTGCAACTGAGAAAGTTGGTAGCACAAGTATTACCAGTGGAAAAGTTAGCCTGGAACCCCGATATACCCATTTAACATGATATTGGATTGTTAACCACCGAATCCATATATAGATCAGTCTTAACACCCCTAAGTGCTACTTCAGATTCTTGTGGCTCTCGAATGCAATACATATACCAGTGATGGCACATTTAATGAGATTTCATTAAACTGCTTTAGTAAGGATTCTAATGTAGATCTCAAAATGCAGGAAGGACTAGCCGGGCTAGCAGGTGTTTTGAAATATACATACTGGTAGCACTGAAATAACTTGAGAAGGTCCTCGGTCTTAAAGCCTTCAGGGAACTCGTAGATCTCTACAATGTGAGCAAGTTCTTCGTCTGTGAGGTCGATATCATCATCGTCATCCCCATCCATGTTGTAGTAATCAAACCTGGCCTCCTGGATTGACTTCTTCTTTCTACCTTCCTTCAAAGCCAGCTAGAGAGGTAAGAAGAGTGAGGACAGATAAGAACAGATGAGCACAGGTGGGAGAAGAGGGAAATGACCAGGGCCCTCATTTATAAAACTGTGCGTAGGATCCTTACTAAAAGTTTGCGTACGCCAAAAAAAAAATATGATTTATAAAACTGTGCGCACGCAAGCTGTACCCAATGTTCCCTTTATAAATCACAGGATCACCTACAAGTGTCAGTGGGATGGAGCGGACGGTGATCTGAAGGTAAATGACATCTTTCCGCTCCTAACATCGATTTAATGTATTGCTAGAGTATTTGAGGAAGTTTGATTTTGATGTGACTTTGACGGGGATTGTGTCCAAAAAGGAGGGAGACACAGACGCGACTGAGACCAGAGGGATAAGGGTGAACAGATTTGAAACTTTTATTGTATATAAAACAAAACGTTAAATCGTTTCTGTCCTTCCAGAGTCTGCAGCGTGTGGCGTAGAGGAGGGTGACGGTGAGGAGGGTGATGTGAGGAGGGTGACGGTGACGGGCCCTCGGCACAGCGTCCGGGTCCGGCGCAAAGCAGCAGTGCACCCCGGAGGCATGGCACATCAAGCGGTCGGGTGCTCACTGATGCCGTCCTGCAACTTCAGCGAGACACAATTGCCGCCATCAACAACGTTTCAGATGAGCTACGGCAAACGCGCACTGTGATTAATAAAATAATACATTTACAATGAACATTGATTGTTGTCTTCCTTATATTACAAACGCATGACATCCTCACGGATTCTTGCGCCCTGTTGATACCCCTCCAGTTGGGCTGGGGGCCGTGGCTCGGGGTCATCGATACATTTGCGCTCTCCACGCTCGACGACTGAGCGCGCACGAGCGTGCCACTCATTATAGCGCATTTCCTCTGCGCTCTGGTGGTTTAAAAACGAGGATAAGTGTAACAATTATACGATGGCTTAATGGCTGTATGTATGTGCGTTGATGACATATGCACATAAATAAGGAGAATATTAAGTTATTCCCGCTGTGTTCTACAGTGATCTAATGGAAGGTATTTATTGTATACTGTATTACATGCATTTGGGCCGTCTCCTCCTCCTGCGGTGACAGCGCTGATTCAATATTTCAAAATGATTTTGATTTAAGATACAAGTCAGATTTTAAAAGAAGGTGTTAACATGAAAAAAACTATCACTCATTAAAAGCGACAAAAACATTGCTGGAGTTCATCATGATAACGCAGATCTATGATATGGAGTGTAATTAAATGTGTGCGAGTCATCAAAAGTATATAGTTCTTCTCACGTTTACTGCTGATTCCCTTCCAGTCTCCAGAATGTGCGTACCGGTACGCATGCCCAAGAGTTTGCTTACGGGTACGCACACTTTCCCGTCAAGTTTGATTTTTATAGATCACAACATTTGCGTGGAAAGTGGCGTACGCACGTTTCCAGCCCCGTTTTGTGCGTACGCAAGCTTTATAAATGAGGGCCTAGGGGACATTTATTATAAGTGTATTATAAGAACGTTCTAGACTGCATACATTTAAGCTAGGTGTACAGATAAATCGGCAAATTATTACATGTGAAAATTTGGGGGGAGGTTCTATCCATAGCTAGAGAACATCTATGAATATATATGGTTCTGTCACTCAGACCAAACTCACCTCTTCAACTAGCGGTTCCAGACAATCTCCATCATCATTGAACAAGGTGTCCCAGCTCTTCTCCTCCCCCTCCTCAAGGGCTGCTGCTTCCAGCCGTGAAGTTTCAGCCTCCACATCGGCGGAGTCAGATTGCCCATTGAGCTGCACATCTGCATCCTCTAGCCACTCTTCTTTCACATTAGGGTCACCGTTCTGTAGCTCACCTCCATCAGGTGCTCCCTTATCCCCTGCTCCAGCCTTGTCCTTTTTGTTCCTGGCATTTTTTCTAGCCTTGTCCGTGTAGCGGGGCCTGGGTCTCGGTTTTGCTTCTCCCGGAGTCTGAGCTTTGTCTTTGGAGCCCGGGAGGCGCTGCTTGGGGACGTACAGAACCTGACTTGGCTTATTTGACTGAGAGGGAGCTGAGGGTGTTGGCTGGTTCTGAGCACTGTCTTCTTTTGTCTGTTCCAACTCCATTATAAAGTTGTGTTAAAATATCTGGATCATAGAGGAAAAAAACAGGAAAAGGCAATTCAGTAAAATACGTTTTAATATAATATACATCTTTCTTAAGCGTCAACAGATTTCCTTCTTACTACTTGAACTCATTTAGGACTTAATGTAATGTGGTGGTCTTACATTTTCACTAAACGCGTAAACCAAGACATTGCGGTTAGCTAACGTTAGCTAGCTTACCAATGTAGCTAACTCAACTTCCACTCGCTGAGGTAATATTTGCTTATTGAGGACACGAACACAAACATAAAACTAATATCAAAATACATTTAAACTGTGTCATGTGCTTTTCCACGTATATCTATCTATTTTAAAAACATTCCTAAAGAGAATTTTGTATAACAATTAAAGCTATGTCGGCTTACCCGTGTTTGGTTTGTTTGGCTACAGATTTCCGTCGCACTACTGTGACGCAAGCGAAAGACAACGCAACGCATTGTGGGGGATCGTGTTCTTGTTGCCGCTGCTGATGAAGCAGTGTGGATGGCGAACACCTTTGTTTACATTTCAACAGAATATTCAATGTCTTGATAGGTCAGGATTTCTACGCTGGCAGGAATTGATTGTGCTGTAACTTCAATGAAAATGTATGTGCCGACGCAGTTATATGTTTGTATAGTAGACTTCCGCTTCTCACACACGGCTATTGAATGAAGGTTAAGCCAATGGTCGAGAGCGCAGAGTTGTGACACATGCGCAGTGAAACTGGAACTGCGATTTTGGGAGGGTTACAGCAGGCGGGGATGATGGGCTCGTGCAGTAGGTAGTGCCGACCAGATTCTACTGCGCATGCGTTATATCCCACTGCTAGGAAGGGTGACATGTCCACTTTTAACTCTCCTTGCTCGCACATAAGCGCTCACCGTTACACAAGATATTTCGTAAAATGTAAACGCCGAAGTTGCGTAAGGTGGAGAATCGTATAAAAAAACGGTGGATAGGAATCCAAATGATAGAATAAATTCAGCGCTGCAGCGAAGTCACATCATCTCCATCTATATAAACTGATTGATCAGGTAAGACAGGTTTTTAACTAACTAAATGCCTGCACGCTACACTCAGGACCAAGCAAGCATCGTTAATAATCAGTGCTGCAAGATTATATTGTGTCTGGCGATTTATTTATTTTTTTATAAACAAAGAAAGCATCGGTAATGCAGAAACTAACACTAATAACAGAACGATACCATGTCTGCAGATCATCTAGAAATAATTAATCTAAAATGTAAGATAAGACTACTTTCTCGAAGTGGAAGACACACATTGGTGAAGTCCCCCTGGTAATGTGTGCAACTCATCCACAGTATCTCTGCAGCTACATTATATTTGCTCATCATCATGTCTGCCCTCCTTTCGTACAAAAGACTTGTGCATCATTTATTGAAATGCATAACCAGCCCTGCTATGTGTTCCTCCAAGTTGCAGTGATGGGGAGTCCAGGTCTGTTGCTCTTCCTGGTTGGACTCTGGCATCAGTCCCAGAGTTCTGAGTCCATGCTTCAGGTCGTAACACAGAGGATGCTCCCTCCTGACAGTCTGCACAATCCCACACAACTCAACTATGGAATGGCGGTGACAGACGTGGATGGTGACGGTGACCTGGAAGTGGTTGTGGCAGGGTGAGCGTCAATATGTTACAGCTGGTTCATGTGTTGCACGTTTTGACACACACAAACGCACATCTAAGTCCACCAGTGCAAAATGAATAATTTTTTATGTTCTCCCTCAGATACAATGGGCCCAATCTAGTGCTGAAGTACGACCGCACTCAAAGCAGACTGATAAACATCGCTATTGATGACGAGAACTCTCCATACTACGCCCTGAGGGATAAAGTAGGAAATGCTATTGGAGTTACTGCCTGTGATGTGGATGGAGATGGGCGTGAGGAGATCTACTTCCTCAACACAAATAATGCCTACTCTGGTAAAAAAGAAAAAAAGTGTATTCTTATGATATCCTCAACATTTTCGGCAAGTAGTTTCAGGTGTCTGAATGCTAACTGACTTTATTTTTTTTGCAGGACGGGCAACCTACTCAGACAAGCTGTTCAAGTTTCGGAATGGCCGCTTTGAAGATCTTCTGGGGGACGAGCTCAATGTACGTCGTGGTGTCGCTAATCGCATGGCGGGACGCTCGGTCGCATGTGTTGACAGAAAGGTTCGTGAAGCAGCTTTGGAAACCTATTAGTCCCACAATCTGACCTCCATTTCCTCTTTTTACTGTGGATATCCCAAAGCATTCATAATTCCTGAGAAGAAGCCCTCCTCTCACTCTCTTGGCCGCTGTTCCTCTGCAGGGAACAGGCCGTTACTCGGTCTACGTGGCCAACTATGCCAGTGGCAACGTCGGTCCCCATGCTCTCCTCGAAATGGATGCAGCTGCCAGTGATGTCACCAAAGGCATGATCGCTCTGTCTGACGTTTCTGCCGAGGCAGGGGTCAACAAGTTCACAGGTCAGGAGTCGGGTTGGAGAGGCCAAATACCAATACTATACATAGTCCGACTGCATCTGGCCACATTTATGCTTTTCTGGTTCCCACATTCATCTGTTCAATGGGTATATGAGCAAGTGGGTCAAAGTTCAAAGGTACAATTCAATGTCGATGTAGTACGTCCCAATCGAATGCATGCTGCATTTCTCGTTGTGCAGGTGGGCGCGGTGTGGTCATCGGACCAATCCTGAGTCAGTCGAAGTCGGACGTTTTCTGTGACAATGAGAACGGACCTAACTTCTTGTTCAAGAATAATGGAGATGGGACTTTTGTTGATATGGCCGGACAGGCAGGTGAGCACAAAACCAGTAAAAAAAAAACGAGCAAAGAAAACATTATTGATGGGATAATTAAAAATGCATTCCTTTTTGCACAATTATGTTACTTCCTTAGGCTATAGAAATACTATACAAATATGACCTTACCATCTATATAGTAAAAATAATACAATTGACAGTGTCAAAGAAACAAATGGTGTCTTTCTGCCATGTGAAGAGGGAAAACTCAGATATTCACACAATTGGTGGTGAATGACAAGTTGATTCTTCAGGCAAAATAGATTTGGTGTTCAATTCAAATAAGCTGCTTTATTTTGGGGGCTTTGTGAAGGCAGGTCATTTTGACCCGGAGGACACGGCGTGTATACAGAATATGAGGAAATCGTAACTAAAAGGTTTTGAATTAAAGAGACCAGGAAGGAAAGTGAAATATTGAGGTTATTACACTGAAAATGTACCAAAATGCATTGCTGTCCGTCATTTTTTCGTTGTTGAGACTACCAGTAAGGAATTTTTAAATTCTGTTCATAGGGGCTATAAAAATAATTAATTTCCAAATACATGATATCATTTTTTTCATCACAGGCAGCACTAACTTTCAACATTAACTTCTGAAGGTGTGGAGGATCGGTACCAGCATGGCAGAGGAGTAGCACTAGCTGACTTCAATGGAGACGGAAAGACAGACATCATCTATGGCAACTGGAACGGCCCACACAGACTTTTCCTGCAGGGCAGCGACTCTAAATTCCGGGTAAAGAAGAAGAACGGGACAGCGGCAGAAAGGATGAAGTGAGTTTGATCGAGCAAGACTTGACCGTGTTCTCTTGTGCAGGATATAGCCACTGGAGGATTTGCAGCTCCCTCACCTGTTCGCACAGTCATCGCTGCCGACTTTGACAACGACAAGGAGCTGGAGGTGTTTTTCCACAATATTGCTTATAGGAGTGACGCTCCTAACAGGCTTTCAGGTGACATTTCAGTTATGTTCATCCAAAGCATCAAACTATTTAATGAAAGGAATCCTGGAGATACATTATGAGCTATATTTAGATTACTCTGTGTTGGGTTTGCAGGGTGTCAAGGAGAGCTGGTGCAGACCCTTTGATCCAGGAGCTTCATGTAGGAGACGCTGCAGAGCCGCAGGGTCGGGGAACAGGTCAGCAACTCCTCAGAACAGAGGACATTGCATAAGATAGATTCAGACAATGTCATCACCTGAAGTGAATGTGTGCTGCCTCTCTGTGTGGATGGGATTCGCAGAGACGCAGCTGTCACAGAAACGCCACAGTGACGTTGCTATGTAGGCCAGTGCAGTGAAAGCTCTGTTTGTTTCGGACAGGTGGCACTGTGACAGACTTGGATGGGGATGGACAGCTGGACCTGCTGCTTGCCCATGGAGAGAGCGCCCAGCAGCCAATCTCTATCTTCAAGGTCACTCAGGTAGGTGTGTGTGTGTGTGTGTGTGTGTGTGTGTTTGGTTACAGTCACTGTGCTCTAAAGCTCCATAACGTAACTGTCAAACCTCATCAGGGCTCGACCAACAACTGGCTGCGGGTCATCCCTCGCACCCGGTTTGGTGCTTTTGCCCGTGGAGCCAAGGTGACAGCCTTCACCAGTCAGAGTGGAGCGCACACGCGCATCATTGACGGAGGCTCGGGGTACCTGTGTGAGATGGAGCCTGTCGCACACTTTGGTTTAGGTAACGTCCTTTTACACTTACACCTTCAACATGTATATCTCAGGTTGGTTTTTTTAGACCTAATCTACACATTTAAAAAAAAAATGGATGTATTATTATACATTAACACATACATAAATAAATACAAGCATGTGGCATACCATACACCTCTCATGCATTCTCTCCCATTTCCAGTCTCTGCTTCTACATTCTCAAATATAGGCAAAAATGACCCAAATCTCTAAACATAAGAGGACAAGAGTCAAAAGCACTTCCTTCAACACGTCAAATGTGTTGTTCGAACGGCCACAGAAAATTACATCACTTTTTAAAGAGATTTATTTTAGGTTTGATTCTCAGTGATTTTATTTTTTTCCAGGAACCGATGCAGTGACGGTACTGGAGGTCTCCTGGCCAGATGGTAGCTCCCTCACCCGAACCCTTCAGCCTGCTGAAATGAACTCGGTGGTTGAAGTGGCCTTTCCCAAAGGAGGGGAGACGTCTCTGCTTGCCGACGACACGCAGGTACACAAAAACGTATCCAAGGCAGGAATTATGAAGAGGCAGTCTATAATAGCAGCCTACATAATGTATCCAAATCACCAAAGTCAGTCTCTTGTCTTAATCTCTCATTAGCAAATTGATTTCAATTAGTAGTAGGTTTACAACCCTCTCTCACTATTTATCATCGTGCTCACTCACTCAGTAGTGTTACTGATTGTTGACACACATCGTTTTTAGTTCTTTCTCTGTCTGCAAATTCAAAATGAGTCAATATATTTGTTTTTGTTTTGAATACCAACTCATGTCTTTCTTATTGACTTTTTGTTTAGTGTGGTAAAGGCTTTACTGTCAAGAAGGGCCACTGTGCAGGTAAGATACACTTCAGGTGAATGAAGAGGATTAAAACCATTTAAAGACATATGATTTGTATTCTATTCAATTGTCTTTAATGTTTCTACAGGTCTATGAGGATGATCACATGGAATGCAATAAAAAAATTAACTGTGGAAAATAAATCCATGTTTCAGAAAACATGGTTTTAAAATGGATTTCTTTTTGGCTGTACTTTAAGGCACGGACCTCGTGGTTTCACTTTCTCTGAGTAGTTTTAATATTATTGTGTTATTTTTTTTCTCTTTAACTGTTTACTTCTAAATGATGTTTTTAATTTTTTACGTGTTATGGCAACCATTAATAAACTGCTACAAATACAGTATATATGGTCAGATTATCATTGCATAGGCTTTGAGCAGCAGTAAAGGCGACCTAGTGCCGCCTGCATGACAGTTTTCACTAAGACCTGCAGCCATCTGAAAATGAACTAGTAAGGACAAGACATGAATTTTGTCAAACACAGGTGTACTTAACAACATTAAAGCAGCCACAATGAATTTTTAAGAGCCCACTTTGGGGCAATATTTACACATCCAGCGGTCACAGAACAACATTATTTGGAATCGTGTTTCTGGCCACTTTACGAATCTTTCTTCTGACTCTCTTAAGAGCGACTGTTGGGTGACATCATGGCTTACTGGGACATCTGAATGGAACAAGGCTATTATTGAAGTTATCCTTAACACAAGTCATTTTCCTGCGGCCAAAAGTCAAAATGTCTGCCATAATGAAAGGTCTATTTTCTAGATTTTGTACAGCTCAATAACAAAAAGACGAGCTCTGTGCAGCTATGATGAAACAGTATTTATTCGACGCCAGTCATAAATACCTCAGTGCCACATGTATCAAACAACAAGCGGTACGAAAGTTTGTTCCTGCACAAAAATGTCACCAAAATAAAAGACACATTCACACTTGTGAGCCACTTTTTGGCAGTTATTGTTCTTTGGAGGTTTGTTGAGAAATCAGGGAAGGGTTGGTGTATTTCCAAACACGACATGTACGATTCAGGAAGACTTTTTTTGACCCATCCTTTGTCTACTTACGACTGCACTGATGCACAATACGTCTTTGCATAATCAAAATTTCAGGAAAGTTGGTCTCACTCACTGAAACCAAGAGGTTAGTACTTAGATATGTGTATGTGTGTGTGTGTGTGTGTGTGTGTGTGTGTGTGTGTGTGTGTGTGTGTCTAACAAAGAAAAGGTAGGCTTCATGTGAGTAATATGGAAGATTTGCTACATGAAATACATTGACGAGCTGAGTGACATTCATCTGCTATCAGACAGCATCGTTTACATGAAGGTGAAGGTTCTAGTTTATCTGGCCGGGTGAAACTTTGTGATGCCTTCAAATACTACAATATCCTACTTACATATGCTTAAGGTTCAGTCCAGGTTTGGTCCGGTGCGTGGCTGATCTGGACTGCCTGGTGCAGCTGTGGCGACTGAGGTATGAGGTTTTGATGAGGCTTGTGGTTTTCACCCCTGCCTCGACACCTCCTCTCACATCCTTCCCCCCTTTTGTCACCCACCAGATTACACATTGCCGTGGTAACTTCAAAAAGGACAGGAAGGACGGTAATGGTACGATCACACAAAGTCTGACATTTGTTTTTCTTTTCACTGAGACGTCGCATCATACAGTAACGTGACTGTGAAGGCGCATGCAGATTGCTTTACAACAGACTACAGTGCATGTTTTAAAAAGCTTGAACACCTTTAGCATGTGATGCCTTTCTTTGTTAGGAGCTAGTGAATGCTTTGTGTGAGCGTAGCTTTGGGATGGATGGGCCAAGTGTTGGAACAGGAGTGGCATCATTGTCCTACATTCTCCTCCAGGGCTGCGAGTGATCAGGGGGACGTGGTGGTTAGGAAGAAACCCGGTCATCGGGCGGTGCTGCCGGACACCGAGCTGCTCCCCGAGCTGGAGCCGCTGGAGCCCCGGTCTTCATAGATGGAAATCTCTATCTGGTGGGAGAGTTAGGGACCAAGAACTTACTGTGACGTGTGGTTCGTTTAACAGAAAAGATCAACCATAATGTCTACATGCATTCCATTGAGGAAGGATACGACACGCATTCCCCTTTCTATGGGATCTGTGATGAGCAGCCCTCTGGGAGCGTAGATCTTCTCATTCTGCTCCTGAATGTACTTGGCTATCTTCTTCAACACCTGACTCACAGAAAGAAGAAAAAAAAAAATAGAAATGGCAATGAAATCCCTGAAATGTTAATTCTCACCCTTTCCCATTAATAATGCATCCAGCTCGAGATTGGCGGTCTGACCTTCTCGTAACGTGTCTCCATGCAGAAGAAGATAAGATACGCTGTAGCACAGGCCAGGCAGCCCTCCAGGTAGGACTGGCCTCCGATCTTTTCTGCCTCTGCGTAGTAGTTATTTAGCGTCTTCACAGTGTCCTCAAACAGTGTCCGCTCAATCTGGGGACACATGCAGAGTCATGGGTGGTGTCTTTTTATATAAATGTGATTACATACAAATATTAGCACAAGTTACCACAACACAATTGGTGGCATTAATAATCAAACAAGCTTTATAGTAGTTTCAATCTAGCACGCCGATGGTTATAAATATACCTTCAAATGCACATGGTATACAACACGAAAACTTTTCAAGGCCAAGTGGCAGGCCACTGTCTCCTCACCCTGCTCTCCAGCTCCGAGGGGAACTTGGTCTGAAATCTGCACGTGGTTCCTTCGCTGTAGTCTCTCTGGATGAAGACTTTATTAGCCAGAGATGCACTGTGCCTCAACTCCTGCAGATTGTGGAACTGAGGCGGATCAATCACAACACACAAGAGATGAATATAGTGAGGTTTGGTATACAGTGTGTCCCCAGAGAGAGCTCCATCTCTCCGTCTCTGTCTCTACCACAGCTGTTCACTCGCAATGTGTACAAACAGTGGCTGGTTTTCAAGTATAGGATGACAGAGGAGAAGCAGACAGGACGTGATCAATCATTCACTCCGTGGCTGCGCTCATTTCTGCCTTGTTGTCAGTTGGAGCAGAGCCCAGCATTGAATATACTATCTTTACACACACACACACACACCTCATCCTCCTTTCTCTTACAGGGGCCAAAGCTCGGGACAACATTTCCCTCCAGCTCACAACCGATCGATCAGCTGCAACAAGATGACTGATGAAAGGCCACCCAAACTCTCGTAATATCTCGCTGGGAATGTTGATCGCATCAAAGTGTTTTGGGGTATTATTAAAATCAATAATAATGTTCAGCACCATACATTTGGTTTTATCCCTGAAACGCACAGCTGCTGGAAGAGCAGCGAGGAAGGTCAGGGCGGCGTGGCTTCTGTCCATGGTGCTGAACGTTATGCTTCCGCGCGCGCGCGGGCGTGTGTGCGTGCATGCGCGCGCGCTACAGTGTGTGGTCACTGTCAACACAATCGGCGGATTAACGGGGCGTCTCAACAGACGAAAACACGGACAACAGCTTAACAACGCGGGGATGTGATCCGCTGTTTCTGACCCCCATCTCCTCCTCATGAAGCTCACGTCTCACGTCTCCTCGCGGCGTCTGTCCACTCTTTAAACGCCACAAGACGTTTTACTAGAGAGGAAGAAAAAGAAAAAAAGAGCCGCTGGGACGAACCTGGCGTGATAATGTAGGACACGCACAGACCGTCAGTAGTGATTGAATTGAGCCGCACATAGTGGCACAGTTTCCCGGTGCGCAGCCTCCGGTGTTCTCGTCCACCACGTTAACTGCGCCGTTGTATTTAAAAGGCTGCTGCAACCAATTCCCTGCTGCAGGGAAATAAAAAAAAAGATACTATGTCAGTCTTACCTCTGTCGCCATGTTGCCATCCGAGGGACGCGTCCCTGCATGCGCTGAAATCGCTTTAGTGGGACACAGGGACAGATTGGTGGAGTGGAGGGAGATAGGGGAGGAGGGGGGAGGGGAGAGCGCGGAGGGGCGGGACTAACCCAACTCGGTCAATTCAGCTTTTCCAAGGTCTCGCACGAGTTTCAACGCCGTTGGGCTTCATATTATTATTAATAACAATATTAAAGATAGCCCTGCTCTGAATCTCAGCTATGTGTAAATGTCTTCTCCATGAAGAAGGACTAGTGCATGGGAGCAAAGACCTGTTGAACCTACATGAAGTGATTAACTGGTTACATTGACATAACATGATTTGTTAGCAAACAGATCCAGAAGGGATTTTTTGGCTAAAAACAAACAAAAAAAATTGTGGGCCAGAAAACCCAAACAACGAGCTGGAAGAGGCATCAGAAGTAGTCAAGATCTGAGGGGAACTTCACCCTTTCCATTACATTTGATCCACTGTTGGTCCAAATATGTTGATTACAGCAGCTTTAATGTCGATAAGATAATTTAGAATTTAAAAACCTTACTTTATTTCAGTTTATTTAAAACTCTGAAGCCCGAAAGACATGTCTTTAAGTTAAATAATGCTGTGAATTCCGTGGTATGTAAATTCCAAAGTTACTCTTTATGTAGTGGTCAAATCTTACAATTAGGTATTGATTTGCTTTTATTATGAGGTTTTATTGTGGACTTTTTGTTCTTATACTCCTACATAAAAGAAAGCATAATGTACCAGAAATCAACAAGTCAAAAAGATCATACTTCCCCCTTGTGACTTTAAGTTAATGAAATCAGTGTTTATTACAATAATGCCATATCTCATTCATAAAACATGGGGCAATATATACAAACTTAATCATTGGGTTAAATTATAACTTGCACTTTTCTGGATTTTTAAATTAAATATATTAGATATAGCAGAACAATGTATCGTAACAGTTTATATTAGATTACAATAAAAGCAAAGCAAACTATTACAATCACCGGTGTCTCAATCATGTTTAAAACAACTTTTCCACCATGATCTACACTTTGGGTTATGACGCCTCCACATCCAATTCTTTTAAGTCCCGCTTGCAAGAGAGTGAGGCCCTGATGACAATTTCAGCTTGTTGCTCAGTCCATTTAATCAACTTTCATCCAGTTGGGTCGACTTTCATCCAGTTAGAGGAAAAGCAGAGGCTCCAGGGACCTCTAGCAGTTTGTTTGTTTTTTTTCTTATTAAGCCGACAGCCGTCTTGCTCGTACAGAAAACAGCGACATGGGGCTGAAGATATAAACATTCAAATGGGATCAACTTAGTGGAGGCCTATAAACCCAACCATCAGTCCAAACCCGGCCTCCACTCCACTGCAACTCCCTCTGCTCAGCAAAGGGAACAAGTCCGTTGGCTTTGGAGTCGTTGTGCACTGAAGCAGTTTACATTGATTCACAAGGTCCAGTTCTTCATTGAGAGTTGAAACAGGAAATAACATATTACAGTCGAAGTATCATAAGCAACACAAGAGAGAGATGCGACAAAAACAGAAAGTCACAGGGGGGTTCCTGACGGAGAACCAAGGCATGTGTTAGGGTGTCAGTAACTCAGAAGAGGGCATGGGTGGGGGGGGGGACCAGTGGGTGACATCCAGCTGGCCACTGGGAGACAGGACTGATATGCCACCTCATTGTAACTTGATGAGAGAGGAATTACAGGCAGCACAAACAAACACAGTCTCCCTCTGGGCCTCTGGTGCTGAGGAAGAGAAAACAATGAGAGATCATACATCAATAATCAGAGGAGTAAGAGGATCAGAGACATGCAGCTTTATCAGTTGAAAACAGAAATAGCTAGAATGAGCTCGGTTCCTCACCTGTTGCCCCCATGCAAGATCTCAGCACCTTGAAGGAACAGCATCGGGAACAGAAGCTGTTGCCACAGTTACTGCAGCTCCTCTGTAACACGGAGACAAAATTAAATATGATGATGTGATGCCTAAATATATCCTGATTATTGTCACAGTTTTCAGTCTCACCCTTTTCTTCAGCACTGAGAAAATGGCATTGCAGCTAGAACAGTTGCCTTTGGAGAAAAAGAGAGAGAACTGAATAAAATCTGTTCAGAGCAACGATGAGGCTAACCCTCAGACAAACTGTTCTTTTATCACTGAGGTATAATACGAGGATATAAACCAGTGGATGAGTCAGAGCGGACTGACCTGTGCTAGCGGTGGGGTAGCGTTTACGCAGTTTCTCTGTCAGTTTGGACACTTTGCTGCGTATTGGTTCGTTGCGGCTCAAGAGGCCATTTTCAGAAATGGTGTCATACTCGGGAGATCCAAGAGGCCCGTCATCATCCTCCTGGGGGAAGATAGACATAGAAAAATACAGTTACACACTGTGTAATCTGGAGTATTTTGGAGTATTAAACGCTGGCCAAGAAACAGAGCCAAACTCAAAAATTCATCGCAATTCATTGTGACTTTCAGCCAGTTTGGGTAATAAATGTTTGGCAAATAAATCAAACATGGTGATGGCAAGTAGTAGGGCCACTAGCGAGATAGACAAAGGTGGAAAATGCTTATAAGGCTGCACTTGACCAATCTGCTACACATAAAAAAACAAACCTAGAGCTGGTGGGGGAGGAGGGGGGGTTCTATAAAAATATAACAAGTGTTGTTTATACCTCTATCTACCTACACGCTCCCCAAGCAAGACTTGTAAAAAAAAGTCTGATCCACGCTTTCTGGAAATCAATAGCTAGGATCAGCTTGGCAACACATGTAATGAGTCCATGTTACAGAAATGGCACGAGGAAGGAAAAGCTGATTTCACAAATGCTAAATGTCTCATGAACAATGCCAGTCATGCAGACCAGAAATGAATGAGCACCCTGTATGTTGGGATGATTGGGGACAACAGTTATGGGCCTGTTAATTCTAGTGTTACTGTTACTACCACAGAACTCATGCCAAGAGAACAAACACGTGAACGATGTGTGGGGGACACTGGGAAATCCACTTACCACTAAGACCAGAGGGGTTTCCTTATCAGGGAGCAAACAACATATGAGAAATTGTTATCCAAAAACCCATGCTTCAAAAGGACAAACCACAAGATCATCTCACACACAGTTACAACACATGAAGTCTTCGTTCATGTGTCAAGTAGTTCTTGTGAGTGCGAGTTTACTGGGTGCCAGTGCAGTAGCCTCTACTAGACAGGGTGGGGGGGTGACACTCACCTGCAGGGAAACTGAATGTTCCTGAGTTCAGAGGACAGCAGAAAAAGAGGAAGTAACAGGAAATATGTCACGACGAGGAAGCTTTTTCACACGATCATGACCATTTAAGTAATGCGGGGGATTGGGGTGGGAGGCATCATCCATCACTTTTTGGCCATCAGCCGACACAACAACCCACGATGAAGCAAAAATAATAACCTAAGGCACCAAAAATGAAAAACAAAACTGATGCCTCTTCTTTTCTTTAGGTATTCAAACAACTTGCCAAAACACCCAAGGTGCAATAAACCTCAGATAAGCCAACATGAAATAAAATAAAAGACAACAACAACACAAAACATTGAAACTGGATGGACACAACCCTACAAAGTGTGGCGACAAAGAGTAGTATTTACCTCAATGGCATCCTTAAATTCATCATCAGGCTCTGCCTCCTCAGCTTCCTCCACACTGCCAGGAGACAGGTCCTGTTGTCACACACACACACACACACACACACACACACACACACACACACACACACACACACACACACACACACACACACACACACACACACATAAATGAACACACACATAAATGAACACACACGAACACACACACACACACACGAACACACACACACACACACGAACACACACACACGAACACACACACACACACACACACACACACACACACACACACACACACACACACACACACACACACACACACACACACACACACACACACACACACACAGATGAAGGTCACAGGATCAGCACCTTGGACAGCGGTCGTCCTCTAACAGATGGATCTGAATTTCTCGTACTGGTTAAATACATTGAGAGCATGGATAAACTGGATAAGAAGCTTACAGCCATGGTTTATTTTAATGTACATCACAACCACTTAATCCTTCAGCATTAGTAGGAACCCACATACACTTTTCTCCTCTCACCTCCAGACTAGTTGGCGTGGGGGTCCTGTCCAACAAGTGGCCATGCTCCTGTGCTTCACACTTTCCCTCTGAGGCCTTGGCCTGCCCCATGTGGAGCAGATTGGTAAGGTCCAACAAAACTGGAACCACAAGAGAAATAACACTTTAGCTTTACTCTCTTGCATGAGAGTTACGGTGCTTTCACACCCGTGGTTCGGTTCGAGGGAGAAAAATCAAACACTGTTGTATTTTAGTTCTGCTCTGGTTTCTGGCTACACTGCCTCGGTTAACTGAACCAAAGGTGCCCTGGTGTTTAGCCTCGCCCCCTCTAGACGAGATGAACTAACCTCTGCAGAAGTCTGGGTTCCAAAGGAAGATGGTGCTGTTGAGCACAGCGAGCACCCAACCCAGGGGAGCGACATACAGCAGGCAAGCCAATATTAGCATCCCTCCATAGAACCTGGGAGAAGATACGACACACTCAGACAAACCAGCATAGAAGTGGCTGATCAGCCAGTCTTACAATGAGTAGGTTTACAGTGAATGCAGTTAATGCTGTATCCACTGACTAAACTGACCATTCAATTAAGCTTGTACTAAATATGACCTCATTTGGTATAAGATTATCACAAAATGCTGTTAAAGTCCATGAGCAGTGTGTGTGTGTGTGTGCTTGTGTGTATATATAAACCTTGATGATTTGGTGTGATTATCCCAGTACAGGACCTTGTAAAAGGTTTCTGCAGACATGCAGGCAACGGACAGCATGTCATCAAGGTGCTTCAACCTGGTGAAGACAACAGACATGAGCAAGAACCCACACCTGAACAAACATGTACAAACGCCACGTAGACTCATGTCAGGTTAAGAGCCACCGTTTGTAAGCCTGTTCTAAAAAGGACAACGGATTGTTACTGTCATTATAGGTTAGTCTATTCATTTTGTTGTATTAAATAATAAAATACTTACAAACTATTTACTTTTCAAATTGTGTAAAACAAAGACAAAACACAAATGTAAAATCTGTAGAGTTCGAGACCACAAGAGGAGCTGAAGGGCAATGTTTTGTTGATTGGGATTTGTTTTAAACAGCTTTGCAAATGTTTTATGAGGTAGGATGTAAATAAAACAAGTGTGTAAGGCTTCAAGGATGCTCATTATCACATGGTTTGGTAGGAAACAAGTCAATGTGGGAAAAAAAAACATTTTTTTTAACAATGAAAACCCCACACTGTACCTCAGCCTTTGTAAAGCTGTAACCAAAAAGTAAATGCAAAAGTTGAGTTGGAGAAGCACTAACTCAATATAATCAATATATTTAGATGCAGAAACACCAAATGACGTTGCACACGGCAAAATCCAGCTGAACAGATTAGTCCTTTAATGGAACAAAATAAATAAATTGGCAAATATGTTTATACGGGATTGATTGTTTAAGTATTGCAATCGTTTTGGGGGGTTTTCAAGCAGAAACAGCAAAACATCATCAAGTTACCATCTTTTTTGCTATTTGAAGATGAATCAGTAATGATAATAATGATTAGTTGCATTATCTTACAGGTCTTTGACTTCCAGCATGGCCTCCTGTTTGGTGAGATGCACCGTCTGCAGGTCCTTGCGGTACACAGCGTGATAGCGCCTCCTGTTGAGCTCGGAATCTGAGGCGCTGCCCCCACACCTGTCCTGCAGGTAACCCAGGGCAGCAGATGCAGCCACTGTCACTACACCCACTGTGATCCAACCCACTGTACCCAGAGAGGCACAACAGTAAGTTAATAAATGATTTGTGTGTCTTTTAAAAACACCAAACAAAAGCCAGATCATTATTAAATCCCGAAGCCTCATCTTACCTTCATTAACTGTGCAGAAGAAGAGATTGAGGAAGATACAGACAAGCAAAGAGCACAGGGGCATCTTCCATCTAAAAGATGAAAAAACAAATACAACAATATGAATCAGGCTTCCTGCCATTTGCTAGATAAGGCCAAAAGCAATTATATCATATGGCGCTCAAGCGGGTCACACACACACATACACACCCAAGCAGGAAGCGGGTCAGCTCCACTGCATCTGCAGCTGGTTCTAGAAACAGAGCCATTCTCTTATAGGACACAACCATGTTGAGGAGGTCAAAGTTTGGTGTACACCCCAATTCAGAGGCATCCGGAGACCCGGGAGCCTCTGTGTGTACCAGCTCCCCCCCGTCCCCAGTACCATGCGAGAGATCCTGGGACACGCCGTGCACCGTCATCCCTGTACGTAGTGAGGAAAAGAAAGCAGGCAGGATTCAGAGGCTGAGGCAACTAGATTCCTGACTTGCTATTGTCTCCCCCCTACAGAGAAATACTCTACTTTCACACTCATTCCCCAATGAGACCAGTATGGCAGACAGGAAAAGGAAGGAGTGCAGAGGCTCTCACAATTTGAGTGCAGCGATATGACAGTTCAATTTATTAACAGGCCCGGGAGACTGAAACCTATTATTGCCTCATTAAAAAGGCAACTTAGCTGAATCTCCCTGCAGTGGTGGGAGTGTTATGTTATGTACTCCATGTATGCCATACCATCACAGGTAGGTGTGGCTGCAGGTGCAAAACAGGCTGTGTGCTCTACGTGACTGTTGGCCCACTGCTTGTTAAACAACAGCAAGGGCAAGGAAACCTGCTTGAATAGAGTGCAAGCAGCCCAAAACAAATGGAATCTCTATCATGCCACTACCATTGTAAAATGTACTTACATATAGGCTACTCCTTCGAAATGTATCTTTACATTTCTGTGAGTTCTTGTGACATCACTGAATTAGTTAGCGACTAGTAGGGTCTATTTAATTTAAAATGTTATGATCTTTGCAAAGTGACCGTACTAACAGTCAACTTCTAGTCTTCACTCCCACTTTTACTTGAGTACTTTGTTTGCCACACAAGTAACACAACCTGTAATATATACGTATTTTTAAGAGGGCATCCCTGATCATCCTCCTTTTGCAGTGACGTGTTTTCGGCCTGTCAAACGGGAAAGTTCACTTTGCTCGCTCACAAAATTACGCTGTTAGACATATTATTGTTACCCAGAGAGTATTGTCTGTTGGGTGAGAGGGAGATAACATACCCCGTTCTGAGTGTCCAACAGCAGCCAACTTGTGAAGCAGCACCAGCTGCGAGGAGCTCAGGCGGAACTAGCGAGTCCCACCGACATCTTCAGCCCGGAGGAAGGAAGAGCCCCCAAATTCAACCCGGTCAACATGACAGCATCCTGCTCTCCTGCACGAACATGAACCCGTCCCCACGACGCGGTTTAGATAACTGTCCGGGTGTCTGCAGAGAAAAACGACGGGTAGAGCAGATATTTGCTCCTAGCTGGCTTTGTTAGCTCCGTCCCGTTCCGAGAACATCCGCTTCCTCGTTTAATCCAGGCCGAACAATCGATAGCAGAAAGAAAGGGCCTATATCCAGTACAATCGATCACAGAGTAGGATGATCGAACTTTTTGGGCTATACAGTACAGTGTATTTATATAAACTCTTTTTTAGTGTGGAGGTCAAAGAAAAAACTAAGATGACTATCTAAATGCCGTAAATGTACTTAACTTGTTTAGAATAATCATTTTGAATCTGCTGGGGTTTTTTAAGTTCATTTACCTTATTTTAAAATGTACTTACATCTAGGCGACTCCTTCTCCATGAATGAAAAATCCAGACTATAAATATGCAAATGTTTTTCTTTCAAAAGTTTAACTGTAGACATAAAATGTCATTTTCACTACGTGTGTGGTGGAGACTTCAAGTTTCCACATCAATTTGCATATTGGGCCACAAAATCTTGCTTGTACATACAGTAAAAGTGATAAAATACGATTTTAGGTGAACACAAATGATGAGTTAAGAAAAACACTTTTTTGGAATGGAAGAGCACTTTAATAAGTAATATAATGCCTTGTTGAAAGCATTGAGGCAGTTACAGACCAGCACAGCGGGAGAACACTTCAACAGGGAAGAGGGAGAACTATGCTGTGACTGAGAAAGAGACTTTAGAAAGAGTTGAGGTCCTCTCCTTAATAGAGCCTCATATCCGACATGAAGTCAACGAGCAGTCAACTTTTAAGTCTCACCAGTCAATCTTACAAATGTGAATGTTTGATGGTCACAGTAGAGATTGCTGTGTTCTGCAGCACAAAGATGGAAAAACAGGCCATAAAGAGATATGGATGGAGACACCGAATCCCCAGAAGTGTCAGTAAACACACAAACCGGCCACTCATCTGCAGAACCCTCAATGACCTGCTTTGAAATGCAGCCATTTTAAAAAGGCACACAAACAGCCGTTCATATTATGCATGTTGGTACGGTACAACGCTCACATAATTTTTTTTAATTAATGAACATTTTCACACAGCGTAGTCGTAATAAAATACAGATACATTTAAACAAAAACAAAAAAACAATTGTCATGAATTAGAAACAACTCACTTCCAAAAAATGGCACTTAGAATTACACTTTTCACATATATCGGTGCTACTGAGCCATCATATGCAGTACCTATTTTTTTGTCTTTCTACCTTCCTAGTACACAGATTCATAGAACACCACTGAAATACAGCTAATCGTATTAGTTCCAGTAATGTAAAACTTTATGCTTTGACCTCAATATGATGCACTTGACAGTTCCTCTAACTTGAGATGCTACTTATCCATGGTCTCAAAAGATAAGGCTCGTTAGAAAAAGGTGACACGGTAGAGACAGGAGAGATCCTGTTATAAAATGTTCACCTATTATCTGACATTTATGGAACAGTCAGATAAATTGAAGGATAGACCAAAATACTGTATGTGGGCCATTTGTCCACAAATCTGATATTAATCAGTATGAATGACCCTACTTTGAACTCTTACATTTAAAAAAAATAAACATTAAACATCGTGAGCACTGCATGATACCAGATGTTCATCCATCTCATATTAAAAATGTGTCTCTACTGTAGCTGCTTGCGGTGTGAACGCTGGTGGAATTTAAGCCCCCCACAGTTTCTGAAGGACTTCCCACATTGTCCACAGACGTAAGGCTTCTCCCCGGTGTGGATGCGGAAGTGCCGGGTTAGTGCCCCAGAGTGCCGGAAACACTTGGAGCAGACCGAGCAGGTGTACGGCCTCTCACCCGTGTGGATGCGAAGGTGAGTCTTGAGGTTCTCCATGCGGTTGAACTCTCTGTTGCACTCTGTGCAGCGGAAGGGGCTGCAGCCCGGCGGGTACAGCTGCAGTCTGGTCCTCTTGCTTCCGTTCACGGGCTGCTGATAACACTGCTGGGGCTTCTGCTGGCATTGGCCGTGGTGCCGTCGCAGCAAGCTAGGCAGGTGGAACGTCTGGCCGCAGGACTTGCAGGCATAGTGGTTGTTGATGGCGTGGTTGTTGATGGCGTGGCCGACGCTGCGTCCTACACGCACATGGACATAATCCCGCGGAGTGGCTTCTGGGACGGGAGCTGGTTCCGCCAGCTGGAAGATTTTGGGGAAATCTGATGAGAGGGATTGATGATCTGTGGAGGGTAGTGGTCGTTTGCAGGTTAAACTGAAGGAAATCATCTTAACATACAATTGAAAACAGATGATTTAGTTGACAACTTTTTCCAGTTACAGATAATCCTCAACATTCATAGAGTGAACTTTTTTTTGTATAAATCAGTCATAAAAACACAGCAAATATATTCACATGCAGTAATTTTCTCTTAGCCATATGGTTAGTCATATTTAATTATGTTTTTTACATTTGACAGACGAAGTTATAAGAATTCAATGGTGTTTAGCATCCAAATTGGAAGTTGGATGCCTGAAGACCATAGTTTGATTATCACATGAATATCATGTAAAGTGACTGCTTACATATTTAACTGATCACTTCAAAAGCAATCAAAAGGCCATGGTCCGAATTAAATATGACCGAACGTATTTTCTTTTAAGTGCCCTGAGGTCTAAACACTGAGCATGTAGGACACCACTGTAAAAAAAATATGTAATTTTACAGGAAATATTCCTCAGATTTTTCCTGTTTTCCAATAAAACAATGAAATGCCAAGTAGATTTACAGATATGTTTAGTAATTTCAGGCTTTATGTTTAAAATCACAGTTAATTAACCATCATTTAAGATTACATCAATATTGTGTTTTTTTAATGGCAATTTATTGTATTTGTACAGCTTTAACTCTAATTTTACATACAATTTTCTGTATGTTTTCACAGGTTTATTACCATTTTCCATAAGACAATGTAATAACTGTAAATTAACAGATACTAGGAGTAATTTAAATATTTACCTTTAGAATTACATGTAATTACCAATAATATAATATATTATTACAATGTTTTTTGAAGGTAATTTAACATGTTTCTTTCATATTCAAATGTAATTTTACATAAATGTGATGTAATTTTACAGATCTTTTCTGATAATGATAATTAAGAAATGTACGTAAAATTACAGAAATCTGTAGTGTTTTCCATAAAATTGCAGGTCATTAAGCATGTGTGGGTTAAGGTGATTTTATGTTGTTTTTTTTTAGAGGTAACGAGTAGTATTTGTACAAACACAAACGTAATTTACTGTACATTACTGTATAAAAACAATTTAAAATATATCATTTTACAAAAAGTGCACTTTAAATAATGTAATTTTACATGAAGTATTCTGTATTCTAACAGATGTTTTGCTTTTTTAAACAATAAAATGCATGTAGATTTACAGATATTGGGAGTAATTAAAATGTTCACTATTTATATGGTATTGTATAAGTACACATTCCACTGTAATTTTTACAGGTTATCGCCATTTTCAATAAGACAATAACTGTAGATTAACATATATTAGCAGTAATTTAAACATTTACCCTGAAAATTACAAATAATTAACCATAATAAGATTACATTATTATTGTTTTTAAAGGCAACTTAACATGTCTTTTTCATATTCAAATGCAATTTTACATCATATGTGATGTAATTTTACAGATCTTTCCTAATAATTGTAATGAAGAAATATATATAAAATTACAGAGTAATTACAACCTAGTTATTTCCACAAAATTGCAGTTTATTTAGCATGCATCGTTGAAGTGTTTTTTTTTTTTTAACTGTACATTACTGTAGAAAGACAATTTAAAATCGTATTTTACGGAACATGCACTTTTAAAAATGCAGTTTTACAGAAAGTATTCTGTATTCTAACAGATGCTTTGCTTTTTTAAAGCCCCAGTCGGCAACATTTTTTTGATCATATTCACCGATAGAACAACATAAATCATCCAAAATCACAGAAATCACCAGTCATTTGTTTTCCTTAAAATTGCCGGTAATTAATCATGTGTTCAAAGTGTTTTTTTAAAAGGGTAAATAATTGCATAAATAAAACATACATGCATCATACATAAAAGTAATTCACTGAAAACTACTGTAATATATATATATATATATATATATATATATATATATATATATATATATATATATATATATATATATATATATTACAGAAAGTACTAGATTATTTTCTAAGATTTTTCCGTGAAGTACAGATCATGATCATGGGTGTTGTTTTCACTACCATTACTGGTTAAAATCAGATTTGATGAGATATCAGTTTCCTTTTTAGTTTATAAATCTGGACTTGTGGTGTTTTGTAAACCCATGGGGACTGGGCATATTAATATGCAGGACACCATAATAAAGATGTCATTCATTCAACCTATCTATCTGACATCAGTGATGCCAACTTAGCAGGCCTTCGGCTAAAACTATCTGGACTGCTTGTGATATTTAATGTAATGCGAGAGAGAAGCTGCTCTAACTTATGCCTCTCCAAAAAGATGAACCATCTGCAACAGCAGAACAGGAAAAATTGGACAGGCTCCATATTTATAAACACATTTAATTAGTTTGTTCATTTTGAAACAAAGTACAATTTGAAAACCCCTGTTCTATGAGCATCAACACCTTCATAAACTTTGGTGGACAGAAAATGAATCTCTTGTTTACTGCATACTACATAAATGTAGAATTCAAGAACAAATCGTGACATAATATGCAGAACTGAAATTTTTCCAAAAAACGTTTCTTTGCAACAAGTCAAAAATGTTCACAGAAAAGTAAAATGGGGGGGGTGCCCTTTCCAGGCCTTGTCCGAGGGGAAGGCCACTTCAAAACCAACTTAAAACGCCATCTTGTTTACTGTGTCAACATGTAACATAGAATTCAAAAATGGACAAACTTGGGACTTTTAACATGAAACAAAGAACTGACTTGGTACATTGTGAAAACTGAAAACCATGAAAACCTTAAGGAATGTCAGGATGGCAGTTCCCTGGGGTCCCTGCCTTCTGGGTCTCTGGATCTTTTCCAGACGTTCTCCCAGACTGTTGCTCCCATGCATTATCCTACAGGTAGAGAAGACATTTGTTGAGATATGTTACAGACAGGATTGGGTTAGATAACTTAGAAATGTAGTCTGTTATTGAATACACATCACATGGCATTTTTTTGTAATTAGTAGGTTACTATAACCCACTGGATTACAAAAAAGGTAACAAATGTAACAATAAATGTAATTATCATTCAGAAGGAATGTGTGGTGGCGGAGAGGCCGGGCTTATGCAAAGAGCCTCCTATGGTGACGTCACCATAGGACACCAGAATCAAATCCTTGTGTCTTTGAGTGCACACTCTTGTGGTTTAAACAAAGAGGCCAAATGAAAAAACTGAGCAACTTTCAAACTCCAAATTTTCAGGCAAGTTTCAACTGAGGTCCAACTGCAATATACATGTATTAACAAGGAAGAATGTGATTTCCAGGTAACAGATGGAACGCGAAAAAATGTCCAGATATACTACGGGCGATGTCACAATAAGGACCAGATGGAGCGGAGTCACAGAGGTGCTGCTTGCCGGCAGACAGCATTATCACATCTTGCTCACTTCACTGGTATGGACCACACTGTAGAGACTGATATATTGAATATTGAAAAAGAAGGTGAGAATCTCTAGATGATGTTCTGCTTACACTGGCTGTGTGACTGGTCTATAAAAACCAAGACGTTCTGCGATGCAGACACTAACCACACTGTCTGCACACGCAGGCAATGTGTCCTGGACTTAAGACCTTTAATGCACGCAAAGTGACCTAAGCAACTTACCCATTAAGTACTGCATTCAAACTCTGCAATGCGGTTGATAAGGGTCAGGACTTTCGGGTTCACTGCATTGCTCTTCTTCTTTTCATGGCGCTCTACTTTGGAGCCCTTGTCAGGATTAATCTTAAAGATGCACCTGGACAGAGTGGTAAAAAATAGAAAAACTGTTCAACAAAACATAATCTAAATCAAGATTTCGGACACTCACAGATCGTCTATTTGCGTCATGACCATCAGCGGTAGAGTCGTGCAACGGTAATTTTTACGTGTGTGTGATTGTTAGCAGAAAGTAGTGAATATGCCATGGACACTAATTTTTCTCCTTCCATTCTAGAATTTTGAGAGCACTCTATAGTGGATATATTTACACACTCAGCATTCACACACTTAAATAAAATGGTGCAGGGGACCCAGCCTATTAATTTGTGTCCACTGTACTAAAAATTGTTTTTTGGTCTTATCTTTTGACTCATTTGAGTTACCCTACTAATTCCTGATGTGCTCTATAGAGGAACTGGCCTTTCCAATGATATGTCATGTGTTTAGGTGGGATGATGGGAATTTTCTTTTCATGCTGAGACAAAATGGAGACTGTAGCAAAATGCCCATGCTGGGAAAAGACAAAAGATAAGTCAAATATTGTTAAGATATAGGTTGTTGTTTTTTTTCTTTTTTATGAACATGTCAGGAATTATAAATTGGTGTCAGAGTGTCGTTAAACTTTTTGTTAGGAAAAATAGCCTTTTTATGACTGTCAACTGTAATGGACATGAGAATGATTTAATGGGGTTAGCTAATAGATAACTAGCTTGCTAGTTCTTTGTTTACATTCAAATCTCTTCCCCAAAACATTTCTTTGTGGGGTAATAAATATGTTGAATGTATTTTCTATGTGACGTAATTAATGTAACATATAAATACTTGTTTATAACAATGTTTCATTCAACCTCTTAAATGTTTTCACTATTGTAGGAGGCAGAAGAGGTCCTGGAGGAAGATTTAGAGGTGTCTGTCTGTCTCTTTCTCTGTGTATCTGTCTGTCTGTCTGTCTGTCTGTCTGTCTGTCTGTCTGTCACAGAGGTATTTCTCCAGGACCCCAGTCCTTTTATATATACTGTGTATATCATGTACTCATCCCGGCAGCAGCCCCCCATGGCACTCAAAATTTCCCTGGAAATTTCTTGTTTAATGTAATTTTTTCTACCTACCTATACCTATTTCTACCTATTGATAACATACTGTTATGTGGTCAACGGCAAAACATATTTTTTTTAAGTGTACACTACATGGAGAATAATTTCAGAATTTTATTTTGCTACCAGACAGTCTTTCTGACCCAGTCAGTAAATCAGTCTTTTTTAGGAGGCTAAAATATGTTACTGCTGACCCCATCCACAGCATTACATTGCTGAGTGTTAGTGCAGGTACATGTTTCTCCACACTGGGGTCATGCAAACAGCTTCCTCATACAACCCCTCTTCAAAATATCCTAAATATCCCTTAACCTACAGAAGAGTTATATTATGAATACATCTGTATGTGTGTATGATTATTCATGTACACTTACCTTTGAAGAAACTCCATTGTGGACCCGAGTTCCACTGGGTAGTGCATATTGAAGATGAAGAAACACATGAACATGCCAACCAGTGCGTCAGTGAAGCTCTTCAAGTTATCCATCATCACCTCCTGGTCCGCTGCCACCATGAAAGCTGTTGCAGACAATGGACTCTCTCCTGTGAATATAAAGGTCATCAGTAAATCCACCCATTTAAATTTATTTATGTAGGGCACACACATTCTATTGCCACTCACTTACCACATACAACAATGCATGGTGTGGGTGGCAGGTGTTCTGTCTCAACCTCCACAGCGATGCATGTTCTGTCAACCATGTGTAACATTCTTGCACGGTCCTCTTTGAAGTGTGAAAGTAGCATCAATACTGCCCCACAGGGTCCACCTCCAGCTTGGATCTCTGCTCTCTGTTTTGCAGCTACGCTTGTTTTCTCCAATGGAAGAGACTGAAAATATTCCATGACTCTCGCCAATTTTGAGGCCATGGCCTCCTCAAATCCCTCATTGATGTGGACACCAGTCAAGAGTTTGAAGTGTGCCTTCATGCCAACGAGTGAGAAGAGGAGAGGCCATTCTTCAGTAAGGGCCTGGGTGTCCTTACGAGACATAATGTCATTTCTCTGAGACATGAAGGTGTCTGAGATTAACCGTTCTATTTTTTTTTCATTCCTCTCATTTTCCAGGAACATTTTTTGCATGTTTTTTTTCTTCTTCATCTGTGCTTCCACATTCACAGGTCCAGATTCCAACTGAAGACAGCCATAGGAGCCTTTCCGTTGCTTCTTATATTTTGGTACAGTCCTGATGTCATCTGGGATGATCCTCTTCTTACCCACCGTCTCATTTCTCTTGTGGTTATCAACTCTGCACTGAAGTTGTTTTGTTAGAGAATCATAGCCGCTTCCAACGACTTCACCTTCTATGATGTCTTTGAAAGACTTTGGATATTCTAGGACCATCTTCCGTGCAACTTCACTTAAGTGCTTCTTCGCTGGTGTCTTGCAAGTGGCAAGAATTTCAGCTGTAACAATGCGAATAATTTCCCTTCTTTCTGTGGCTGTCGGCCGCTCTTGATTGTGTAATTTATTCTTTACAACGGCTGGCAGCATGTTCCAAGGGACTTGAAAATAGTAGTGCCAGTCACTGCCCAGTTTTCTATTGGGACTAGAGCATTCACTACCAGATGTAGAGGAGATGCAGCTTCCAAATGAGGTTTGAAAGGGTTTTCCTAGAGTTTGAGGTGTGCCTGGGCTTCCAAATGAGCTTTGAGAAGTAGAGGGGATGCTTAGGCTTGTAGGGACCCGGGGTGTTTCTTGAGGTTGGGGTGTGTTTGTGAAATCCTCCTCTATGCTTGAAGCTGCATCAGTCTGAGCTGAGAAGACACCTAAAAAGCACAGAGACATACATAACAATGAATAGTAGACCAACAATGGCACTGGTGGCAATATACTCATATTACAGATTGAGCCTCGACTTACTTTTAACATGTGCAATAAGCTTCCTTGCTTGAATGGGGGTGAGCACGCCTGCAAGGTCATTTATCTGGATAAGCTGCATATCGTCAATCGTTTCCACCCCAACATCTTTGAGGACATCCATCATAATGGGTTGCAGTGTAGCTGGCATGCTACACATTGGTAGTGCTTCTTTAACAAAAGTGGCTATGTCATCCATGTCTAAAAGGGAGTAATAAATGACTAGTGAAAAAAAATTATAATTTTGCAGTGTCAAAAGTGTCACTGTTAAATTTTTTCTCTTCTGTGCATCATCTTATTCGATAAGATTATATTCCACCTATAATGCACTGCACAACAGGCTGGCTAAAGAGACTTCCATCCCTAATGCTCTATTTTGATCAGATGAACCCCCATTTTTAGAGTATGACATTAGATCATTGACCTTAGCTTGGATTAATAGAAGGGTATTTTATGAGTACAATAATGTCATAGCAACCAAATTCTTTCCAAATGGAGCTATTCAAGTCATCTTGTGAAAATTCTTCTATATTTTAATATCGCAATATATATATCGCAAAAAATAAATAAATCGCAATGTCAGTTTTTTCCAATATCATGCAGCCCAACCATCACTGTAACATTCCACCGATATGGTGTTTTACGGCAGAGTGGCCAGATGGAAGCCTCTCCTCAGTGAAAGACACAGGAAAGCTGGCTTGGAGTTTTTCTCACAGTCAGAGTCCTTTTAGGTGCTCACGCACAGTATGTATTGCCCAAATTGAATGTATTCTAAAATGATTTTTACATTTGTTTCATTTGCAAGAAATAGTTAAAGTTTAATAGCCATGACCTAAGTCCAAATATTGCTGATCGTCTTCATAAGCTGCTCCTGTGCTTCACAATTGTGGAACAACATTCATTGCATTGAGAAAAAAGGCCTCAAAATTACTCTTATTGCACGAAACAGGCAATAAGTAGATTCTGCTAGTATATGTTACTAAAACCTATGTAAATTTCTCTGTAAATGCAAATTTTAATCGCCATCCCACAGGGATACGTTGCTTTCTCACTGCGGTGAAAACAAATCCATACCACACATACACAATGTTGACTTACCTTATAACAAATGTAGACATCCTTGTTTATCTTCTTTACGTTGAGTTGACTGGTCAACCACACAGCTTAATCCACCAGAGACATTTAGCTCTGTTTAGATGGATTTTAGGAGATGGGATGTCGGGGATAAAATATACCCCATCGCCTATCCTCTCAGGACACCTCGTATCCGAGTTGTATTACCCCTGCACATCCCTTTTGATGGCTTCTGGACGAAACCAGGTCCGTCTGTTTTTTTTGTTTGTAGGTAGGTAGGTAGGTCGTTCTTATGCTGATGTTACTTATAGAGTAAAGATGTTTCTGTTTCCAGTTTTGCCCTGCAATTAATGTATATGGAGGTCTAGTCAATGTAACTTACTTGTAGAGCACAGGAGCAGCTGCTGAAGAAGCTGCTCAATAATTTGGACTTGCAGTATGAACAGTACAACATTAAGTTAAAGGGATAGTTCGGAATTTTGGACATAAGACCTATTTTCCAAGTCAGCCGGTGTGTTCGAGACGTCTGGAGACGTTTTCAAGTAATTTCATTCAGTTCTTCTAGTTGCCGAGTTTGCTTATGCTATGGCTAGCGCAAGTCAACCGTTCTAGCTAGCATGGCATTAAAAACACTCATACCGACTCCACAGTGCACCCGAGGCAAATCAATTGTAACGGCAGACTATCGATGGTCATATCTGTGTTGATAGAATGTTTGAAATAAATACTGTATTGTATGTAGTTCTGTGATCCAGTTATTTACTGTAATTTTACGGTATTCGTTTGGAAACTTTGCTGCCAGTGCAGTGTTTTTTTTCCAGTGTTTTTTTTCCAGTTTTAATACTGTAAAATTACAGTGATTGACCAGAAGGGTATCTGATTTATAATGTTTTTGACATAATATGGATGTTATTTTACTGTACAATTTACTTTGTATTTTTACAGTTATTGTATGTAGTTCTGTGATCCAGTTATTTACTGTAATTTTACAGTATCCGTTTGGAAACTTTGCTGCCAGTGCTTTGACCGTTTTTTTTGTAGACAGTGTAGATTAACATCACACACGCTTAAACTGTGGCTATAAAAGTGACTTGAGTGGTTATTTTGTTAGACTTGTTATGTTTTGCTTCTTACCCAGAGCCAGCCTGGCCAGAGGAGCGTCTGAGTCTTGGCACTGAATATCCAGCACTTCTGGTTTCCACTCCTCCAGCATTTTCAACTGGGCTTCTGTCATACACTCTGGGCTAAAATCTTCGATCTTGATCGAGTCCAAACAGCAAGCGGAGTCGTCTCCCTCCTCTTCTGGCCTCTCCTGCTTTACTGTAAACTGCTTTGACGAAGCTTTGACCTCGTCATCGGCACTGGGAAGTGGTGGCAAGTTATAGTGTTGAGCTGCCACTTCTCGACATGACTGCTCCATGCTTTCTACTCTCACCACACATACACGAGACATCGCGTCACTGACTTCTGTGAACAAAAAGATCACAGGGTACACACAGTCAGCAAGGTGACAGACAATTTACATTTTAGTAAAGTTAAAAGTATTCATTCTTATGATTTAAAAAAAATGTTATTCCACCTAAAACCATTTGCATTTAAGGTGGTGATACATGGATTGCGTTAATTTAAGGATTAACAGAACTGGACCAATGCTACTGTAATAGACCAAGAGTCATCCCAAAATACTGTGTGCTTTAAAACAGTCATCAAAATAATCTAAACCTTCTATATGTACAAATAAATGAACGGACCTGTTTGCCCTTAAGCCATACAGACTTCTTGCATGCAAACGGAAATTATAGCAACTATCTGTGCACACTTATATGTGAGGGGAAATGTATCACATTATGCTGACCTACAAGTCAGGACATGATGAAAGTGGTCAACGGGAAATAAACTGCCAGGCACACGTACCTCTAGTCAAGACATCACAAGCAACAGCACATCCATCGTCTCCTCCTTCCCCACAAGCAGCATCACTGGCATGCAGAGTCCTCACATCACCGCCTGATCTCTGCTCCTCCTGTTTGGGCTGAGGGTCAGGGAGCTGGTTCGCACAGCTGGGACCGCCGAGAGGAGCGTCACCTCTGACCCCCATGCAGCTGTTCACGTGGCCCACGTTGGGGTCTCGGCTTTTTCCATTGGAAATAAGCTGCGGTGGTGGATCCGTGGGGTTGATGCCATTCGGGACCAGCTTTGTAGGTGGAGAGCCGCCACCTCTTTCCTCCACGCACGCAGAGTCCAGCAGGGCTTCGGCTCTCTTAAGTCTTTGTCTGAGGGACTCGTTCTCCCGTCGCATGTCTTCATAGGCATTTCCTGTTTTACCTACAAGCTTCGTCACCTCCCGAACTGCGATCTCCACGGCACACTCAAACGCCCCGTGGATGGCCGCGGCGAGCTCCTCTTCCAGACACAAAGCGGCGCCGGCTCCGGCTGGTTCGAGCCGCCTGCTGGTCCCGGTCTGTTGCGGGTTCATGGTGCTCCCTGAAGACACTTTAGCTCTGTGGTTATTAAAACCGTAACAGGGTTCGTCAGCCATGGACGCCCTGACCGAGCACGAGCAGCCCGTTTATAAGCAAACAGAGATTCCACTTCCGCCGACAGTTTCTGACACCTAGTGGCCACGAGGCAGAACTGCACCAGTTAGAAGAAAAAAAATAATCAATCGACGAGATTAAATCGAGAAACTAGAGTTTATTATTATGTTAACAAAGCGGGAAATGTTCAAATGGCACTTTAACAGCAGGCATATTGGTTTGACACGTGTAAACGATGCGTTCAGGTCCTCGTCCATCAGTCACGAGTTTTATAATGGTCTAAATGGGCGAGTATCCAGCCAGAAGGTCCGAGGACGGCCGCAGTCATCGTGGTCAGCACGAACACAGATTCCTGTAGGACACAATGTCACTTCCGTCATTATCCAGAAACAACAGCACACACAATTGAAGACATTTCCAAACCACTGTTAGCAGGGCTCCTTTGTAAACCTACCGCCGGGCCAATTTTATCTTTAGGTGGTTTGCCGTGAATGTAACCTGCTTGTTGCTGAATCGTCGCAGCTGCTCTGTGAGACAGAGCCCGTCGAGCCTTCAGCAGGCCAGCAAAAATCCCACTCATGTTCGGCTTTAGAAGATAAAGGTCCGTAGTTCTGCTTCTGAGACAAGAGAAACGAGCGTTGGAGTGTTTGGGGCGAAGGTAGAAGTAGCCTTCCTGCAGCACACCTGTTAATTGGTATGCTTTTGATTAGGTTGCCTTCAGGTGCTATAGGAAGAAACATAAAAGCTTGGTTTTGTTCTTACAACAGTTTCTAAAAACCGTAAGGCCCATGTTTATAGAAATGATTTTAATGATTAGAGAGTCACTCTTTTATTACACTCGTGCAGAGGTACAAGTGATAATGATTTTTAAATCAAAAAGTTAAAAGTCAAAATTTTCACAAGTCGGAAAAGAACATTATATTTATTTTTGTCTACTGCATAATATCAGGCCACTAACTTAATTAATGTTATTTGTAGAATTTGATTCCAGTGGTGGCTGCATAGGATTGGCCTATGTGATCACAGTCTAACATTGGGTTCAAGTCCAGCGTGCTGCAGTACAAATACTTCAACATGTAGCAAAGGAACTGCTTTGTTATTGTGCTCTGAGTTGTGATGTGTAATAGTGGATGGATGGATGGATCCTCTTTTTTTGGCTTCTTGTAGGTGTTGGTTTTATGATTTTATGTGTATACGTGCATATTTGTATCTTGTGCGAGCAGTGCATTTATTTTATTACTTTAATCTTTCTATTGTGTACTTATTCTTTTTATTGTGCTTCTATTGTGTTATCTATTTATAGTGTTTATCTTTGGTTTGTTAAAATCGTGCTATATAAATAAAGCGGATTGGATTGGATTAGATAGTACATCAGGAAGATGGCCCCAAGTGATGATCTGCTAAGTAAATATCTCAGACAGCAGAAACCCAATTTTGAGGAGGAGGAGGATGAAGAGGGGGAATGATCATGGAAGCCCCAGGACAGCGCAGAGGCACTAATCATGCAGCACAAGAATAGACACTGAGAACTAGATCAATAGAGGCAGAGGTCTTCCACACCAGACAGGACCCCTGCAACAGTCTGGTCAAGCAGATTCTCCGGAAAGCTGCAGTGGTGTTGATATGTTCTCAATGATGAAGGCAAAACCAAATAAGGTTATATCATAAGACAGGCTTAGCCAATGACGGGTGCGATCCTGCTGTGAAATCTTGGCACAAACCTAAGACAGGCGCAGTCACTGTCTCATTCAGTCACAAGTGCTTGAGCTCAACGCCACTGTGAGCAGGCACAGTGTGCGAGAACGTTCTTGTCCAACGTGCAGGAACACAGGACATCCAGGACTTTGTCAATTCTAATTTACTTATGAATTGACCTGATAACACTAACTATAATGTAGATTTTTTCCTTTCTTTTCATGACTTAACTCATCCCTCCCCTGTTAGTTCATCTCGTCCCCTTGTGCCCTGTGTGTCCTGTTCATTTGAACCAATTCAGAGCACATAGCTACAGTCACAGTTGCTCTTCCAATTCATCATCTTGTAAACTCATCATAACCCTCTTTTCCTCCAGTGTCCTGAGGAGACTTCCCCTCCTGTCCTCCAGGGTGCGCTACAGTAACATCTGTTCCTACCAGCCCACCAACAGGCGACATATTTCATTTCAATTTCCTATTTCCTAGCTTTTTACAACAACCGATTGCAGTTTGTCATTTTTACCGTGCAGCAGTTCAAGCTCTTTTTTTGTTGCCAATGGAAGAGAATGATGTGGGGAGAAATATCACAGTCCTTCATTTATTAAGTGTTGAAAGACAGACAGACTTTAGCAGTGTTCCAAGAGGATGTTTTGAAAGGCCTCAGTTTATTCTGACCTACAAATTATGTTTCAGCAGACTGTTGGGTGTGTATGAAGTTAAAGTGTGTGTGTGTGTGTGTGTGTGTGTGTGTGTGTGTGTGTGTGTGTGTGTGTGTGTGTGTGTGTGTGTGTGTGTGTGTGTGTGTGTGTGTGTGTACTAATATACAGTATAGTGAAAACTGTTGTGAATGGCTGTATAGTATTAAGCACTGCAACTATAATAAAAATGAGTCTTTTTACCAGTGCTGCACACTCAAGCAGGTCGATACTAACCGCATAAAAGCATTTCTCAGGCATCTTTACTTGAGAATTTCCATTTATAAACGTTATACTTCTACTCTACTACACTGCAAAGGAACATCTGATTTTATACTCAAGTCTTATCTTAGATTGAGTAGTTTAAGATGGTAGTTTACAGGGACTTGTTGTTGAGTGAAGTGAAGGAGGTTATCACCTCGGGGCTGACGTCATTAATGGATTACTCTTTGATTATTCCTTCACGTTGCCGGGCCGGTTGGAAGTGGGTCGGCTCGGCATTAACGCATGTGAAGGTTAGAGTCTGTCTGTCCGTCTGTCTATCTGCCGGTGGTGGTGCAGGGTTACAGTTTGTCTCATTCAAACTACACAGAGGAAGGTAAGCACTCTCATCATCCTTTCATACCAGTGTTTTAAATAGAAGGTTTTTCTCTTTAGTGTGTAGGTTCATGTAAATATATTTAGTAGTAGTTTTAGTGTAAACAAAAACACATTCAATACTGTGGATGAGATGTGAATATTGTATTTATTATATTTTGTTTTATCTATGAAGATATTATATTACATTTCTTTGGGTTTGGGCCTGTTGGTTGGACAATAGGCTACAGAAATAAGTTCACTGTTTTATCACATTTCATGTCCCCAACAATCAACCGAGAAAATAGCTGATGGCTTAATCAAATGAATTGGGAATGGGAAGTCTTACAATATTTATTTATTTATTTGTGTCTGCTGGCTGAAGGCTTGAACTTTGCTTGTGGCTGTGATCTCATTAGCCCGACCAATTTGGTCTCCCTCCTTTCTCCCCTTTCAGCTTACCTTCCTGTCTGCCAGCTTCATATTGTCCTCCCGTACCTAAATCACCACCCAGAAGCTCTCCATCCACGCACCATGGCGGAGGCCCCAGCATCCACCTTCTCGGAGGATGGCCTGCCTGTGCAGTGGAAACTTTCCAGCCAACGAAGCAGGAAGTCTGGATGCCCCAACATCTTTACTGGGGTCAACCTGCACCAGCTGCACAAGCTGTTCAGAACAGCAGGAGACAGAGACGCTGAACATCGGGCGAAGCTGGTGTGGCGAGGGATGGATGCAAATATGGAGGCAGCAGAGGATGCGACGGAGGAGGAAGGGGAGGACAGGGGGGAAGAGGCAGGGCTGGCCCAGGCCTTGGTGGGGCTCCGAGTCCGAGTGAGGAATAAAGCAGGAATCAGAGTAGAGGGACACAAGGACCATAAGTGGCTCAGAGCATCAGGGTATCTCAGGTAAGAGGAGGCCAGCACAAAGTAAAGACAGGACGTGAAAAGTGGTACATAGATGAGGCTTTAAAGGAAGAGGAGTAAAACATTCTCTACATTTTATTTGCAATTTATCTGTGCTCTCACTATTTATTAATAATCTTTCATTGTATTATCCTATATATATCACTTGAACACGTCCTCTCTTACTTGATTCCAGACTCCCTCTACGTCTTGAAATATGCAGCATGTAAACTGTCATGTGCCCAACTAACTCAGCATGACCTCACAAGACTGTCCTCACCCTGCATACCATCAGACACGCACGCACGCACACACACACACACACACACACACACACACACACACACACACACACACACACACACACACACACACACACACACACGCCTTGCTTTCGACATTCCTCACTGAGACAAAATTTGATTTGTTGGCGGAGTAATGAAGTTCTGCAGCAGTCTGTTGGTGTCTGATCCAGACGTACAAGGCACCCTCGAGTGTCTGTATAAGTAACTACAATGTAAAACCATGATGATTTGATGCTCAGAGAAAATGCTCTGGGAGCTTGATGACATAGTCAACACAGGACTTTCAACCAGGAGACTTGTGTTGTGTTAGTGACACGTTTTCTTATGTTGCATTGTTTCGGTCTCATTTAGTTTAAATAGTTATTTTTAGCCCGACCATGATGCTTTCCCTAAAACCTACCCAAGGAGATTTGTTGCCTAATCCTAAGCAAGTGTTTTGATTGAATTCAAAACTTAAACCGTGTGTTTACTGCGACCGTGCACATTGTCAAGGATTTGACGACAAGGTCTGACAAAATATCAGTATGTGAGAAATTGGAATGAGAAAGTGTCGTGAATATATAATTGTGTTTTTTGTCAAACGTGCTGAAGTGACATTGATAGAGTCACACCTCTGTCTTCCAGGATTGAGGAGCCGTTGTCCGGCTATACTGTTGAGGACGAGAACGACATAGCGCCCAGTTCAGAAGAATGTCTGCCCGCCACTGAAGAAGACGTCCTAGAGAACCAAAACCCCTTTAGACCCTCGTCGTGGAGGTCGGGTGTGGCCAGGCAGGATGTCGCCGGACACACTGAACGCTACCTTCACCGCATCCTGCACTAACAACGGACTGAACCGACTCAAGTTCAAGGAACAACACACGTTAGCGGAAGCGGGAATACAGGATTGATTCTGCATGAAAGGGCATGCTGTATTACTGCTGTTAGCGCCTCCTGCTAACATGTACTCTACATGTAAGACCTCATTATAAAGATATACCAGTGAACTTTGGTGAACATGGGGATTAGTCCAATTGGCGGGAGACAGACATAAACAGAAAACAGCTGTCGTGTTAAGCCGGAAATGACATTTGTGATGTACCTGATTGCAATGCATTTTTGAGGCCACATTCATCATTTGCTAGGGAGCTGGTGTAGCACTTGTCTGAGAACTCATGATATATCATCACAATCAGGGCAGGATATTGTAGCACTGGATAACAACTACGTAAAGAGCATTTGTATCCCAGGGAGTTTATGTTGGGTTTTTTTTTTGACAAATTCACTGAATAAACATCTAAATAAAGATGCCGTCAATCAAATCCTTTTTAAAAAAACTGCATAAACAGATTTTTTGGCCAATTGGGGGCAGCAGATAAAGGTAAATCTTCAGGTAACGTGAGCTTTTAGAGTTTTTTTTTTTGCTGAAACCAATAAATAAATGCAGGTGAAAACAGTTAAACTGGGCCCAAAAATGAGGGACATAAAACCAAAACAATGATCTGAAATGCTCCGTAGAGCTGAAGGGAACAAGAATGAGTCGATCATTCTCTTCACTACAAGTGACTCCTTTAACATCACAGTCAGTTGATCCATTGCTGATATAAAATTGTTGATTGCAGCAGCTTTAAAAACTTTTTTTATGATCGACCGTTATTAAATGACTGTTGTATAACGTCTCTAAAAATGACAGTCGTAATCATACCCAGCGGCCATCAATAGAAGTTGTAGAGTTCTGTGTGAAAGTTTCTGACCAACTTCAATCACAAACGCATCGTCTGTATTAATGGAATATGTTTTAATTATAATCTATCGTTAAATATTACATACAAATTATACAGTGCATTGCCACAATACATTTCATGTCAGTTCGGTACAGCAGGAAGTTACTTGAGCCGGAAAATTAACAGAAATCGACATGGCCGAGACAAACAGGAGCTTGTGGACTGGGATTCACCAACCAAACACCCCCCTCCCCCCCCCTGCCAGCTCCTGCATGTGATCATTTTGTCTTCTTCGTCCATTTATTTAACTCATCAGTGAAAGATGGTAAGAATTAGGTCAGCCAGTGATGCTTATCTCAGCTTGACAAAGAGTGTGTGTCCTTCAACGAAAGTGCCCCTGCTTTCCAACCTCACCCCAGACGACTGCAGATCCAACAGTTAGGAGGCGCGACGTGTAACTGTGAAACCAGCTCACGTGGCTTGTGTTCACTGTGTGAAGGTGTACACACCATTGAGAACCCACTAACTAATCTTCAAGACTTCAATAAACACGAGCCCAGAGGGGGTTTTAACTGTGTGGGAGGGAATATGCAGGTGAATATTAAAAAAGGCAGAGAGGTATGAAGAAGGAATGCAACACCTTCCCTCCGAAAACAAAGCATGGGAGGCTTTTGACTGGTGTGCATGTGTGTGTGTGGGCAAAACATGACGTGCACCCAGGGGTCCTAAAGAAATGTCTGACACCTCACTGAAAATATTTCTCTCTGGCGGGAAGATATTGAATCTTCATCATTTAGGCGTTAGCTATCCACCGACATCCACGCAAGGCACAGAGGCAAACAGGAAAGATATGTTGTGAAATTCTTCCACTTTGGCCTCATCTTTCCACTCACTCACTCACTCTGTAACCAAAAGGAGCGGAGGGGAGGGGGAAGGGGGGTGGTTATTTCAATTTCCGGGACAAAACCCACGTTCTTAGACTCTGCCCCATCTTCCATCCGCCCTCCTCGCTCCTTTCCTCGTACCCCGGCTTCCTGCTGTTCCTCCTCTTCATTGCATTGCTCCTACCACCAGGTGAAGAAGGGTCTTCTGCTCTGGAAGCTCTGTGTGTAGGACTCACTGTTGGCTCTCTGAGGTGCTCTGGCTGTCTCGACTATTACTGGGGGCATCTGGACCAGCTGCAGGGGGGTTTTACCGTCCTTCAGGGCTTGACACAGGTTTAGGATCTTGAAAGACGACAACAAAAAAAAGAAAAAGGAAAACTTAACTGTGAATGTATGGTTTATGGCAAAGATGTTTGTCCAAGGGGGAACATTTAGTTGCATGTCATATTGCTAATAAATGTGTTTTGAGAGGAGAGAAGACAGCTCACCTGCCCCCTCATAACGGCTACTTGTTTGTGAAACTGTCCTCTGTCGAAACCAGGGTCTTTCTGCGAGACCCAGTGGACAACACACACACGTTATACATAAAGTTCACAGCCACAGAGTTTGTTATGTAATTTCATTCAATATCTGCATCCGTTACTCTCAAATTCCATTTGCCTACATTATTAACACTTCATTTCGCACAAAACTGTTGCCGAGTACTTAATCCGAGTCCCTCCATACCTTGAATAATTCGTACAAATCCTCTTCCAGGTCTTTGATGAAATTTGGGTCAGAGAGTTTGGGCAGGACCAGCTCTCTTATTTCCTGGGAGAAAGGAACTTTGGCCTGGGATAGCCACGCCCAGTAGAATGGGTCTGGTAAGTGGAAAAGGAAACGTGTCTTAATGATTATGTACTTGTAAAGCGCTGGAAAAAGTTAATGATACAGTGACAGAATAACATCAAAGAAACCTTGCATGCAATACAATTAAGATATAAACATCTAGCTTTCATTGGACCCACTGTTGAAACGACAGTTTCTGTTTTTTTCAAAAGCATGAGTTGCGTCCTGCCGAGGGGAAGCAGTGATGAAAAAAAAGCGGTTAAAAACAATGTCAAGGTGCTTACAGGCTCTCCAGGAGTCGGGATGTTTGAGGGGGAAGGCGAGGCCGTTGTCTATAGCTGCCAGCTTGATGATGGGATCCTTTACTACCACCCAGTCTGTATCCTGATATACGTGTAAAATGAACACAAATTAACACAGTTTTTTGTTGTTTTTTTAAAAAAGACAAACAATGTCTCTGTGTCCTCACCCTATTCCCGGAGTCCATGGGACAGTCGTACTTCAGCAACCAGTTGTCATTTCCCCTGTCTACAATACCAAATAAAAAGACACCAAATCAAACCAAAAGTAACCATTTAAAAGCTGCCGTGGATGAAATCAAGACTGCATTACCACATCTTAATAACAACATACATTGGACTAAACAGGTTGCTGAGTATATTGTCTATCACCGGTGGCCCTGACGGCTGAGTACAGTGACTACGTGCCTGTGTTCCTGATGATGTAATCAAGGACTACGAGCCGCTCAAACTGCAGCTGGAGCTGACGGTTGGTGTTTTCAGGCAGAGGCTCCGCTTCAAACCGCCGCAACCAGAAATCTGCATCCTTGTATCCGTCGACAAAGATCTGAAAAGAACCAATCTGGTGGAGGAGCAACAGATCCGGGACTTTGTGTTAAACACATCACAACTATTCGACAAACAACAAAACTATATTTCTGAACCATATGACTAGATTCACTGGATCAATGATAGATTTGTAATATTTGTAATATAAGATTTGTAACATAACAATGTTATATTACCTTCGGTGGCAGTCCGATCCTGTGGAAATGCTGGCCCACTTTTGGCACCTTCTCCATGGCTAGCTTCTTTCCTCTGGACTTCACCCTGTCTATGGCACTGTAGTTGAACGTTTCACTAGCCAGGTACACCACCTAGAGCGCCAGAGATCAATTAACAGATGCGTTATTTGCTAAATTGTTCACTGCTCTTGTAATGCGATGGTGGCACTGTGCGTATCTATACAGTACTTTGGTCCTGGGAACGATGTTGAGCTCCAGTTTTTGGTCGACCAGGCTGGCCCCGGCCTCCGAGAGGTATCCCTGGTTCAGGACCAAACAGTCGCGACCAAAACAGCAGGGACAACACAATTTTTGGAGCCACTTGGTCCACTTAGGGTTCAGCTGGCCGTAAGGCTCTTCATTCTTAGGTTTGAACACGCCGATAATTTTCTGAGGGGAGAAAATGAGAAGGAAAATCAGTCAAGGGAGAGTCAATAAAGAGGTTCAGCATTCGACAGAAGTTAAGAAAGGAAAGTTTAGGAATGGTGGAGAAGGAGGTTCGGTCAAATAAGAGACAATTAAATATAATATAAAGGACACACAGAGGTGGAGCGGTGCATTGTGCAGCAGGAGCAGTTTGAAATTACTCTTTTAATACAGTGAAAACACTATTGAAAGCTATTATTGCCAACACGAATTGAGATCAGGATCAGAGTTTGATAAGCAAAAGATAGTCAATTTAAAGTTGCATATCACATGTTGCATTATGCCAGCATGACACACACACACACACACACACACACACACACACACACACACACACCGATTTCAACATGAAACTTGGTCATCAAAGAGTATTATAGAGCTAGCACATGACTACTAAGCACACTGGTGACTAACTAAAGAAACGGGGGGGGGGGGGGGGGGGGGGGGCTAGAATGCAGCCTAGAATACTTCTTTTTCTGTTTTGTAAGCTTTTAGTGCTTTTAGTGGGGAAAATGGCACATATAGAGCCTTGAACTGTCTAACAGGACCTGCCACTTGGTCTAAAGACACACTTCCCCTTTTTTTAAACATGGGTACAACACGACACACAGTAGATGTGGATGTGGTGGGAGGACGGCTACTGCGAGTTGCTCAAGACTTTTACTGGCCAGCGTGCCGATCAAAGTTTACCATCATTAATGAATCAGCCATGCTCACAGTCAGGAGATGTTGTCGACGGTGACGAATGGAAAGAAATGCTCTATAATTGTCCACATGTCAACTCCCTAATTTGCCTTGAATGTGCAGCACTTTGTAAAAGAAAATATAGTGATTATAAGCGCTGCAACAAATCAGGCATGTGTGCTCAGTATCTTTGGTTTGATTAGATACTTAAGACTTTGGTCTTTGCCCAGACATGCAGTACAGCAGGGGGAGAAAAAAACAGGAGAGCTACTGGAAATAATGGATCACAAGCATCTTATCTGTGTTATTGTTGACATGTGACAGCTGGTCAGGGACGGAGCATCAGAGCGAGGATCAGAACAACTGCAGTCACACTGATGATCAAATCATTATAGAGGGAGCTAAGCAACTAGATCATGAAGATTAAAAAATATATATAATAATTTAAAAAAAAATAATAAAAATAATGTGTGAGCTCTTGTAGGTGCATCAAAGTAATGTATTCAACCTGAATTGGTTTCCTCAATTCTTAGAAATGCAATTAAAAGTATTCTTGTTTGTTTGTTTTTACTTTGTGTATTATATTTCATTATTTGGAGTATTCACACTGTCAGTGTGTAATCCACGTGTTTTCTATTCTATTCTATTCAAGGAGAAATTGTTGTTTTTTAGTCTGTACGTTCATGCTGTGTTGGCATGCCTTACAGCCTATTTGCAAGTCATCACAGGCTTGTTGTAGGAGGCCTTTCCTCAAGCGACCCAGACCTTTTTTTTTTTTTTTTATCAAAACAATCTTGCAATTGTTGCATCACACAAACACACACAACCATTCAGACACCGCAGACCAGTCATAGCACCGCTATAGGGACCGTTAGCATTGGACAGCAAGGCTCGGTTAGCGGTAGACGCAAGTTAGCATCTTCTCTTCTTACCCCCTGCGAGTCTTTGACAAAATAGCTCCCACTGGATCCTTGGTAGATCCTCTCCGGGTAGATCTCCTCCTCTATGGCTCGCTCGGCCTTTCGGATGATCTCTCTGAACTCGGGATCCTCCGGGAAATCGTTCTTGTGCGGCTCCCGCGGCGAGCTCCCACGGTCCCGGTCCAGAAGCGGCTGTCTCTCCCGGCTGCGCCCCGGACTGCCCGCCGGGATGCGCACCACAGAGCCCGGTGTGGTTCCAAACGAGCCACGGGGGCTGGTGGGCTCCGTGGGACAGTAGCTGAAATCGCCGGAGTCCCGGAGCGGAGAGACGAGCGGACTCGTCTCGTCCATGATTTCGGAGCTGGACGAGGAGTTGTTTTAACTCCTGGAAAATGAGGAAAAGTGGAAAAGAGGACGAAATGGAAGAGGGATCGAAATGGGACGGTCAGTTTGTTGGCTAATACTGACGGTGGCTAACACGGAAGCAGAGAGAATAGGAATAGTCAGGTGACTGTCAGCTTCCGGGAAAAGGCGGGAACCGTCGAGTGTTTTGATCTTTAACCAATCAACGTTGAGAGGCTCCTGTCAACAAACGAACCTGTAGTGCTGATTGGACACAATCATTCAGCCCCCGGAAGACACGTGAGATCACACTTAACCCATCAATTAATCAATTAATGTGTTTTTACAGAGCTATTATGAGACTGAAGAACCATCGTTTTACTTGCATTATGTATAAAGCCATGTTCAACTCCAACGTTTGTTACGCCCTACATTGCAATTTTCCCAAATTGACAAAATGTATCACTAAATGACAATATTAGTGGGTGACAGAGTAATTCTATTTTAACGGTACCATTCAGTTGTCCAATATGCTGGAAACAATTTACCTTTAGATGTTTTTTTTAGCAAACATTTAAAAAGGGACTATTCTTCTATATTTATCTTTGACACCGGTCAATCCTGAATAAAGTGTTTTCTTCTTCATTATATTCCTGTACCCAAGGCCAGGGAGCATCGGGCAGTGTTTCGACAGATGCACATTAAATTGGCGACTTGAATTATGGATAATTGTATTGTTATTATTTGTAATAGTCCTCTGCTCCCTGTTATGTAAAAGTGGTCCGGGTCCAATGTTAAAGCCTACAATGTAAATGCTGCCACATTTGAGAATCTCGGATAATAAGTTAAAATGGAAATTGATACAGACACATTGTTTCTGTTTGGTGGTAATCATCCACTATATATGTGTGTTTGTATAAAAAGACAGTTTTCCCTCATGATGCACTAACCACAGCCTGCAGGGTGCACCGCTGTGCGCGTGTGGACGTGCTGCTGTGCATGCGCATCATCCTGCTTCCCTTCTCCCCCTCCCCCTCCTCCCTCCTCCTCCTCCGGCGCCCACAGCTCACCTTCTGATTGGTGGAAACCAGCAGGAAGAGAGCTCGTGTCGTGAGATCTGTCAAGTTCGGGGCAACACCAGCCAACTATACACATAGAAGAGACCACCCCTCCGGACCACCACGATACCGCGCCTGCTTCTCTGTCGCCGTCTTTGGGGTTGCGGCGAAACCAGGACATATCTGCGGACGTTGGTGCCGCATTTTAGGAAGAGTCACTCGCTTCGCATTTCCCGGAAATACCGCGCAGAGGGCATCGGTGAGAGGATGGCTGCGTACAAGCTGGTCCTGATCCGCCATGGAGAGAGCTGCTGGAACCAGGAGAACCGCTTCTGCGGCTGGTTCGACGCGGACCTGAGTGAGACCGGCGAAATGGAGGCAAAGAGAGGTGGACAGGCCTTAAAAGGTACCAGATAGTGTGACGGGGAATAATCGGGTTCTCTGTCGGTCATGGATTAAGCGGTTGCAAGCCAGTGCTTATGCAACTCTGCCGGATGGAGAAACAAGTGTCCGTCGGCCCACTGCGACACCGGACAAGCGGTCCGGCAGTCACCCAGCGACTGCAGTGTGTCTATTCGGCTGCATGGTTGCTGTTAGTGTCTGAAATGAACAAATTGTAGATGGCTTGATCCGTCAGATCAGTCTCTGATGGACCCGTTTCACACTGAGCCCATGTCCACACCCCCTGGTGTCTTTATTTGAGGCTCTACTCACCACAACCATCAGGTTGTGGACAGCAGAGATATTTGGGGGAGGTCGTGTTGTAATCTACTGATAGGTATCCATGATGATTTTAGTAGAATTGTATAAATCCTGAGACATACTTATTTGGATGTAATGTATATTCAACAAAAAGGGGGACAGCTCACAGATTCACTGTCAGTAGATCAGCTTTAATTGTTGTCATCTGATGACTTCATGATAAAAGTAGTTTAATAAGTACAGATTTAATAATGGAACACTGAGTAAGTCTATAGGCTTTGTTTACAGTGTAGGTTATTGCTGTTTGCTGAGTGAAATTCACTGTGCTGGATTTTGCAAATAGAGGGGTGATGCAAGAGGCCAGGGCATTTTTTATTTGACATATTTTGTCTCTGTGGTACACACTCCCTGTTGTTCTCTGTGACCCAAAAATCCTCTGCAGGCGCATCAGGCTTCAGCCTGCCAGTGTTCCCCTGACTAAGCAAAAGCAAATACTGTGAGAGAAGCAAAAACAAAAATGCTGATTTTCTTTTTCATCTCTGTAATGAAAACACATTGTATTTGTTTGCTGCTCTGCACTTAAATATTAGTGAAACGTATATCTTTGTCTCCACTGCCAGTGAATATTCACATTTACCATTTTTTTTTTTTCATATCCTGTCTCTGATTCATCTCAGACGCTGGCTATGAATTCGATATTTGCTACACTTCTGTCCTAAAGAGAGCCATCCGCACCCTGTGGTTTGTTCTGGACGGCATTGACCAGATGTGGCTGCCTGTCCACCGGACCTGGCGCCTCAATGAGCGCCACTACGGTGGCCTGACTGGGCTGAACAAGGCGGAAACGGCAGCTAAACATGGCGAGGCCCAGGTCAAGATCTGGAGGCGCTCTTTTGACGTTCCTCCCCCATCCATGGATGAGGGGCACGACTTCTATCAGAACATAAGCAAGGTGACACCATGGGAAGAAAAAAATGTCTTTCTCTCTTACTCTGACATTTTTCTCATATAATTGTAAGGCCATGCGGCTGAAACACATTTAACATTAACTCCCCCTTCTGTTGTAGGACCGGCGTTATGCCGAGCTGACAGAGGACCAGCTTCCGAGCTGTGAGAGTCTCAAAGACACCATCGCCAGGGCTCTGCCCTTCTGGAACGATGAGATCGTTCCACAGATCAACGAGGGAAAGAGGGTGCTGATTGCTGCCCACGGCAACAGTCTCCGGGGCATCGTCAAACATCTGGAGGGTAAGAGGAAGAGTGGAGACTTTTGAGTTGCTGTCCGGTGCTGAAACTGTTCATCATCTGTGAAATTCTTGAAACATTGCATTTATTGATGACCTTAATATAATTATAAACTGAATAATATAATATATTTAACAAGATCATTAATTGGAGCAGGCTGAAGTGTTTTCATTTTTCTTGTTGGTTTCTGTAGGACTCAAAGTTGATTCATCTCAAACAGTATCTATCGATGTTATGTATACACTTGTGTAAACATTTCTAATTCTACTGACAGTAGATATATTTATTTATTTATTTTGTTTTTTATCCCAGGAACACTGTCAGTCCAATAAAACCCTGCCTTCTTCTGTGTTTTTAGGCATGGTCACATACTTTCCAACATAATTGGGAGTAGTGCACTAGGATTAAGTGGGTTTGATGGTTGGATTACTTTAAAAATATTATCCGTTCCAATCCTATCTGTGTCAAGGTTTTCAGATAAAATACATAGCTAGCATTAGCATTTGCACACCTGATTCACCACTTAAAATGAAACAGTCCTGTCTCAGTCTGATCCATGCCAACATATTCTAAGCTCTGCTTGTCTGTTACTGTTTTCCCAGGTATGTCTGAGGAGGCCATCATGGAGCTTAACCTGCCCACGGGTATCCCCATTGTGTACGAGCTGGACAAGAACCTGAAGCCTTTAGGACCAATGCAGTTCCTGGGAGATGAGGAGACAGTCAAGAAGGCCATGGAAGCTGTGGCTGCTCAGGGCAAAGCCAAGAAATAACCCCCCCTCCCACCCCCCCGATGAGCTAGGAGTTAAGAGTATATCATGTACTGTTCATTCAGTCATTAAGGTATTGTTAGGTCATTTCCTGTTACTGTCATCACAGACTTGCACACACACTGACAAACAATGTGCACTTTATTTTGATAAAACCCAGCTTTCACACAATCTATTTGATTAGTCTTTAATTTGTGATGATACTGATACATGTCGTTATTACACAATGGACATCTCCTGTAATATGATTTAAGCACTGACCAAAATGCAAAATTCGGGACCAGCAAATAGGAACAAACATAGACTAACCCGCAGAGTCACTCCATTGTATTCCTTCCTATTTCCAATCCATGTAGGTGAAGCTCTGAGGGAACAGTATAACCTTTAAAGAAACACTGTTGCTGTCAAAAGGACAAGTTGCTCTGCACTGCTGATATGTTTGCTCTGGCATAGTGAGAAAAAAATAATAAATGTTGTGAAACATTACCTGAAGAAATCGTTTATCAGTGTTTGACATAATTTTCCAGCATGGGTTCTCTCTGGCTTCCTCCCACATTCATACCATGATGGACTCTCAATAGAAAGTGTATTATATATATATATATATATATATATATATATATATATATATACACATGAGATAGACTTAAAGATCTAAAATTCATTCCAGATACACAATATTACCATTTCTCTCAAACATTGTTCACAAATCTGTCTAAATGTGTGATAGTGAGCACTTCTGCTTTGCTGAGATAATCCATCCCACCTCACAGGTGTGCCACATCAAGATGCTGATCTGACATCATGATCAGTGCACAGGTGTACCTTATACCCACAATAAAAGGCCACTCTGAAATGTGCAGTTTTGTCTCACAGCAAAATGCCACAGATGCCACAAGCATTGAGGGAGCGTGCAATTGGCATGCTGACAGCAGGAATGTCAACCAGATCTGTTGCTCGTGCATTGAATGTTCATTTCTCCACCATAAGCCGTCTCCAAAGGCGTTTCAGAGAATATGGCAGTACATCCAACCGGCCTCACAACCGCAGACCACGTGTAACCACACCAGCCCAGGACCTCCACATCCAGCAGGTTCACCTCCAAGATCGTCTGTGACCAGCCACTCAGACAGCTGCTGAAACAATTGGTTTGCACAACCAAACAATTTCTGCACAAACTGTCAGAAACCGTCTCAGGGAAGCTCAACTGCATGCTCGTCGTCCTCATCGGGGTCTTGACCTGACTCCAGCTCGTCGCCATAACAGACTTGAGTGGGCAAATGCTCACATTCGATGGCGTCTGGCAAGTTGGAGAGGTGTTCTCTTCACGGATGAATCTCGGTTTACATTGTTCAGGGCAGATGGCAGACAGCGTGTGTGGCGTCGTGTGGGTGAGTGCTTTGCTGATGTCAATGTTGTGGATCGAGTGGCCCATGGTGGTGGTGGGGTTATGGTATGGGCAGGCATCTGTTATGGACGAAGAACACAGGTGCATTTTATTGATGGCATTTTGAATGCACAGAGATACCGTGATGAGATCCTGAGGCCCATTGTTGTGCCATACATCCATGAACATCACCTCATGTTTCAGCAAGATAATGCACAGCCCCATGTTGCAAGGATCTGTACACAATTCTTGGAAGCTGAAAATGTCCCAGTTCTTGCATGGCCAGCATACTCACCGGACATGTCACCCATTGAGCATGTTTGGGATGTGCTTGACCGGCGTATACGACAGCGTGTACCAGTTCCCACTAATATCCAGCAACTTCGCACAGCCATTGAAGAGGAGTGGACCAACATTCCACAGGCCACAATTGACAATCTGATAAACTCTATGCAAAGAAGATGTGTTGCACTGCATGAGGCAAATGGTGGTCACACCAGATACTGACTGGTTCTGAGTCCCCAGACCCCCAATAAAGCAAAAAAAATGCACATTTCAGGGTGGCCTTTTATTGTGGACAGTCTAAGGCACACCTGTGCACTAATCATGATGTCAGATCAGCATCTTGAGGTGGCACACCTGTGAGGTGGGATGGATTATCTCAGCAAAGCAGAAGTGCTCACTATCACACATTAAGACTGATTTGTGAACAATGTTTGAGAGAAATGGTAATATTGTGTATCTGGAATGAAGTTTAGATCTTTAAGTCCATCTCATGAAAAATGGGAGCAAAAACAAAAGTGTTGCGTTTATATTTTTGTTGAGTGTGTATATATATATATAATGTGTGTATATATATATATATATATATATATATATATATATATATATATATATATATATATATATATATGTGTATATGTGTATATGTGTGTATATGTGTATATATATATATATATATATATATATATATATATATATATATATATATATATATATATATATAATTACATATATGTAATTGTACATGCATAATCTGCCTACAAAAAGTATACATGGATTTCTGCTATGCTGTTATGGGGGAGCACATGAGTGCCTCTACAAACATGGCGGTAGGAGCCGTCCTTCTTTTGCTTCCGGGTGGCGCGGGATTGGCCAATCTGAGTCGACTCGAGCCCTTCGTCATAGCCAATCGGCTGACGAGCTGCTCTTCTCGAAAACATGTCGCCCATGAAGCTGTGTGTTCCAGGTGAGTCCAGTAAATGTGTCATTACTATCGGTAAGGATGGATTAAAGCCACATTTTAGAGCGTGTTGTCCCGCTGTGCTTCCGTAGACGTCGCCGTGTTGCTAGAAGACGTTGTTACGTTTCGGTCTGACGGAGCAAACCGCTGTTAATTATTCCCAGCTGCCACGCGTGGCGTGGGCTTTGGTCTCTAGCACAGTTTACGTTAAATCGGGCTACTATTAAACAGTGTGGCTGGTTGTATGAGGTGAGTAAGACGGAGCCGCTGAGTTGATGGCTGTTATTTCTATGTGCGTTACGGTAAAGACCGTACGTGTGCACTGCTGTGAGCTCTCGACTTTTACTTTCCACGGCAGGTTTCATCTGCCCTGCCCATCGCCTCAGGCAGGGAAGCAGCATTCCTTCTCTCACTTGTTTTAACTCACCCATGTGCAATTCTCGGTTGCAATATGCTGAGCTGGTGACGGTAGAAAATGTCAACAAAAATGTACTGATAGTGACCTCTTCGATAGGTTTCGGGTGGATTTAAAGCGGCAACATGGCGTGTTATCAGTCCTGATAAATAACATGCAGAATTAGCATTTCACCTTAATGCCCAGGGGAAATGGCTTAAAGGGACCAGATGAGTGATCTTAGAGCAATGACTGTTCTCCTTAGATGAAGAGCAGGTTTGGACACAGTGTTGTAAAACGTGAATTAGGATTACTACTACCTCTGCAGAGAACTGCATCTGAGGGTGTTCTTCAGAGTCTCAAATTAACCTGTCACCAATATCAATGAAGCTACTGTTAAAAGTCTGGGAATGCAAAGCCACTAAATATTTGTCCATTTGGTGAAAGAGTGCATCAGGTCTTTTACTCCAAAGGTTAATGGTATCTAATCGAAGTGTATTCATATTCAGGTTTTAAGAGATGTTCCACCTCCCCCTACAGAAATGCTAACACTTATCATGTGCAACTTTTCTCAGACACCACCTCTCTCTTTCCCCCTCTTGTTTGTGTCCAGGTGACAAGCTATGCAGCGCAGACAACTGCCATCCCGGCCCAGGTGTTTACCTCCGGCACGGATACATATACTCCTCACTAGCAGGCTACGTGCTCAAGAAAAACGAGGGAGAGGAGGTGAGAGGTGTGGCTGCTGTGGGTGGGAATGAGAGGCAGGGGAAAAGTTGAAGAAGCAATAAGGCGTGTAGGCGTGCCGGAGTTGAGGTATTGTGCAACAATTTGAGAAGACTTTTGTTTGTTCAGTGCATGTGATGAAATATGTACAACATGTAAACCTGTCACATGTAAGACGGGTTTGTTCTTGGGGCTGTTTTGAACCTGAAATCATCGAAAACTCAACTGGTTTCATGTGGCCTATGATTGCATTAAAATGTGTAATTTTTGTCTCTTTCTAGTTACCAGTGATCTCAGTCGTGCGGGAAACAGAAACACAGCTACTACCCGATGTAGGAGCAATAGTCACCTGTAAGGTATGCAATGGAATCAGATTGAGTTTTTACTGTTAGCATGGTAGGAGAAGTAGTTTGTATGGCACTTATCCTTCAAAATAAAGGCTAAAAAGAGGAGCGCTTCAACAATCCCAAACACAGTCACTTAACAACAGTCATTGCACAAAGGCGCTGTACAATAACATTTATTTATAGTGGCTTATCCGGTGAAGTGATCCTGCACAGTTTAGTTCAGTTCATCTGGGTGGTTTATCTCTAGCCTTTCTGTTCTTTGCTTGGACAGGTGACCAGTATCAACCCCAGGTTCGCCAAGGTCCACATCCTTTATGTAGGCTCCACACCGCTGAAGGACCGCTTCAGAGGAACAATCAGGTCACCACAAACACAGTGAAACAATGTTTAATGTCGTGTTTTTATGTATCACAACCCAAAACTGAGCCCGCTGCTTTTGGCTCTACAGGAAAGAAGATGTGCGTGCGACAGAGAAAGACAAGGTGCGTTTGAATCGGTGTACTCCATCAGATTTTTAGTTCATTAATCTTGGTTGCCATGCTTAGCGTAAAGCTTTTTCTTTTATTGTTATAGGTGGAGACATACAAAAGCTTCAGACCTGGCGACATCGTCTTGGCAAAAGTTGTATCCTTTCCCCCCTAGACAAAAACAACTATCCAGTTTATCTCTCAGCTACTCCTTTTTTTTTTTCACCTGAAGCTCCTAATCTTAGAATGACAAGTATAAAGTAAACAAAATCACCTCCACAGTCAGGTTGTCTGTTAAGTTTGCTGGGAGCGTGACAAACTTTACTTTTAAATTCCGTGTTGTTAACCCTTGACCTGTGATGCCAGATTTCTCTCGGTGATGTGCAGTCTAACTACCTGTTGACGACGGCAGAGAATGAACTGGGGGTGGTGGTGGCACACAGTGAAGCAGGTAATGATCAATTAAACAAAGCTTTTCTCATTATATCTTCTTATTTCCCAATAGTATCATGTTGGAACACAAGGTGGTGTAAGAGTAAGTGCCCAGTTAACCGGAGACCATTACTGTCACTTGGACACAACGTAGCTATTGCATTATTGTAGTTTCTCTGATCTAGGTACCAAGCATTTTTTGTGTAGTAATGTGAGAGAGATGGATGGATAGTTAACGTGCATTCAGTCGCTTTCAACTTGATTATTGAAACCAAATTAATTTCATCTTAACCTCATACTTTGGAGAAGTCATGTTTCTCTGTACCCGGCCAGACTCAGTGATGTCTTACCCCACTGACTCTGATATCTAGTTTCATTATGAAACAGCTGGGATCTGCGTTGTTTCTCAGGTGACACGCTGCAGAAAGCAACGATGAGCGTTTCATAGTTTCCATAACTCTTTTTTTTTAAATGTGTATGGTGCTATCAGCGGTGTGATGAAGTCATGTGATGACTTTTCTGTTTGGGACTCAGGTGCCCAGATGGTTCCCATCAGCTGGTGTGAGATGCAGTGCCCGCGGACGCACGGCAAGGAGTTCCGCAAAGTGGCGCGAGTGCAGCCAGAGTATCTACAGGCATAAGACCACGTCTGCCTTCCACAAGGAACACACAGCTTCCCCTTCCTCTTAGCCTCCCAACTGCTTTTCAGATGTTTCCCGAGAGACTGGATGACTTCCATATCCATGGCTACTTCTGGTTTCATGTTGTTGTTTTTTTTTTTTTTTTTAAATAGCTTTCCCTCTGCACATTTCCATTTGATTGTGCCAGCTTGAAAACACTGAAGCAGCATTAGAACAAGGCATTTTTAACACCAGTGCATGTGCCAGCAACGTCGTTTATTAAAGTTGTCTTTCAATTGCCTGGAGGCAACCGGATCAGAGCAGGCTGACTTAGAATTTGCAGCTGAACATTGCAGCTGCAGAGTGACCACTTTGTTGGGAAGCTAATAGCACAAGAATACCTGTACCTGGTGAAGAAACGTTGTTTTCACAGATGCAGGAATCACTCTGTTTTGCTAGCAGGTATTATAGCCCATCATCAGGCCGCTTGAAGGTCGTGATCGTTGCATGTTGCAGGGTGCTTAAACGTAAGACTTGGTTTAAACAAGGCCCAGACTTGATTTTCTTACAAGTTTAAAGAGCAGTGGATGCATTTGGACTGAGAATTTGACCAGAGAAGTGACCCTTTGAAACTTTGTTTTGCATGAGGCCATGTATGTGACAACTGACCAAAAACATGACAACCGTAGGCTCATCTGTCCTTTTCAACTTTTGTAGTTAATAGTAAACTGACTGAATGTCCACAACAGTTTGCAGAGCGAGTGTGAGAAGTCAGAATTACAACACGGCTACTAATGTGCATGATAGACAAATATTTTTGTATATATTTTTCTATAATGTCAAAATGAAATGAGTATGAGCCTAGAAGTAAGCAGAACGGTTTCCATTCATCTTTGAAGTAAAGTGTACCCTGACTTTCCTTATTCCATCACTTTACAAATGTCATTCAAGTGGGAGATTGAAATAAAATGACAGTCAAAGCCATCAAGGTGTTTTCTCTTTTTATGCAGGCAGATTTAAAAATTCAGTGTGTAAGAACTGGCCACTAGAAATAATGGGCAGCATTTCACTCTTACTACTGTAATTACAATCTTAATGTGTGGCACCGGCCTGTAGTTGGCTGTGCCACTAACTGGTGACGGTAAGATCGGTGTACATTTCGTTTTTTTTTTATTGGACTAAATCCAAGTGGCAGGAACAAGAAAACATGGCATACATACATTTCAGTAGCTATCTCTGCAATGCAATACATGTCAGCTTGGTAAACGTCATCAACAGTCTGTTGAGTAGATGGTGTTAGTTCAGTCTAACTCTGGCCTGATTTTCCACACGGCACATTGAAGGAACAAACATTTGTATCCAGTAATGAAACCTGAAGAGACACATTGTGATTTTGGTTTTCCATTTTCCTCATAGTTGTGCTGCTCATAATCAACAATTCATGAAAAAGTTAACAGTTTTCAAATGCCTTTGTCTGGAACACATTCAAACAGAGGGGAAAAAACTGAAACTATAAAACATTTATACCAAGTTATTGTAAATCTACGATGCTCATTTACAATCTCTAAAATAAAAAACTGTCCAGTTCCTCAAGCAGAAGGATGTTTACTATACAGTATGTACAAATGGCATTGTGTTACGTGCTCGGGTCTCCGATATTAATTTATGTATAGGTTGAATAGTCATTCAATTAAGGCAAAAGCAGAAACATCTTTGAGATAAAGATTCCTCAATGAACCGTAGCAAAAAGTCAACACACACACACATATACACACACTCTTCAGTCTTCGAAGCGAACTGAGCCACGTGAATTGATGTCGATGGAGAACTTCTGTTTGGCTGGTGCAGCGAACCCAAGTCCTAACCCTCTGTTACTGAAGTCCATTCTGCGCGTTTGCGCTCGTTCAAACTCTCCCAGAAGGCCTTGCTGCAGCTCCTGCTCTCTGTCCTTCCCTAGAGCCATGTTTGCTCCTCCACTGCTCCGCGCAGCCGGCTGGGAACCCTTTTTGAGGCCGCCCATCAACCGGAGGAACTTGTGCTGCTGGTCAGAGGAGTCGAACTGGGCGGTGCTCCACTGGCCGAGACCCTGAGAAACAGTGAATGGGGACCAATATTGTAAACTAGGTGCATTAAGGAGCGCGCTGCTGATTTCACGCAAAGCTCTGAATATTTGTCTACTACAGTAGTAGACTAGGGTTCTACTTACAAGAAAGTTACTCGTACTGACCGTAGGCATGTCCGTTTTTTGAGGTTGAGAGGCCTTGTCGATCTCCATTTGTAAAGCCTGTCTTCTTTCCTGTGACAAACCAAAACACATTTAGTTAAGCTCCACGACATAAAACACCCATATCAAGCAATTTACAGATTTATCACACTTCATGCAGCAAAGGGCTTCTCATGAGAGGCTCAGTTACCTGGTTGATGTTGACCTCGTCAGTGTTTCCGCTTTTCTCTGAGAGGAAGATCACATCCACAGGGTGGAACTCCTGAAACACACACAAACAAAGTTCATGCCTGGTGTAAAAGCTATAAAAATGTTTTTTTTTAAAAGCAGTGTTGATCACCTCTGACAGTATATACTCACATGTGGCTCTTTCACCTCTTCTTTAATCTTCTTCTTCTTCTTCGCACCAGCTCCCAAACTCACAGTCGTCACCGGTGTCTCGGCCTGAGAGGAGCTCTTCTTCCTCTTCGGCTCCGTCTCCTCTACTATACTGACCTCCACAGAAGCTTTTCTGCCCTTTTCTTTCTTCCCATTTTTCTTTAACTCTGTCGTCCCTTCGTCTTCTATAACAATCTCACTCTGTGCGGATTTGTTTTTCTCCTTCTTGGGCATATTGTCTTTTGCCTCCTTTTCGCCTGATGCTGCTTTGCTCGTTTTGCCGTTACCTTTGATCTTAAGCGTTTTATTTCCCTCTTCTTTGGTATTGGCTTCCTTAATTTCACCAGCCTCTTCATCTGGTATTTCTGACTTCACTCCATTCACAGCTACTTTCTTTTTAGCTGCGTTTTTCTTTTTTGTTACACAGATGAGATCCTCAGCTTCTACTTCCTGATTAGTGGTTTTCTTTTTCACCGTTACCTCTTCAACCCCACAGGTATCTTCATCCCGTATTTCTGACTTGACTCCATTCTCAGCTACTTTCTTTTTAGCTGCGTTTTTCTTTTTTGTAACACAGATTACATCCTCAGCTACTTTCTTTTTAGCTGCGTTTTTCTTTTTTGTAACACAGATTACATCCTCAGCTACTTTCTTTTTAGCTGCGTTTTTCTTTTTTGTAACACAGATTACATTCTCAGCTACTTTCTTTTTAGCTGCGTTTTTCTTTTTTGTAACACAGATTAGATCCTCAGCTTCTGTTTCCTGATTAGTGGTTTTCTTTTTCTTCTTTTTCACCGTTACCTCTTCAACCCCACAGGCCTCTTCATCTGGTATTTCTGACTTCACTCCATTCTCAGCTACTTTCTTTTTAGCTGTGTTTTTCTTTTTTGTTACACAGATTAGATCCTCAGCTTCTGTTTCCTGATTAGTGGTTTTCTTTTTCTTATTTTTCACCGTTACCTCTTCAACCCCACAGGTATCTTCATCCCGTATTTCTGACTTCACTCCATTCTCAGCTACTTTCTTTTTAGCTGCATTTTTCTTTTTTGTAACACAGATTACATTCTCAGCTACTTTCTTTTTAGCTGCGTTTTTCTTTTTTGTAACACAGATTACATTCTCAGCTACTTTCTTTTTAGCTGCGTTTTTCTTTTTTGTTACACGTAGTCCCTCCTCAGCTTCCTTTTCCTGATCTATGGTTTTCTTCTTCTTCTTTGCTTTAACTGGCTCATCACTCTCTTCTTTGCTTACAACTACAACATTTTTTCTCTTTTTGGCTTTCTTTGGCAATTTATCATTTCCACCTTGCTTTTCTTCTTCCTCCTCCTCCTGTTTTTGTGGTGTAGCTTGTGCAGATTTATTTTTTACTTTCATCACCTTCCCATGTTTCTTTTCCACCTGCTTTACTGGACCAGACTGTGGAGTTTCCAGCTGCTGCTTCTTCTTCTTTTTCTTCTTGATGACTTCTGTGTCATGTCCATTCTTGACATCAGAACCTTCGGCATCATTCAGAGACTCAGGGACACATTTCCTTTTCTTTTTCGTCTTCTCTTTCTTTTCACCACCTCCATCCAAAGACTCGTCATCTACATCTACAATTACATCAACTTGTTTACCCTTTTTTTCTCTTTTCAGCCCTGCCTGACTCCTGTCATCAAGAGCTACTTTTTTCTTTACAGGCAGAGAGGCTTGTCCTTTCATGCGTTTCATCTTCTTTTCACAATTCTGCTCATTCTTCTCTTCCTCAATCTTCATTTTCACCTTTTCCACTGGTCTCTCTACAGCAACAGCCCGGCTTGTCTGGTGAGGGAAATAAAATTACTGTAAAACCATGCCTTTTGATGGATTAACGTGCAGGTTCGTGGGCTCTATGTGTATGTGCAATGTGACTATCGGATCAATAAACACGAACCAAGGCTTTGACGAGCTGCCTGGGCTGGGATTGTTGATCAATGTCTCTTTGTAGGACCAGTCGCTTTGCCTGCCAAAACAGAATTGTGCCAAAACGCATAGAATGTTTAAATGCAACAAAAACAATATTTGATTTATATTGAGTACAATAGGACCATGATGGTGACTCTGATTCTTCTATTAAGTAGTCAGCACATTTTGTTGTGAAAAGTTGGGTGTCAGTTCGGTACCTGGTCAACTGTAATCTCATTGGATTTCGTCGGCGCACACTTTTCAGAAACAAAGATCACGTCCTTCTCGGATTCCGTCTGAAAAATACAATGAACAGCGTGTCGTGCTGGTGAATATTAACATACTTCACACGCGAGTTAACACGTCCATGGCACTGGGACTTGGATAAAGACTCACGACCAGTAAAGACGAAAGAAGAGCAACACGTTTCCGTTCGTTTACAGCAAACCCCTACGCCATGCTAGCTAGCAGCTAACGTGAAACAGCAGCTAGGCGGTTAAAGCGACGAAGAAACAAACTAATCGGTCATCCGGACGGTGAGTCCAGTTCATCACGGCTGCACAATGTATGGTGAAAGTAAAACATTAGGAGCATGTTACTTACTTCGGACCCGCTGATCATTCACGTGGATTTATTTCACCCGGAAATAGTTTCCCCTGTTTCCGGTTAGTGACGCGCCAGGCGTCCTTGGCAACGAGCGTGCCCACCTGAACAAACTGGACCGAATAAATGAAGTAGGCATGGTCAGTGGCGGTTCTAGAGAACTTAGAGAACAACAAGGACACCCATAAATATACACTATATAGGCTACATAAATGTGCCAACAATATATAGCCTACAATCAGATATACTGTATAAAAAAATATAATAATAATATAAAATATAACAAATAATTTACAAATATATAATATAGAATAATATTCTAAATAGCACAAATCCTTCATCACACAAATGTGCATGAACTATAGGCCTGTATTTATGAGTATGAATGAAATACGGTTTGCATTATTTGGAAGAAAGTCGAGGTGTGATTAAGTGGATCCCCCTTGTCTGTTACAATAGGGAGACCCAGAGGTGAACTGTCTCCCGGCCGCCCCTCTCCCCCTTCTCTCTCACTCAGTTTCTGTGCTCTCGGCACCTTCTCAGCAAGCAGGGGCGCCTGCAGGGGGCGCCAATTTGCCAATTCCCCACACATGTGTCATGAAAAAATGCTGCCCGCTTCGCTCATGCCAAGAACCACTGCTGGGACTTGTAGTCATTTTTAATCTTTTATATATCTTTTATTATTCGATTTTATTTTGTTTTTTTTAACTATGAAATGCTATTTTATGAATTCAATGAGTTAACTTTTGCATGTTCATATCAGTTGTGAAACACTAAGATAAAGCTAATGCTAGCTCGGTCAGTCAGTTTTTTCTCTCCTTTTATTGAACCAACAGACACACTTGCAATGAGTCAGCAAAATGACTGAACATGGCACAGTTACTCATAATACTAATGAGGAAACCTATAATAAAATAAACAAATAGATAACTATGAATATTAAATAACAGAAAAGGTCTTCAAAAGAACAGGAAAAAAATAGTAACCAATGCCATTCAAAACATATAAGTAAAGTATCTGGCATGGGGTCTAAACTACTCTCTTTTTTCATTCTTCACACAAGCATTTCTCCTATATATTCCGATGGCTTTCTGGCTGATGGGTGTATACCATCAGGGTATACTGTAAACCGCCAGAAAAAGAGGTGGGTATTTCCCGTATACCTGCGTATATACCCTCCACTCACTGCTGACAGGTGAATATGACTCTACTCACGGACACTGGCGCCAGCTTGCACCTGCAGCCCCAAAACCTTTCTGCATTTTCTGGTAGCAAGGCAGTGCAGATCCAGCAACCACACTTATGGTCTCCCGTTCGCAGCCACACACTTAGAGCTTTTACCAGCAAGCAGTGATCTCATGGCAGTGAGTGGTATCCACCTTTGACCTCAGCCTCTGCCTGCTGGTTCTAGCTTTAAAACCACCCTGTCTATGCCAGCTACAACCCCATCTCCTGACTACAACTCCCAGTGGCCAGCTGGTGTCCCTGCTTCTGCCGACTACCTCTGACAGTCATATTTTTGTGATGTGCAGCTTTTTTTTTTTGTGTGTGGTGAGGATAGTTTGTTTTCCTCACTTGTATTTTCTTAAGTTGCAGCACACTGTGCATGCCTCTAGTCAATGTGTTAGTAGTTTGAGCTAGTAGCTGATTGTAGAGCTTCCCCATGAAGTATCTGATGCCGACAGTGAAGTGGATCTATTAGTGTACCGTGAGGACAAAAGGATAAGGAATGATCAGGCCAATGTCCAGACAATAATTACCAGAAAATATGCACTGATGTATTAGCCACTTTGTGCAAATCACATTACAGACATTCATGTTACGCTGCCATAAAACAGTGACAGTGCGATCATCATAAGAGTATGTCAAAAGGAAAATATCATTTTCACATTTGGATTAGTAACATGATTAAAATTCAATTATATAAGATAAATACATAAAAATCTTGTGATCATAATAGTTTCATTGTACAATATTTGAGCACACACTTGTACACAAAAGCATATTATTTAGTTGAGTCTTATAGTAAGAAGAAATGGTCACAACATGAACATGGTGACTGTTCTTTGAATTGTACTTTAACTGAATAAAATGTCCTGTTCGTTGTTGCTCCGGTGATGAAATCGGCCTCCAGTCGAGTATGAAGTTGCCTCAGAGTTCTTTTGCCAGTGTATTTGAACAGCATCTGTCGACTAGAAATCTTGTGACCTTGTTGTGTCACCAATAAAAACAATATTCAAGCGTTTGAATTTGTTCCAGTTAAATTCACAGTGATGGATAACTAAATGTGTTCTCTATATTTGATGGAAGTTAAAATGAAAAGGAATGGTGAATGCCAGAATATAATGAGATGTTGCCATGCATCTCATACTATAAAGCTCTCTCAGTAGTTAACCAAACATTTCAAGTCAGTTGAGTAGCCGTTCCAAAGCTTTCAATCGTACCACATGGTCTTCCTCTGCAGATAGGGTTTGCTCAATTGTCATGGAATTGTAGATGTTTCAATTTCTTGAGTACTTCAGATGGTTTTTCCAAACTTTGTTTCCAATGTTAAGAATGCAACACTAAATACTAACGGGTATTTCTCTTCCATATGTATATCAAAATTCTAGAAAACACTGAAAATACAATTCGTTTTGACAAAATACATACTTTTAAACTGCACTTTTACATGCACCTGAAATGATTGTACATCTCAAATATCACAATGCCCAAACATGATAAAGTGCAAAATCACAATCTCCGACAGTAAACCGTACCTACTGCAGAATAGATATTGCAGTGTTAAATGGCTTTTTTAATGATATGCTTATATGCGTATCTCCTATCCTGTAGATTAATTTCAGCTTGTCACCAAATGAACCCAAAACATTCTGCAACAAGCTCTGTTAAATGCACAACAGTTATCAAAACACATGGCGAAATGTGCCAAACTGCCCAGTAGCACTGACGAGATATGGAGAGAAAAACACAAAATTCCTTTGGGTTTTTCCAGCATGTAACACAGAGACCAAGCAAGCGTTGTGGGTGTATGCAGGTAATTTACATAAACATCCTAAAGGTTTTTTTTCTTTTTCCTGGGTTGCAGCTTGATGCCAGATATAAAGGAAGGAAAGTGTTTTTATGAAGCAAACATCACTGATGTACTGGCAACAGCAAAGTACATTCAAATCATCCTTTAAGCTTTACTTTCTTGTGGTCATAACCACATTTAACACTAGTGTTTGATATTCATATATTCACATATTTAATGATTACATTAGCCCTACTTCTACACTCCTTGCCAGTATATTTATTTACATATAATTAACTGTCTGTGCTGATCAAAATAATGCACCATAAATGCTCTCAATTTATGATATAATCTCCTAAACTGTGGAAGCTGGATAACTTTTCTCTTCCCTCTCATGTCCAGTCTGCCGATAAAGAGGCAACCAGAAAACTCAGCAATATTACTATGAGGCTTGGTTCCTAAAATGTAAAATTCCTCCACGTGCGCAGAAACACAAATGCATTAAACATTTTCTTTGCTCCTATCAAATCCATCTTGTGTGATCTGAGATGTTTTTTTAATATCTCCTTTGTCTTCTTAGGCAACAGGAAATCCTCCAATCACATGCCCGTGTGTCCTCTTCCTGTCTGTTCCTGTGTATTACCATAACCGTCGTCCAGTGTAGTTAACTGGGGCCGTGGGCATCTACAAAAGAGAGTCAAACAAGGGGTGAACAAGTACAGTACTCCAGTGGGTGGTCAGTTAGTACATGAGACAACAATTCACAGAGAGTTCCTTCCAGCCACACTTACTGTTCCACCATTCATGACCAGAGCCATCTCAGTTGGTTGGTAGACGTGACCTCTGAAGGCGATGCCAGGGCGGACGCTCCCCTGGCTGCTGTGGTAAGTTCCACTTCGGAGAGCTGACAAACCAGCAAGGTAAAGCACACACACACACACACAGAGAGTGAGTCATGCGAACAAATGTCACATTCACTAGATCAGAAGGATTACAGTTTATAGAGTAGCTGCTACAACAGATGAATTTGCTCCTGACGGATTGATACAAATCAGAAAATAATGGAACTCGATGTTGAAGTAGGGATCGGCTCCAGCCCACCCGCGACCCTGAATACAGGATAAGCGGTAGACAATGGATGGATGGATGGATGGATGTTGAAGTAAAGAAAGTGAATGTAAAAGAGTTACGAAGAGGCCGGAGCAATCAGAGGTGCTCCAGGTGACTCATAGTTGGAGCACTTCCCTGATGTCATTGGATGAGGATAAGTGAGGAAACTGTCTGGCTATTAGATAAAAAAACTTAAAGCTGGAAGCCCGTGGACATAAAAACCACTAGTACTACTTAACTATGACTCCCAATATTATTTCTGGCATGAAACACACCAATCACCTATTGTGACCGGCATTGCTCCAATCTGCACCTTTAGCTGGCTTTTATTCCATTGCAAGGGCGGCTGTGACTGAAGGGTACTGTATTATTATGAATGGTACACCAAGCCAAACTGATTTCTCAGAAAACAAGTTTAAATAATTTATGGCAATAACATAAACCTATATGATTGATAGGTAACATTGATTCAATGAAAGAAAACATTTAAATGGGAATACAGAATAGAAAAAACACTTCATCTGACCCTGGTATAGTATTAATTTGCAAGAGGAAGATTGTGTTATTTCTTCAAACGTCTCACTTTAAAGGAAAATGTATTATTATTCCCCTGGACATCATTCCTCTCCCATATATTAACACAAGCTCTACTGCAGAGATAACAGAGACGGTGAGTTTAAGTCAGTCAAGGAAAGTAACAGAAGATTAGATCTCATCCTCTCAAACACAAAGTACATTTTGGAGTGACTTGCTTACACCATACAGAGCTTTCCTCTCTGTATGACTGCTGACTTGGCTGACTGAGGGTCTCCTCCTCAGTCAGCCAATTTCATTATTCTCATGAAGTCTGCCTTCTTGGAGCACATGCTATGACTACGTTCTTCCACTGCCTCCACCCTTTGTTTATCCTGGTTTATTGTTTAGCTCTTCATCTGTGCATTAGAGGTTCAGATAAATATAGTGAGCAATTGAAGTGAAATGACTCATACATTTCCCCGTACGCCCTTCAGATAATCGGGCCTTCCATAAGGCTTAATTGGATTTTGGATTGTGTACTGTAACTAAAAATGAGCCACAACTTCACACAAACCTACATGGCACTTTTGGTAGTAGTGGCCATCTTGCAAAGCAATTGGTTTGCAGTGCAATGGATACAAGTTTATTAATCTAGCATATTTTTATTCATGTAATCTCGTGTATGAATCTTGAAATAACGAGTGCTCAACAATGGCTATAACATATAGAGTGAACAGATGGACAGTGTTCAAGTGGATTATGTTGCATTATAGATATCTATAAAAAACACTAAAAATAGCTCCTAGGTTGCAGGCTGAGTTCGGAGAAACTCCTAAAGATACGGGGCGTGCCAGTCCTAACTTTAAGACTCAACTAACTGTTTTTATTCTGAGAGTCAAGAGCTGCAGGTAATCTGCTTCCATTTTGGGGAGGAAAATGCAACAATAGTGATTTATTAAAAGCATATTTTGATAGCAGTTGATTTATCAGCTCAATTACAAGTTGAAACAATTCAATAACAGCGGATATAAAAGTTTGCACAACTTGGACACTGGGAAAAGAGTTTAAATTTGATTAGATTCTTTTTATAAATAAGAGTAAATGAATCCATGACACAGTGTCATTCGTTCTCTGAGCTTTGGAGTACGAGAAATTTAGTGAAAGTTGTTCAAGAAAAACACTTTGTGAATACCCAGTCATATATTGAAAGCCATTGTAAATGACCTAAATTCAGCTCACTGGAGTCAAATTTAACACCTTTCAGACTCAAAAGATTGCTGAGATGTCTGATTCCAAGAGAGTTGTTTGTCGAGTCCTTTATTATTCCTCGACGTGGCATTGAATGCAAAAACCACAAAGTCACTCATGATGTTTGGAGAGGAATCAGGCAGCAGCACTTTTTGTTGCGAGTTGCCTGGCAACAGTGTTTTCAGGACCTCAACACTTAAATGCCAAATATATACACCATGTTAAAAATGTAACCTAATGAGTTCCATTTGAAGAAAGCATTCGACCCAGGTTGAGAATTTTTCCCTTTGAAACACATTCTTCATCTCGACACACACACACACACAGACACACTTACACACACATATACACACATTACATAAGCCTACTTGCGCCGTGCTCCTCCATAGAGAAAGTCTGGTTTTCAGGGAAGGGTCGGTGAGTGTGTGCTGGGAGCTCATCTCCAAAATGTGGCGGAGGGGACGTGTGGCTGGTGTCGAAGAAGTCTTCCGTGGTGGATTGTGGAGACTTCCGGAGACACAGGTGCGCCTCTGGAATAGCATGGAACAGCAGAAGGATCCAGCCCTGGATGACCAGGGCCACCGCCAGCGCAGGCTCATCCAACACCTTTACATCCTTCTTCCCTCCTCCTGACCTCTCCCCTTTCCCCTTTCCCCTCAGCGCCTGGCTGCCATACAGATAAAACCCCAGCCAAGCCACCCATAGCAACGCTGATGCCAGACTGGAAAGGAAGAGCCAGACGGCGTTGCACTTCCATCTCCGTTTCTCACACTCTCCTTCTCTATCTTCCTCACTCCCACCTGCTGCCTCTGCCCCCATCTCTCCTCCGCATAGCACCACCCCCAGAGAAAGCCCCATGGCTATGAGGAGCAGCCCCAGGGTGTAGCTGCATGTCAGAGCAAAGTCCAACGGTGGGTATTCGCAGGCCGGGTGACCCTCCCTCACTACAGTCAGCAGGACCCACTCAGCAGAGATGATCCCCTGAACCAAGGCCAAGGCCAGACCAAGCGCTGCCAAGGAGCTGCCCGACGGGCTCGTCTCACCGGCCACCAGCCTCCTGAGCCTCACACCTTGCACTAGCAAGCTGGAGAAGCAGAGGGCAAAAAGGGGCCCCCAGAAGGCCCTGCGGACCACACAGAGCACCTGGCTCTTCCCCACCAAGAAAGCCAGAGAGATAGAGAAGAGTCCGAGGAGCGTGCCCAGGAGCAGGAGAAGAGGCCCCATGCCGGAGCGCCTGGCGGGGTCCGAAATGGAGCGCAGCTTGACCAGCAGGAGCACGGCGAGGACCAGCGAGGTGAGGCCACCGCAGCAGGCCACGGCCTCCAGGACCACACCCCAGACGGACTCCAGGTCACACAGCACTCTGTACGGAGGGTCCACATCCACACTGCACCCCCGGGGAGGAGGGGAGGGGTGGGATGAGCCGTAGCCAATCAGTGATAGGAGGCAGATGATGATAGTGCTGACGGCCATCTTAGAGAGACACAGAGAAAATGTGTAGTGAAAGGCACGGAGGGATAAACAAGAGGAGTGATGCTGTGGAGAGGAGGGAGGGAGGGAGGGAGGGAGGGAGGGAGAAAGGTGAATGTCGTGATAAATGCATATTAGTTCATACAGCATCTTCATGGGTTACAACATTCACTAGAAACAGCAACCGATATATATTAAGACCCAAAATGCCTGTTATTAGAGATTAATATGTTTTTATTTCTCTCTCTCTCTCTCTCTCTCTCTCTCTCTCTCTCTCACACACACACACAGACACACACACACATACACACACACACACACACACACACACACACAAGCACAGAACAGAACTGCTTTTAGCACTGGGCAATAGTTTCCATGGGAACGGGAAACAGCGTGGGCTGACTACATTACATACTGGGCTTTTGAGAAGTCGAGTTTCAGCACCTGAAAGCACAGAGAAACACACACGTATGCACACGCACTCACACGCACACACGCGCACAATGTTAATACTTACTTATGAGGACCCTCATGCATAACCCCAGAATCAACAAGACTCTTATTTTAACCTTCAACCCAAGTTTTAATCCTCAAGTATGATAATAAGGTCCTCACTGTCAAGGTTGAAAACCCAATGTGGTCTTTTTTTAAGGATAGAAGTATCCAAACACACACACACACACACACACACACACACACACACACACACACGTATAAAATGCTTTAAGACAACTCTTCATTCCCATCAAACTCACCTCAGATATATTCTTGACTTGAAGGCTTGATTATTGCTCGATTATTGACAGTGACGGGGCATCATCGTTTTCCAGTCTGCATCCCTTCAACTAATTCAAGTAGTTAAAAAAAAAAACCCCAGTTAATGAAATCCTTGAGGCAGCAGAAACCAAACGGTTTCCATTTTGTCTCTTATGTTGCTCTCTCTCTCTCTCTCTCTCTGCGCTCACAGTTCCCACTGTTTTAAAGTACAAAACAGCACACTTTGTGAGAGCGGCGACGTCCTGCTGCTGCAGTGACACGTCCGGCTGCTCCGGAGAAGAATCCACGATTGTGATGCATGCCTTGATCCTTCACACACCCACATAGTCAAATATATCTTCTGTCTCTCTTTCACTCTTCTCTCTCGCTCCCTCTGTCCTCCTCTTTCTATTCATTCCGTCTGCATGTCTGTGCTTCTCTCTCTCTCTCTCTCTCTCCCCGTTTCACGCTGAATCTGCGGAGGTGTCAACAGAGATGCAATCCCAGCTTTACTTCTGCTCACCCACATGGGGAGTAGGCTATGACTTGCCGATGCACCTGTCTAATCAGGAAAGCAAATATGAAACAAAGTGCAGCACGGCAATTCACAGCCGATCCAGTATTAGTCACTCATTTGCACATCCCGGTGTTATTTCCTGCCTACAGGCTCCCACCATCTTCCACGTGCCGCTTATGCAATTCTTCACCCGAGAGCGTCTTCGATCACCAGATCGGACCAAAACAAACGGAGGTCTCTTCAGGAAGCAAGGGCCGCCCGTCGAGTGAGGACAGGCTTTGGCATGGGCAGATGGTCCATCTAAACCCAGGTGAGCCCTGTGGCCACGTGGCCGACCTAGTCGAGAGTGTTACATAATACCCTCGAAGACGTGATTCAGCCAAGTCTCCCGTTAGAGTGGGGTAATCTCCTCCCACGGAGATGGAGAGCGACACGACATGAGGGGAAACAGAGACAGCAACCACACTCGCAGGCTAATTGAGTCAATTTGGATCAGCGTGAGTGAGATTGATGCTGACGGACGCTAGTGAGCTCAATGACAGGTGGAGGCCAAACGTAGGAGAGGAGTGGTTGGTGGTACACCAATGAACTCAAAGACAAGCAGATGTAAGGAAAGGAGTGCCCACCTGCATCCCAGACAGTCTAATCCAGATAGTCATGGTGTTTTGTTGGTGATTTGTGTGATGGATGGGTTTTTCCACAACAGTCCATCACACAAGTTAGCCAGGATGGCTGTCTCTTGGTGTTTCCTGTCTTTGTGCTAAGCTAAGCTAACAGCTGGCTCTACAGTTTTAGCATAGCAAGAGTGGTCTCAATCATCTCTTCTAACTCTCATCAAGAAAGTGAACAAATGTGTCTCCTAAAATGTCACACTTTTACTTTGACGCTTTTCTCACATAGACCAAACAATAAGATCATTATTTGAGAAATGAAGCGACTCAACTGGAGTTTGATGCTCGGTTGGTTATATCTGTGTGCTCTTTTGTTCAGAGATGGGAGACAGCAGGGCGTGAAAGTGCTGACTCACTCGGGACATCGATTGTAATCTGTGTAATCCAGTGGTTACTATGGTCACGGTTCAGTAGGGCCTTGCTAAGTACGGCCCATCACATAATCCCAGTTTTATCCCAGTCTCAGGTCTCTCCACACACGGACGCATGCAGATCACACACAGAGGGAAGTTCACAAAGGGAGGCTTGTTGCTGTGGATCTGCATGTTAGATGCCTCTGCAACCCATTTCTTCAAACAGAGGTAAAACATCAACAGCTGGAGAACTGTAGTTTCCCTCTTATGACTATGAGGCAGAACAGGACATTCAAGACACAGTGTCTTGCTCAAGGGCATCAGTTGTTGAATGCTTGCGGTGATTCAGTGTGTTTCATTTGTCATTAAGGGGAAATATTGTCAATTTGGTCGAAGCCCTTTTTGGGGTGATGCAAGTGTCCTTATAAAAATGTTCTTTTCACTGCTGGTGGAGAGCAAGTATAGGACAAGTGCAAGTGATGATGTGTGAGTTAAAGGCCCTAATTTACAGAGTGTTGTCTCCATCTGCTGTCTACATGGAGAACTGCAGTAAGCTCCAGGCAGAGGTCTCATTCACGAGGACAGAGATATTCAACAGGGGGTCCGGGAACCATCGGGGGTCAGCAGAGTTACTGCAGGGGTCCCGAAATGATTTGATCCCAAACTTTTTCTTCCAAAAATTCAAATATGTCCAAAAATACACCATAACATGAATACAACCTAAATGTAATATATATTATCCTATTTGTTTATTATTATGTTGTGAAATTGTGATGTAGAAATGCCAATATAGAATTAAAATATGAATCTGTCAGCAATTATTATTTTATTGGCTTAGCATTATATATATATATATATATATATATATATATATATATATATATATATATATATATATATATATATATATATATATATATATATATATCATTGCACTAAAGGCTGCTTTACACATTATTATTGCCTCGGTTTAATAAGCAACAACATTTTATATGATATGTATTTCACTTTACCGCTTCAATCAGAGTTCGGAATCGGTTTGCATGGTCAACTTTTTTATCATCAGTGCATCAGTGTGGGTCTCACCCTGCTTTGGTCATGGTTTAGGTGGTCTTGACGACAACACTGTAATCATACCGCCACCTAGTGGATCAGAGCATGTCCATCTTGTCATTCAATTATGTAAATACAAATCATAAAACAAGTTACACACACACTTTCTACAATTTCTCCTAAATGATACATCCGAGAGAAGATTTTAATTAAATACATTCAAAATAAAGGCAGGCGTTATTATTATAGACCAGACCTTTTTCACAGCAGACATTTAAACAGGTCATAGCAGGAAAAGCACAGGTTAATAAGGACTTGCATTAGTTATTTATATTTGATCAACACAATCTATATTGACAGGGATCTGCTTTAGCTGTCTGGTTTAAAACGTGAGCACATATGACATCAGACATGTTTGCATAAAGAGCTGTGGCTCCCGTCCGGATTAGTCACGGTGGTCTTCTCCACCTTTTGTAGTCACACCAGCAGAGTTGACACTGCTGTGCCATTTCACATGCGTTTATGGATGTGCAGGACATTGTTGCAGCAGGGGCAGGAATGCTCCACATCCTTGCAGTCGTCCACGCAGAAAGGGATGAAACAGCAAGGCCAGCAGCTGGTGTGAAATATCAAGACAAAGTCATAATAACACTACATCGTTCATTTTAAGATGGTGTGTGTGTGTGTGTGTGTGTGTGTGTGTGTGTGTGTGTGTGTGTGTGTGTGTGTGTGTGTTGGGTTTCTTTACTCACATGAAGAGTCCTAGTATGCCACAGATCAGCCAGGTGAGCATACCATTTCTGTACTCGACCTTAGTGACAACGGTGTTCTGGCAGTAAGGACACTTCATCTGTCCAGGAACATCAGTCAGCCGCTGCACCACCACCACCTGGCTCACTGTGAGGGAGACACCAAACACCCTGTTACACCCACCAACTGCTGCAATCCACACTTCCTCACCAGCCCGTCACTCGTTAGAAACAGTTGGAGAGAGACACTCACCAGGTTGGAGGACCTGAGGCTGCTGTGGGCTGTACTGGTACGCAGGAACCCCAGGTTGGAGGACCTGAGGCTGCTGTGGGCTGTACTGGTACGCAGGAGCCCCAGTTTGGAGGACCTGAGGCTGCTGTGGGCTGTACTGGTACGCAGGCTGTGGAACTGGATTATATCAGGACATTTAGCACAGATTAAGAAACAGAATCATACCAACTGGATTAGAACAACAGGAAAGCTCAAGGATATAAGAGCTATAACACTTAAAACATGCAGGTAACTCAGATCCTTGGTCTCTTACAGGGTTGGATGCCAGGCTGAGCTTGGTAGACCCCTATGTTGTGGTCCAAAGGGGGACCGGGGTATGGCGGTGCTGGTATTCCTGGGAGAGGTCCCTGGCCCTTTTCCATGTTATCTGCTAAAAGAGCAGGGGGAAGAGTAATCCTTGTAATTTAAAGCTCAGTTGAATGAAGCAAAGATGTTGAGCTGTGCAGGTTGGGTGGTTAAAACCTGGTATGTTTGCAATTTATTTTGGCACCACATCTTCCCTGATAAGTGTGAACACTTGCTAATCAAGTTGGAGAGCATTTTAAAGCAACAAATGACCAGTATGACAACACACTACCTCTCTCATGGTGGTGCGTGCCAGCAAACTGGTTCGGTGACATTGTTACATTTTAATGTAACAGATTGTCAAAAGCGAAACTGGGCACCAGGAAGTCCTAATCCTCTGTCAGAATGTTTTGTTAAATTATTTTTTAATCTCTTTTACCAAACACACAAATGTCCAATGTTATATTTTATTAGTTATTTATTTCCCAACACACCTGTCAACAGCTAATGCAAACCAGCCACTGAATTTGAAACTGTGTTAAAGGCTGTGTAAATATGAGCATGTCCCAGTGAGAAAGATGTAACCTCAGTTTGTGTGTGTGTGTGTGTGTGTGTGTGTGTGTGTGTGTGTGTGTGTGTGTGTGTGTGTGTGTGTGTGTGTGTGTGTGTGTGTGTGTGTGTGTGTGTGTGTGCTACAGCTAAATGTATGGGAGCTGAGAGAAAGGTAAATACACTACACCTTAAGAAAACATGTGCAAATGCGTGTAACTAATAGATTCTCAGTTTCAGGACCCTCCCTGGTATTGACCTTGTTTTCACAGCAGACACTATGATTTGTCATAGTCGGAAAGCACAGGTACAACAGTTGTTAAAGAAGACCTATGCTTTTCTGCTTTTTCCCTTTCCTTTAATGTGTTATATAGTCTTTGTGTGTGTAAAAGGTCTCCAGAGTTACTCCCCCACCAGAGAAATGCTGCCCTTATCAAAATCTTGCCTTTTCTTCTGTAAAAGTGGTGATAGCATCAAGTGATGCATTTGCATGACATACAAACTGCCCCGCCCCAAGTTCAGCACGTCCTCAAAGAGCTAGTAGAGGACGGTGTGTGGGCTACAAGTGTGAAATAGAAGAACGTAGCTAAAGTGGCTAAAAGTCACAATTCCTCAGCAGCACTCCTGTAGCTACAGCAACCTGTGTGTTCAGCTGCTGGGGAAACCTGTGGAGGTGAGATACGGTACGTTATGGTACGGGCCGTGACATTAGGCGCTAGGCGGTTGACCAATCACAACAGGCCAGCTGACCAATCAGAGCAAACTGTTTTTTTGGGAGGGAGGGGCAGGAGGTGAAACAGTTTCAGAGAGAGGGTGAGAAAGGCGACTGCTGGACAGCCAGGATGGGAAAATAAAGTGTTTTCTGAGCATAAAAGGTCCTCTTTTACTCAGTGGAAAACATTCTCACACCAATGCATCAGATAATGCAGCAGGTCAGTGGCACTAAGCTTCACAGACGCCTTTAGCTCAGTTTTGCACAGGTCAGGGGTCGCAGGTCAATATAAAGTCACTTGTTATGTGTCTAGTGCCAAAATAAACCAACGCATTCACAGGAAAATAGATAAAGGCAACAAAACCACTTAGTTAGGTTTAGGAAAACATCACAACTCACTTTTAGTTTCACATGACAAAAACCAAAACCTGATTACAGTCACACGCCAATAATTCCTCAAAGGATAAATATTAATTATGAAACGATATGATTCTGAGTAGCCTACAGCTAATCTGTGGGTTGTATCCATTCTATCACACCATACAGCAGTGGCCATTGGACACCTGGTGGAGATCTGCACTCTCGTGAGGGGGCACCTTTCTAGTTTGCATTTGTTTTTTTAAGCTGCATAACAAGCGCTGTTGTCCACCATGTGCAATAAAGCGTGGGGCCGAGAGTGAGCTGTCAGATCTCGCTCAACCTGTTCACAAGTGCATCAAAAACCGCCCATGAACACTGTTGCTCTGTCCAAATAGTAAAACTGATGATTAAACCTATAACCACATTCAAAGAGTCAAATAAAAGTTATAAAATTGACAAACATTGGTTCCATATATGACAAATTAGTTGAGGCTTTATTTTGTTGTTTTCATTCAACTCAAATGGCTGTCTTGGACTGTTTTGACAGTCTAAATAAAGCAATTGATTAACAATGACGGATGTCCATTGCTCTTTGCTGCGTTGATGCTCTTTGTTTTTGAAGAATAGGATCAACAAAATGAGATAAACAAGACACTTTCAGGTTCTGTTGGCATGTAATATATCTTCTTACTACATGTTTCATTCTATGTCATGCTTACCTTATTGTAAAGAGGTCAGGACGGCGCTCCACTGCTTCTTCCTCTGTTGTTTGACACCAACTGAGAAAGACAACAAGACAAATGTTGAGTGTCAGAAAGAAGGTGGAGCAACATTGTGAAAAGGCGTAGTCATCATAGGTATTCACTGTTAGGAGTTCAGTGTATTTGTAGAATGGATTTGCTCCACCATCAAAAGACATCCCCATTGCTTATTTCCAGCGTGGCTCGTAAAGAGGCGCTATTGTGTTTCTGTTGTAGGAACAAAGGCCGGGAGGAACGCCCTGTAGTAACATACAAATTATAATAAGTGTGATAAGTGGTCATTACGTGTTACATAATACAACACTCACATCCACCACGAGGTCAAAATAAAACAAGAACAGCTACATGACAATAAAGGGCGAGGATATCAAACATCTTATATTAAACTTGGACTCATCTTTCAATGTTTGAGGCCATCGGTGTGCCGTGTTATACTGAAGGGTATTATATTCTGTATGAAAGGTGCAAAGTAAATAAAAGCTGTTTTATCTGAAGCACCCTTTCTGTTATCCTAGGGATTATTAAATAGAAATACACTGACCTTGTGAGGGACATTTTATTTGAGCTTTCAGGACAAAGTCGCTTACAGTGCATACCGGTAGGTCTGTCTGTTCCCCAGCTTGTAGTGGCACTCTAACAACTACAAGAGTTCTTATGATGGAAAGCTTAAAACAAATGGGTCACAATTATACGTATCATTTAATTAATTTGAGTCCTCAAAAAATATCTCCCAAAAGCGTTGCTGTTGATATTGAAGAGTGTAATGTGGCTCAGCACCAGCAGAGGGCGCAGTGCGACGGCGTCATGAGCATGAAGTGTGACTGGGTTTTGCAGAAAGAAGACTTCAGGCTCCTCTGAAGAGAACTACAGCAGATGAAGTATACCGGTAGTTAAACTGCCAATGTGCTGCTGGCTGACCCTCATTCTTTACAGTGTGAGCGTGCCATCCTATTTGCTTTTAATCACTTTTGTTCTGGGCAACATTTGTTTTGTCTCCTATCATGCATGCATGTCAGGATTCATTTAGCTCGTCTTTAGAAAGCTGATCATGACTGCTTTTACTCTGTTTGAATATAAAGAAATGTGTTTTGCAGGGATGTGAATTACTTTAACGTTACTGTAACTACAGCTTTACTTACACCAGTAGTACTTTATTCTCAGTCCTCGTGACAAAACATTTAAAGCTTGGCCTCGGTGAGTCATCCTTCTTTCTGAACCCCCTTTTTTTTTTCTGCAGCCATGATTGATTCCAGCATGTGAAAGACTTTCTTCAGCAGGATCACTAGAGGATGGTGGTTTCAAGCATTTCACTATGGATTGCGTAGGTTTCCTTCCACCGTACGACACAGAGCGGGTTCATAAAAATGGATTGATGGGGAGCTCATGTTTAATAATGTGCATATTTATGTGCTGTAGATGTTTTTGAAGAACTGCGACTGACATCGATGTGTGGAGGCGGTCATTTCCTCCTTGGGAAGCCCAAGCCAGGAACATGCAGAACTCGTACAAGAAGAGAAAAACGGAGACATTGAGAAAAACTAGGCATGAGGATAACAAAGGTGTTAATAATACAGCATTCAAAATCATTATCGTCATTGAACATTACGAACGTGGATGGTTTTCTTTTTCATCCCTTTACTGTAAATTATGTTTTTCATTACTTTGAAGTAGACACTCTCCTCTCTCCCTCTCTCCCTCCCTCTCTCTCCTTCTCTGTCTGTGCAGGAGTTATTTAAAGATCATCAGAGGAGACAATACCTGTGTTTCTGTGCCTTTGATATAAAACAGAACTGCATTTTTCTCTGAGGCCTCTTCTTCCATCTTGTGTTTCCTCCTGGTTCTCTCTATAGTTACGAGAATAAAACTGCTTATGAAGCCCAGAGTGACATCTGCGTTGGGTATTAATGAATGAATTATAATCTTGTGGTATCAAGAAGTAGACATTGGAACAAAACAACATGTACTTTATTGGGCTTTGGGAGTACATTTTAAAATGTTGGCAGGTTCTTTGCCTTTTTTTTTAGCATAAATCTTGTTTGAGCATTAATTTACAGCCTAGTCATGTCACACATTGCATGCTGTCAATGTGTGTAATCTGTCACTTGTATTTTACACATACCCCCTGCACAGATGTGACACACATAACGGGGAATATCGTCATATTCGCAGATGCATTCAGACAGGGTGCTGCTGCAGACACAAACGTGTCTGGCTCTAAGCAGGCTGACAGAAGAGATGGACGGACGAAAATTGAGGCGAGAGGGACAGATGTGTACAGAAGCAGGAGAGACCTGAGCTGTCCTGTGCGTGTTATTCTTTTTAATGTAACTGTCTAAATATGGAACAACAAAGCCGTGTCAATAGTGGGTCTTTTCTGTTCCCTTGGTTTAATACACATTCAATACAATACATTCGATTTATGCTCCCCTATGTTCACCGGCTAGACGCTCGCTGCTGTTTGCCACTGAGCAGGGAGTGGACAGTGGATTTACCGGAGCTTGTTCTGCTGAAACCAGCTGCCACGGACAAAACAGATGACCTGACACTGAGTTGTTTACCTTTATCAATCGTTGCCGTCATAAATGCTCTGAGACGTTGTGGTTGACATTGGGTTGTCTTGACAGGGGCTGACCTTTATCTTAAATGTGATGTGTGAGGTAATGTGTGTTTTTTCACCAACGCCTTTCCTCCTGTTATCCCTAAAAGGCTGCACGCTCACAGAAGTTTTATAAGCTCATGGCTGTGACTTTTTGTGTCATTCTTCCCCGTGAGTGGACGCTGGTCAATGACAGCAGCTATTGAATGGCTTTCCCACTGGTTGGGTTCTCCTCTCTGCAGTTGCTGCAGCTTTAAGTGCATGCCACCTCTCAAGTGTGTCAGGAGTATGAAGAAAGCCTCCTCCTGCAGACTGACAGCCTCCCTCTCTGTCGGTGTCCCCGTGGGTGACGACTGTGAGAAGCACCTAGAAGACAGCTATCAGCACAGAAAAAATCAAGATCATCCTGTTAAACCCAGAGTCCAGATTCTTTTTGGGTCATTTTCTTTCTGTGAGTTCATTTGTTTAGCACCTTTAAACCATCCTTATTCACACGCATGGCATTATTTTTTAACACAAACATCATCATTGTGTCAAAAAAATCAAGAAATATTGTTTCACAAATTGTAACACGTAAAAAAGTCTACTTGAATGCAAAGTGATTGTTCCAACTCATTTATTTACCTTTTTTTAATAGAAAGTATTTGTCTGCTATTGTTGCTGTTGACTATGTTCTGCTGGGTCCACTTCTGGTTGTTGTTCTTTCTCTCTGCTGCTACAGACGCGCACATTTCGATGCCTAACAGCAGGATGACATCCAATCAATGAGAAGCAGCTGCTGGTAGAGAAATCAGTCACTAAGGTGCAGCATTTAATATTTGTCAGTTGGCAGAGAATGGTCCTTAATTTGTTTTTTATCACACACATGGATAGAAGGATGGGGAAAAAATGTACACTTATTGATATTTTATTTTTCAAGCCAGTAGACCGCAGTCCTTGTTTCTATTCAGTTTAACAAACAAATCAGCTGTAAAAATCAATAAAGGTTTTCCTTTTTAAGTAAAACTACGTTTGGTGTAGGCTATATTTAAACCTTGAATGACGTCTTCAGGAATCCCTATTAGGATAGTGTTGCCAAAAGGTACGTAGGTCTGTATGTCATTGCTTTGAGTGCACAGTAAAGACACTCGACTAAATGAGACTCACGATTTTTGTCAATTCTTCTCTTCCCTTATCAAGTACATGGCTCCCCGAACAGTAAGAGTACATTTTTTTTCAAATGAATCTGAAGTGAGGGGACATGTTCCCCCATCCCAGGTGGCAATTATTCCTTTGCCCCTTCTAGTTAAGAAATGCTGACCTTAACCATCTGCTTTTTATTGGTGCACTGCAGTCAAAAGACAAAAAGGCTTTTTTAAATTGTATTTTTAATAGGGACACATTAAAGAACATCAGCACTAAAGTCATAAAAAAAAAAAGACAAGTGTCACTTTGGATGATTAAACTGCACAAACAAAGTTGTTTTTCTCTAATTGTATTAATACAATTCAATTACATGTCTCGACACTAGCACTTTCTCAGGGTCCATGCTTCAATCCACTCGAGCTGAAAGCTTGTTAGGGCAATGCTTTGGTTTATTGGCTGTGCCTGACATTTGAATTCAAACTTTGCTCGATACCTCGTTTGTTCCCCCGCTGTGACTGAACGACTCCCATCTCATACGTAGATTGCATCACTGCCAGCTCAAAAGCTGCTACAGCTGAGGTGCAATGTGAACACTATTTAAACAAAAACGTAAATAAGCGAGCACAATGAATCTGGAGAAATCAGATTGAGGACCTTTCTTATGGAGATCTTTTTTGTGTCAGAAAGACATCTGGAGCTCATGTGAAGATGGTGTGTATTACTGCCACTGTCACAGAAGCAATAGACCTGGTGGTCTACCGCTCATGCAAGTCATAATGTCATGATTGCAAGAAGGTTTCCAATAACTAATCCTTAGTGTTATTTGTTTTTAACCTCATAATGACGAGGAAATAAACAAAAAGTGAAACCTGCAATAACACACCTATTGGGGGCAGCAGAAATCAATTATGCTAAATCTAATCATAACAATGCAATTTTCTCTCTTTTATAGCTCTGTGTTTGGTCTCTACCAACTCCTGAGGGAAATATCTGGCTCTTTAGCTGTTATATGCTCCACTTTGTTCACCAGCTAGGCTGTAACTGTGTCTGCCATTTGGTGCTGAGCAGGTCATGTGGGGTTTTCACAGCTTTTACAGTGGAGCTACCTACTGTGAGTGAACCAAAAGCTTAACAAGGAGCTGAAACTCACTATGAAACTCACATGATCATTATCTGTAGGTCATCATAGTGATCCCTATAATTACATTTATTATTTCATGCAACACCTGCTGCTGTCACCATACATTCCAGCTCTCTAATCTGGGTTTGATTGCAGGGGCAGCACTGAGCTAATGCAAATTAAAATGACACACCAGGCAGGCAATGAAAACCTTGCAGCCTTATAGGTCAGGGGAAACGCTGGTAGATGCCAGATTCATTATAGCGTGAGAAGAGGTGTGAAACATAGTGATGAATGCACTTCCTCTTTATTTTTTCCAATTCCTTTTTAATTTGATGTCTTCCGTGTGCTCTGTGAGATGCTGTTTACGTTTAGATCTTTTTTTTAAAATGGGTGAAATGAGACAGGATTCGCACCCTGGTTTTAGAATAAAGGAAAGAGGAGAAAAGGAGCAAGAGCTCGAGGGCTGAGTGGTGATGCGAAGAGATGAGAGAGGACTTGCAGAGAGAGTTAAAAGGCGAAAGAGAAGCTGGTGCTGTGATCAACGCAGACCTCCGACAGTGTGGCCTTTCATATTTCAACACCCCTGCCCCTCATTTCCTTCCCCTGGTGCTGCGGACCGCAGGTAATTTTTTGACAGGAAATATGTAATTATCTGGGATAGGGATAGGGATACGGTTAGGTTTAGGTTTAGGTTTAGGTTTAGGTTAAGGTTTAGGTTTAGGTTAAGGTTTAGGTTTAGGTTTAGGTTTAGGTTTAGGTTTAGGTTTAGGGTTATGACTAGGTTTAGGTTTAGGTTTAGGTTAAGGTTAAGGGTTAGGTTTATTTTTAAGGTTACGGTTAGGTTTAGGTTAAGGCAGGGGTGCTACCCAGTGTCAGAGGGGTATCTAGCAATAATTTTGGCCAATTCCAACTATATGTAACATTAAGGGTGTGTGTGTGTGTGTGTGTGTGTGTGTGTGTGTGTCGCAGCCCCACCCCTCGGTGAAACAGAGAGAGAGGAGTGACGCTGGATGAAGTGGTGTGCCCGTTAATTACACTAAAACACAGTAGAGACTCTCGACAACATGTTGCTGTTTTTTTTTTTTTTTCTTTCAACGAGTTTTAAAAGTGGAAATGTGACGGTGGGTACAACCGTCACTATGATCAGAGTGGACCCGACATCGCTGTGTAATGACACCGGGTGTCACACTGTCACCGACTGCCTTCACCTACCTGTACTGTCCTCTGGCTCTGCTTTGGAGCTCCTCTTCAGTTCTTTAATCCTGTATTCTCTCTCAAGACAACTCTGAGGCTTTCAAGGCTTTCTATTTTCTCGTTACTGTGCCAGATCCTACCCCTGGCATTCTGTTCTCACTATTTTACATTTAATTTTATGTTATTTTTTTTTTTAAAGATCTATTGAAGTGGGATAAAGAAAGCTGTCAAAGCTAAGAAGCTTGCTGCAGCAAGTGTGTTGTTCACCACCAAAACAACGCCAATGGGAAGTCAATTATCCTCTTTGCTTTTGTGCATCGGACACACAAACGAAATGTGACGCAAAGGAAAAGGAGATGACTGAAACACATTTTCAACTTTTTTTCTGACAACAGCACACTTTTACTCTTATTTCCCTCGTGTGCATCTCTGCACACAATATCTCTTCACTTTTTCATGGTCATTCTTTCAGTGGCAAGAGAACTATCCTACACGAGTAAGACGGCCAAGGGAAGAGGTGGATAGCACCCGACATGGAGATAGAGAACAGCCAGAGAAGCTGACCGCTGTGGGTTGGAAAAAAATAGCTTTGAACTGACAGGAGAAAGAGATGGGAGAGATGCCATAGGAGGTGATGACTGAGCAAAGCCTCCCCGATAACGCTTCTATCAAATAACCCAGCATGTCTCCTGCACACCATTTCTCATAAAGAGTCGACACACTGTTCTTTATGGTGCAAATCCTTTGTTTCATGTTTTACATTTCGTTGCCTTTTACACATTTTTCATTCTCTTTCGCCCTGTCTGACACCACATGTCATCGCTCAGGTTCACGGACTGCAGCAGCATTCATAACAGTGTCAGTACGTGGAGAGGAGGCCATGTCTTTCCTGCTTTCTGTGCATGTGAAAGCTTGTTTGTTTGCAAAAGCAGAGCTAAAGGTCAATGCTGGGCAGAAATCAGGAACTGAAAACCTATTTTGTGTTTCAGTTTCATTTGTATTTTACTAAAGAATCAAATTTCAAGCTAAAGTTGCTTTTATTAACACGGTGGTGTTTGTGTGTGTGTGTGTGTGTGTGTGTGTGTGTGTGTGTGTGTGTGTGTGTGTGTGTGTGTGTAATAGAGAGAGTGTGAGTGTGCGTTGACATACAATACCGAGATGAGAAAAGAAACTGACATTGGTGAGTTAAGTTTAATCAATAGAAATGGTGGGAGTATGTAATTATTGTGGTATTTGTTCTTGCCAAGTTATTCATAGACTGGCACCTACATTGCAAAGAGGCCCAGGTGGATCCTCCCCTACATGAATATTGTTGTTTGTGTGATGCCATATGTGCACACGATGCTGTGGACTTTATCATTCCTGTTCCTTCTCAGTTGCTTTTTAAATTGAACTGAAATCACTCAATTTTGCATTTTCAATGATTTTTTTCCCCTTGCAAAAATCATCTAACTGCATTTGGATAATTGGTGAAAATAATCTCAGCAGGAGGTCCATTTAGTAGCTGGAGTAATCCTCACGAGATGGAGTTTGAGAATTGTAGATGTTCAAATTTCCATTTTTCTAAGCAAAAGGACATTTAGTCTATGTTGGTTTCAGCGATTGAAAGCTTATGCTAATTGTGTTAAAGGAGGGACAATACACATTAATTAAAATTAATGAGCTCATCATGTAAATGAGACATATTTATCCATACAGGCCCATTTTCCTGTTTCGATCCATGGCAGCTGGATGGCATTAAAGAATACAGGAACTCATGAGCACAGACACATCAGCAATATTAAAAGTACATAATGACATCATTTTTAATTATATTGTCAGTCTGCCTTTGAGTGTGTAGACAGAGATAATTAGTGACAGTCAAACTCCTCTTCATCCAGTCTTAACCCAGAGAGAAAGTATTCTACAGGCTTTGATTGCTGCTTGACTTGGCAATATGTCACTAATAATTCTGCAGAGAAGAAACAGAAGCATTGAACTGAAGGTCATGCACAAAAAGTTATTTCTTAATTTATTTGTCCAGTATTCGTCAGGACTTGAATGATTGATGTGTAAATGTAGAAAAATTTAATTGTGAGATTGCTGCTACAAGTACTGCTATCACTGCTTCCATGTGTGTGTGTGTGTGTGTGTGTGTGTGTGTGTGTGTTGTGGTATTTCTGAAAACCCCTGTAAATAGAATTTTTAATCCAGATGGAAACAGCCGGGCTAATTACACCGAGGAAGACATTTTACTCAAAGTTGTATGATAAACTGTAGGTTCAGGAATTACGATTGTCGCCTGCTGCTGCTTTTCTTCCCTTTATCTCTTTCTTCTCACAGCTGTATTTTTTAAGATGATAAAAAAAATCAATGTTTTTTCCTGAAAGTAAACACATGCATGTCTGTCAATAGAGGACTGAATAATATAAATCGTTTCATGCAATGATGTATAATTTAGTACATAATGCTATTAATGGTGTGTTCGTTTGCCTGTGTTTTCTGTGCAGAGGCTACATAAGTAATGAAGGAGAGTAAACCTGACATCCAGTCTGTGGTCATTACAGAGATGGGCCATCTCTAAAGACCTCGCTGGGACTGAAGAAACACACAGAGTCAGATTCCTGCCCTCGCCGAAGTCAATTATTAATTAGTTGAAGATGATGGTGCAGCGATCACCAATAGACACGGCACTAAAACTTTACCGCTGGCGATTCACTCTTTACCATTGGAATATAATGTGATAAAATAGTAGTAGCGTGTGTGTGTGTGTGTGTGTGTGTGTGAGGTTGTGAGGCATACAAACCTGTTGGAATGTAGAGTACAGGCAGACCAGGATCAGCAATGTCTGGTTTTTCAAACACTATTTTATTTCAAAGAAATCCAACAAACGTACAATACTGAAGCACCTGAACAACTCTGGTTTTATCTGGTAAAATGTACAATGTGGTCTCTTTATTTTCAATGGAAAGCCTTCCTTCACCATCGACTTAATTTTCTTCTTCTTCTTCTTGCAGGGACAGCCTATATTCACCTGAGCAGCTTCTTTTCACTGCTTGCCAATGATTTATTTGGGTTTTTATTCACAGAGAGGAAACGTAGCAGAAAAGCATCTTCGAGAGTTTCTCTCTTTTCTTCATGTCCTAGTACGATAAACTAATTCCATTTATATCAACATTATTTGATTCCCATCAGCTTTTTATTGAACAACACAATGACTGATTTTATGAAGACATTGGTTGTGTGGTGAACTGATGTGAAGTCCAGAAACTGTTGTCATAAAGCAGTACTTTATCACCTAACATACAGTAATTCTAGATGTGTTATTTGCTGCTTGTTCAATGGGAAAAAGAGTAGCATGTGTTTAAACTGCCACCCGTTTTTTATAATGTATTTATAGTCCGATTAACTTGTGTTTTCATCTGGTTCACCAGTCAGCGCTCAACAGAGGCGTGGCGAAATTGTTGCTATGGTTATTTGCGTCGTGCTATTGTACGATTTCCAAGGGCACCTACCAGCCAATCAGAAACCAGTGTTTTCTGTGACCATGGTATAAGGGCATAGTCACAAATGCGTATTTATATTCACTGTTCACTTCCATTCGATGTGAGTGCAGGGGCAAATACTATATACACATAGATATATACAGTACAACAATATATGTTGTTATAAAACCTGGATTTGCCAGGGTCACACACATGTTCTGAAAAGAGAAAACATGTATATACATGTGCAAAACGTCCAAAACTGCACACACAACACAATACAAAGATGCTGATAACAGCACACAAAAGAGACAATTTTTTTCCACAAAGCTGTACAGACGTCACCTTCCCTCATCACAATTTACCCATTTAACTTAAGTGAAGCGTACATACATGAGTGAAACTCACTGACACTGAAAAATGCATTTTTACTATAATACAGAAAAACAACTTAGTGCTTTGTCCTGTTGTAGTCGAAGATATTTCTTTTATCTAAATATATCTTTCATCTTTTCAGACTAAATCACAACAGGTGGTTGGAAGAGAACCGTCTTATTTAATACACATCTTCACCACCTGCTTCAAATATCTCCTCAACAGCATATTTTGATACTGAAAAGTAAATACATTCTTAAATGTGTAAGAGATGCACGGAAAGTGAGTGAAAGCGTGAGTGTTCTTGTGTCTCTTCTCTGTAAGAGCTGTGATAATTGCTGAGAGCGGCTGAAAAGGCACTTATATGTCTGACTGGATGGAAAGAGAATTGGGACTTGTTGAACAGCATGGTGATTGATACGGGTACAAATGCATATCGAAATATGGGAAATATTCATGAGGCTGTTGTATCCCAAATGGATCATTTTGTTGCAATGCATTTCTAATGAGTGTTTCTGTGTGTCAGAAAACAGTTCTGGTCATGGATTTTTACATCACACTGCAGGAAAGCATCCGTTTTTTTGCTATTTTGAACAGCAAATCCAACCCTCCATGTTTCCACTTCTGTAGTTTCATGTCATGTTTTCTCCTCAGCTTCTCTTTTCACGTCCTAAAACCATTGGTGCTCATCACTCATTGGCTACTGTTCCTATGGAGCTATGGATGCCGGTGAGGAGAGCTTCGGCGTGGGAGGGAAGGTGGGAATTTTCGCCGCGGTTACTGAGGTTACCGTGGCAGCTCCTGTGGAGGTCACCGTGGTAGTGGTGGGTTCGATTCCTGGGCAAGTGGAGGAAGGTTGACACGAAGGGGTGGAGCGGTGCAGGTCTGCTGCTGTGTGGTAGATAGGCGAGCCTGGAGTGTGAGGAGAGATCTTCAGAGAGAGGAAGATGAGGGCCAGAGTCACGGAGGAAGGGATGGAGGAACAAAAAGAGAGGTTTATTAATCTCTGGGTAACTGTGATGAGTCTACATTGTGTTTGAAGTAGAGTTCTCCGACCTCCAGACTGTGGAACAGTATCACGCCTTAGAATAATTGCTTACAGGCTGCGAGGAAGAAATATGATTCTGCAAAAAAGGTGTTAAGTTACGCTTCCATGAAATATAGCCTTTGCTGCATTTTCTCTAATTACTTCCTGTTCTTCCAGCAAAATAATGATTTTAATTCATGTGTGAGGTAAATGTTGATGAGACAGATTTCTTAATAAAAAAATTTAAAAAACTGATGAAATAAATAGATGAAATGAATAAAACATGATGTTCGATTCCAATACATACTGTGTGTAAGTGTTCATTGTTAGTGCTCCTTTCCCACACTGGATTTAAATTACCTTCACACACACATAAGGGCTTCGCAGGAAACACTGTAGCATGTAATCCATCACAAGCCCCCCTGTTTACTGTTCACTCTCTCTACTTCATGAAGTTACTGCTAATGCCAAGCAGAATTCTCGAACCTGTGCTATTACAACTTGTACTTGCTGTTACCACGGTAACCACATCTTTGACCAAATCAACCATCAGTACGAAAAGTCACAGCTCCCAAATTACACTTAAATCATAGACTAAAATCTTATATATTGAATCTTTTAGATGCAATTTCATTCGTTGCTTGGGAGAGATCCTGCCTGAGACCAGACAAGCAGGATTTGTGAGCAGGAATATGAAGCAGAAACCTTTCGAGGATTCACTCACGCCTTCGTGATTTTATTCATTGCCTCCATGGTGGCGTTCGTTTGTCACCTTCTTCAATTAGCTGCCCACACACATACACACGTACCTGCCTGTCAGTTAATTCAGTTGTTGAGCTGGCAGTAGAACTAGCCAACCTGATGCGTCACACTCATTCGTGATGCCTGTCCGTGTGTGTGTGTGTGTGTGTGTGTGTGTGTGTGTGTGTGTGTGTGTGTGTGTGTGTGTGTGTGTGTGTGAATTATTGAAGGATGGGGTTTTTTGACGAGCATGTCTACTGACAGAGCTGAACATATATATTTTTTATTATTACATTTGTACATCTGTCTTTAGTCTTTTACTTTCCATTCTTTTACTTCCCCCCCCCCCCCCCTCACACACACACACACACACACACACACAGACACACTGGTACCTGGCTGCTCTGGGGGTCTCGGTAGGCCTGGTTAAGAGGGGAAAGGAGGACGCAGTCGTGTGCTGTGGTTTTCTCAGTGCGTGGAGCGCTGGGGTCGCCATCATCCACACCGTTGTCCTTGCACCTCACACTCCTCACACACAGCACCTGCAGGGCCACAACAGCAATTACCTGCAGAGGAGACTACTTCAGAAATGTCTCCAGCCATTGTGTTGATGGTTCACTGACCATGTGAACATGATGCGATGAGACGACAGCGTTTCACAACCAAGCAAGGAAATAGACTAGAAAATAGCCATTTTGGACAACCTGTAAGGCATTCTGAATTCAGTTGTAGTCTTATTCAAAGACAGTTTAAGACATGATTTGCGCATATTTTAGCATAAATTATGATTTTTTTGTAAAATTAGACAATCCTAGTCTATGATTTGTGTCCAGGGGTCAAATCTATGGAGGGAAAGCATCCTGTATAGCTACCTTTCTTAATACTACCTCTGGACAGTGCAACAGTAATTATTTAAAAAATATTATAAATAATAACTGTGGGGTCATCTAAAAGAACAGTTTTTGTGGCAAGCTGTGTTGTTTGTGAATAAACTGCAAAGCAAGTTGATTAAGCCTTTAAAGCAAGCTGCTGGGATTTTTCTATTGTTTATAGAGCCACCATTGATATAAATAAAAAGTAAACTATCCCTGAATCAAAGTTCCTTTTAACATATGTTCAATATGAGTCTTTTTACTGTGCAGTTAGTTATGATCATTGTCAGATGTATTGTGCTGATCAAATTATCACTCAGAACCTTTACAGAAATGAACACTTTGACATTATGCACCTCAGTTTCTGCTAGAATTAAACAGAGATATGAAGTGCAAATGAACATGCTTTAAAGGTCCTCCAGGCAAGCTAAATGGCTGCAGCGTATTGATCTTCTCTTCCAACTCTCAGCAAGAAAGCAAAGGAGCATATTTCCCCAAAACTGTCCAACGACTTGTTAGAGCTTCACATTTAGACAGTTTGTATCCCCGCAGGATATTTCAACCTACTTTCCTGAAGCTCTGCCTGAAGTTGTCCGACAGGAAGCCGTAGAGCACCGGGTTGGCACAGGAGTTGGCGTAGGACAGGATGACAGCGAAGAAATAGATGCCGGCCGTGGCGCTGGACTCCGGGATGATGACCACCAAGTTGACCATGTTGATGATGAAGAACGGCAGCCAGCAGAGGACAAACACCACCACGATCACCACCACCATCCGTGTCACCTTGCGCTCCGAACGCCGACGCTTGGTGAAGCCCGCCCGCGCCCCCGAGGACTTCATCTGCACCATTATGACGATGGTGAGGAGGACCAACAGGAGAGGGGCCATGATGGAAACGAGGGGGAGGATGTTGAGGATGATGGACATGACCGATGTGTTGATGCAGATTGATATGAATTTATACATGAGATTTTTCATCAGCCTTATATACACACACACACACACACACACACACACACACACACACACACACAGACACACAGACCTTGATAACGATAAGTAGGTAGCAGAGGCAAATGATGAGCAGCGGTCCAAAGAAGCCCACTGAGGCAGTGTAGAGAATGAAGGCTGTCGACCAAACGTTCTTTGGCTCTGGCCAGTTCATGTTGCAGGAGTAAAATGTGTCCTAAAAGAAAAAAAAAAAAAAAAAAAATGAAGAATTCAGCCACTATGTGCTTAGTCAGACAGCAAGTAAATAAACATGGGACTTTGAGGCTCCCTTAGTGTTAAACTACAAAGCTTGTAAAGTATGCATTATGGGACATTTGGAGGAAGCAGATTAAATTAGGTCTTTTTGTGGGATTTAAAGAAACATATTTTACATTGCAGAATTCATTTCCATACATTACTGGGTTGTTATCTAACCAATGGTCTTCAGCACAGCATGCATCCAAGCAGGTTGCATTCTACACCTACTTCCTTCTGAAAGCTTTTGATGTCTTACTGTAATGGCTTTCTTTCTCTGCACCTACAATAGCTTCTGCAGAAATTCTTAAAGAATGTTTTACTTTAGTTTGCGTGTTCAGCATTTCAACTTGTGTATTGTTTCCACCACAACCCTTCAGGTCTATAAATACTAAAAGGTAAAAGAAGTTAAAGGCATTCCATAGTTAACTCTGAAGTGTTATTTGTTGATATCCTATGTAGACACCCAGCATTCACAGAGTAAGCCTATGGAGTTGTGTTTCTGGCCACCTGCTGGCAAATCCAAGTCTAATATTTACTCTCCTCTTAGCTCTGTTTTTTGTCTCTACTGCTAAAGGAAATATCTGTCTCTTTTGCTACAATAATGCTCCACCTCTGCCTCCTCCAGTGCTGCCGCAATGAGTCCTAAGACCTGAAATGCTTTTCATTAAGTACCTTTTATCGAAGACAAAGGGATTTTTGAATGGGTTTTTGGTTAGATGCCTAAAATACGATGTGTGACGTTGTTAGGCCTATTTTAGGCCTACATTTAAGACACATTTACATAATCAGGGCCATGTGTCTTAAAGTTAACATTACAGTAACTCTTGTTCAACAGAATGGAAGAAGAGAATGTCTGTTGCTTTTAACTTGTTACTAGCTTGACTTCTTCACTGGTTGTAGTTCTAATACAGTACTAAAAATATTCAAGCGCAAAGATTTTGTATTCTTCTCCAGCCAGCCGTATTTAAATCCTAGTGACGTCCCTGTGTGTGGTTAGCACTTGTCAAACTTTGGAAGATATTTAAGTGACTAGCTAGCTAAATATAAGTCGTTAACTGTGATTTGGTGCTGACAGGCAGGTCTAGCCTACTCGGGTTCAGTGGCTTCATCGAAGCTTTTTCACTGTAAGAGTTTCTAGTTGAGAGTTGAAAGTGAGCCAAACACAGTTCTGAGCTATGAAACCAAAACAATGAGCTGAAAGATGCTAAAATGCTAAAGAAAAAAAAAAAAAAAAAAAAAAAAAATATATATATATATATATATATATATATATATATATATATATATATATATATATATATATATATATATATATTTAAGTGTTAAAAATTGATCTGAGATGTTTTGGCCATGTACATTCATAATTTGTTTGCTATTTGACAAGTTACTCTAAGTCATAAATGTCAGTTTCTTTGAATGTAGCTACTAATTGGAAAACTTGCAACCACAAATGCAACTTTGACAAAATACATCTAATTATCCATTTCAAATTGTATCAATAATTTGCTGGGGGGGAGTAGTAATACGTGCATATTTAATGAGATGGAAATGTCTGTTTAAACAGTGACCTTGAGTCTAGGAGAACTACATAGTTGAACTCACTCAGCTGTTGATTGGACTTCATTTACCAGGGGCATCAATTAATTAAAGCTAATATGCATTTGAATATGAAGGGTGGCCGGCAGGACTGCGGTTTATACCTGAACATCAGAGAAGATGACCACAGGCAAGACCACCACAAAGGACACGGCCCACACGGCCGCGCTCACCACCTTGGCCACGCGGGGGTGTCTCCACTTAGTGCTGCGGATTGGATGAACCACGGCCAGGTAACGATCGATGGACATGACCGTCAAGCAGAAAATAGACGTGAACTGGTTCATGGAGTCTGCCGTCATGACAACGCGGCACATGAAGGAGCCGAACGGCCAGAAGGAGAGCACGTTCTGCGTGGTGAGGAAGGGGAGCCCGATGATGTAGAGCTCGTCGGCCACCGCCAGGTTCAGGATGTAGATGTTGGTGACCGTCTTCATCTTGGCGTAGCGCAGCACCACGTAGATGGCCAGAGTGTTGCCGGTCAGACCCACCATGAAGACCGTGAGGGAGATGACCGCTGTCATCAGAGTGCTGCTGCCCTGGAACGGGACACTTTGAGTGGAAAAGTTGGAGGAGATGTTGAAGAGGCGGGGGAAGGAATAGAGCAAGGGCGAGGGAGTGGCAGGAGAGGACGAGTTGTTTGATCCGAGGGGAAACCCGTAGATCTGGTCTAGCGGCTCCATTGTGGGCTTCGGATGGGAAGGTGGCGCCACAGAGTCCAGGTGTCGATTTGTTTCACAGCTGTTTTCACTTTATTCCACGTGAGTTCATCCACGCTTACTTTGGAACAGAAAGAAGAGGAGAATCAGCAGCCACCGAACACACGAAAAGTGACTCATAGATGTGTTGTCATGCGCTTTAACACTCTTTCCCTGGAGCCTGTGCGTCACGAGCCAACCCAAAAGAGAAAGATGCGTCGCCATGTATCCTCCGTTCTAACTCTGTAAGGCTGTGTCCGTTACTGTTGCTGTAATGAGTGAATAAGTGCAGTCACGTCTCCGATGTCTGTGCGTGTTAACTACCGATTAATGTATCATCCTACGTGACACTGCATCCGCTGCGTCGCGCGCCAAGTGGGAACAGTGCCGCGCTTTTACGCACGGCACATCAGCTTGACTACAACCTCTATAATCATGCCTGCGCTGTGAATACAGGTGATACTATATGTGTAATGCCTGCACTGATGGTGCATGAAGGATCTTTGATTAATGACGTGTTGTACTCCTAATGCAAAGCGACACATTTTTAATCAGGCATACACTATTAATGCTTCATTCAGAGACGAGAACATGCTTACTTTGGCGAGCAGCGAAAAAAAGCCCACGTCTGTGTGTGATCAAATTATAACGAGCAGGTCCCCGAAGCCAAACTCCTCATTGTCAGTTCAGTCTTCCGAGTCCCAAATAAATCTCCAACCTATGGATCGCTCATGTCCGATCTCCCAATCGTTCGCTGTCCGTGGTGCTGAGCAGAATGTGTCAGCAGCAGCAGCAGCAGCTCCCCGCTTCTCCTTCCTCCCTCAACTTTATGTCTACATAGCTTCTATGATACGATGTGTTGGGGGAGAGAGAGAAAGAGAGAGAGAGAGAGAGAGAGAGAGAGAGAGAGAGAGAGAGAGAGAGAGAGAGAGAGAGATGTACCAAAACGCATCAGGGGCAAAGGCATGGGGGTCTTCAGTCTGATTTTGACGGTTAAAGAAGAGTCATGTTAGATTTTATTATTATATTTTATTTGTTCTCTTATACTTGAGAATCTCCATGTTCTGCTGTTTTATAGCTTACTTCCACTCCGCTACCTTTTAGAGGGAAATATTGTACTGTTTATTCCAATATGTTTAGCGAACAGTTATTTTGAAGGGTTGAGAATTTGAGTGACTATTCGACAATCGTAAAAGTGATGATACAGGGCTTTAGATTAAGCCACCCAATTGTCCAGTTACAAGCTCAGCCAAACGGGGGTTAAAGGATCGTCGTGTAGGATTTAGTGGCATCCAGGTGAAGTGCTTTTCGCTCAAGACACCTGTGCTTTTTGGCCACATCATCAAAAGTATACGACAGCTGATCCAGCAGGATCACACACAATAAACTCCTAAATCCAGAGCAGGAAGGCTGCTTCTGTGCATTATTGTTCCAGTCTGACATTTCTCTGTACAGGTTTGATACACCAGAAGCAATGGACAAATCAATTCCTCCCTTGTTTGCTGTTCATACTGATTTGCCTGCCTGTCTACAATGTACCACTCCACTCAACTGGGATTTGCCAAAGAAAAATGCATTCTGGCAGCATATGAATGAATACAGTCATCTCCTACAGAGATAACATTTAACCATAGATGTGCAAAGCAGTGGGGGAGTTTAGGATTAAGGTTAAATATGCTTTTAAATATACATTTTGCCTTTATGAGATACAGGAAACATGACATGCAACAAAGGTTTGTGTCCGAGGTCGTAGCATGGACATAGCTGAGAAGGACAAGGGCCCTCTTGTTTATTGTTGTCCCCTATAAGCAAGAAGAGCGTTTATCTGTGTGTGGCGATGCTTTCTTTTGTCCTTGCCATTATGGTGCACCTGATATAAGATTCGGAGCCTGTCACTTTCCATTACAGGGAAGAATTAGTCATCCGGAAATTGGTCGAATATCAGCAGAGCTGGCCGACAAGGGGCTGCAGGGACCTCTATAAGGGAACGTTCACAGCTTAATGAATTCTTTTCTTCCTTTTTATATCGTAAATCAAAATTTTAAATTCGAAATTTCCAGAAAATAAGCTTCGGACTGCATGTAATGTCGACAGTTGTGTCTTGTCTATTACAGCTATTTGCAAGGTGCATGGACGTGGTGACATTCTGTCTGACTTTCAACTTCAAGTGAGAGCAAAAGCAATTCAGCAGTACTGTGAGTGCCTCGACCTGACTCACAGCACACTTTCTCTTCTTGACGCGACCATTACTGTGTGTTGAAATTGAGGTCAAGTGGAAATCTGTTCTGCTCCTCCATAAGTCTTCTGCTGCTGCATTAAAAGACAGTAAGCCAGTGGAGGAAACAACAACAACAACAGGTTGTTAACAGTTTTATTTTCCTGTGTAATCTGAAGCCCTTTGACAATGCTATGAAGGGCTACCTTGGAGTAACGTGTCCTGCTGTGTGACTCTGATTTGTGAATGATGACTCACAAGATATCCAATGCAACCATGCAGTCATTCACGCAAACACAGCTTTCCAAGCACTTTTTGTTTACAAGGTAAAGAACTGTAATTCACAGCTATCAGGTGAAAACAATGCATTGTTATTTTTGGTTTGTGATAAAATCACATGAGTGACTCTCATGTTACTGTTTCCATGACATAAAAAATAACACTGAGTATGTGATTTTAAGTCATATGACAAAAGAGGTGAGATGTTACATTCTATTCATGCTATTAAACTAACATTCCTCTCGCACCGTCCATTTAACATTAATTACAGAACATCATTACGTGCATCTCTAAATGTCAGGCATCTAAATATGTGTCACTAAGAGACAGTTTTTCCAACAGTGACTCTTTCTCCTTCTCCGCACACACACACACCACACACACACACACACACCACACACACACACACACACCACACACACACGCACGGACAGTAGAACAGAAGAGCAGACAGTGCATCTACATCATAATGCTCATACGCTTCTATGATCATAACATTTATCCTTGACTTCGATTGTTTTGTAGCCTAGACGTTACCTCTCTTTTTACTTTCTTCTCTTCAGGGAACACGGTTGCACTACCACACACACACACACACACACACTTACACACACACACACACACACTGACATAACCGCACTTAGATACACACACACACGCAGTCTTCAGTTAATATCTGTGTCAGGTGGGTAAAGAGGGGAAGGTTTATGCCCATCTCCACAACAATCCCCTGGAGTGAAGCTATCACACAGCCCGAGGGTTGACCTTACCAGCCTGTCAGAGGACATTATTGTCCTGTGGGCAGTGTGTATGTGAAAGAGATAAAAGACATGGCTGGGCCAGAGGAAAAAAAAAGAGAATGAAAATATCAGTGTCAGTTAGAACACAGAAGGCGAGATTCCGCTGCACAAAATATAAACATATTGAAGGCTAATTAAATATTGGCAAAACAGGGTAGAAACACCTAATATACTCCTGGGAACAGGTTCCAAAGATGATTTGTGAAGATGTCTTACGTAATACATGGAACTGTACTAGAAAGTTAGTTTTTTAGGGCCCGAGCAACGTCGGGATCGGCGAGGCCCTATTGAAATTTGAATGTTTATTATTTTTGTTGTGTGTGTTGTTTCCTTTCTTTCCTGTTGTTTGTTAATGCATGCATGCTGTGACCGAACAAACAACCGCATCTCATTAAAACACAACGTAATGAACAGAGAGAGGGTCGGGCTGTGTTTGTCCCTCAATGTTAATTACTGTAGAAGACCGGCCACTATGTCACATGATTAAAAAAAATAAACCCTCTTTTTGTCTCTTGCTTGCTCTCTTTTCTTCAAAACCAAGAAATAAAAACCGGTTGTATAATTGACCTTTCTTTGACCTCTTCAAAGCCAGACTCTATCAAGAAGAATCTCCCGTAAAAGAGTGCTGCAGGATGACATATCGCACTGATTTTCTTGACAAAAAAGCCAATGGGATTTTTCCATTTGAGTTTGGATTATTGCAGAAAAGCAAACACAAGTTTTTGATACTAACAGCAGGTTGACACTGGACGCAGAAGTGCTGAGATATGTCAGTTGTTGTGTGAGAAGTACAACAACTGTCAATAAGCAATTCTGCTTATCTGCTGTATTCTGTGGAGGTAATCTCTATCTTTATATCCGTCTGTTTGTGTGTGTGTGTGTGTGTGTGTGTGTGTGTGTGTGTGTGTGTGTGTGTGTGTGTGTGTGTGTGTGTGTGTGTGTGTGTGTGTGTGTGTGTCGCTCTCTGTTTGGACACAGCTGACAAGTATGTGGAGTAAATATGTAATTTAACAAACAGCAGTGACACTAGGCTATTTATAATAAATACAGTGGAAGGATTTTGAAATGTAATCATGTGGGAGGTGAATCAGGGGGATTGAAATTCAGCAGCAGGAGAGGGGGAGAAAGTCAAACGTGTGAGATGAATATATATCATCAGAATGGGATCATTTATATCATACATAATATATAATTGATATCATTTGTTCATTTTAGATATGAATTTATACTCACTTCTGGCATCGCTTAAAGCTATGGTCTACGCTTTGGAATAAAAAAAAAATCACTCACATCTCATCGCAATGTAGAATGTAGACAGAATGTAGACCTACCATCTCCTACCATTGTTACGCAGATGACACCCAGCTGTTCCTCTCTTTTCCCCCAACCTCCGACACCCACAAAGACTTCCCTCGCATGGTCGGTCACAGTATTGCCGTCGTCAACTGCGAGGAACCTGGGTGTAATCCTCGATGACCAACTATCCTGCACCCCCAACATCACTTCTGTGGCCCGATCCTGCAGATTCGCCCTCTACAACATCCACAGGATTTGGACTTTCCTCACAAAGGACGCAACGCAACTCCTGGTCCAAGCACTGGTCATCTCCCGCCTTGACTACTGCTACTCTCTCCTGGCCGGACTCCCGGCCTCTGCGATTAAACCATTGCAGCGTATCCAGAACGCTGCAGCACGCCTTGTCTTCAATCTACCCAAATTCTCCCATGTGACCCCCCTCCTCCGTGACCTCCACTGGCTCCCTGTTGCAGCACGCATCCAATTCAAGACGATGGCACTGGCCTTCAGGGCCATCAATGGAACGGCACCCATCTACCTTCAAACAATGGTCAAACCTCATGCCCCGACGTGAGCACTTCGCTCCTCTACTTCAGCTGGCCGGCTGGTACCACCATCGCTGAAATCAAACAAGGTTTAATTGCATTCCCCGTAATTATAAAGCTGACATTAGATGGCAAAACCTGACTCGCATATGAGTGCAAGTTTACAGGATGAGGTGAACATGACTGGCAAAGCTCTCACTGCCAACTTCCAAGAAAACCACCTTGAGAGTTTCACATTTACAGTCAACAAAGAAATCAGACAAATTAATGTCAAGAAAGGTTTTCTTTCAATTTACTTTCAAAAAAACTTTTTTTTCTCAGAAATGTTAAAACCCTAGCTTTGACGTATGAGTGGGATTTAAAGAGACACAGGAATACCAACAGGAATACAAGCAACCCTGAAAATAAACATTATATTTCCACTTTAATATGTTTAAAATATTTGAAGGTCATTTTAATATAATTCAGGTCAGCACAACGACACCACCAAGTCCCCAAAGGTGCTAATCAACTATTGGATTGCCCACAACAGTTACAGTGAAAAAGGAAAAACTTCACAAAACCTGGAACATACATGTAATGTAAGCATAGCATATATTTAGCATTTCCACCCAATGGAGAAACTATATGAAGTGAAGTTTATTGATGCCTTCGTGCATTTTCTCACATAATCAGCAGCACATATAGTAAGATTAATACACAAACAAGCCCCATGTTTATCAGTTGCAACATTATATGTAGTGCATCAATAATTATAATTCAATAATATAATAAACATTGTTCTGAAGTTGCTGATATGCAAAATGAGTACTTTCAGTGTATTTTTACATCTTTTTTTTTTGCTTACAATCATGATCACATCCTTTTTTCAACGACTCTTCCATTCCTCTCTGTAGATGGAGGCCATCTCTCTCACCTCTCCAGACCCTCCTCCCTCCCTCCCTCCCTCCCCTCCTCTCCCCCAGCTCTCTTCCTGTAGCCCTACAATAACACAGGCAGAGGCCTCAGTAAGTGCTGTTTTCCTGGCCAGGCTGGAGGACCCTCCCCGTAACCAAACAGGAGCCGAGCTCATTTTACCTCCGCCCGGCCCAGACTAGACCGGACCAGGCCAGACAAATACAAAATATGACATTTTATGCTCTCTCACGTTTTTATTCATTCATTTATTCTGCCTTCCTCGTGATCCGGAAACTTTCGAATTGTACTTGTACTCTGTTCTGTGCCAGTACTGGTTGCCCTTTCCTATAAAATAACTTATATGTTTCTGTATATGAACATTCCTAGAAAGAACTACATCACTTGAAAATGAGACAGCTTTCTATCGTTACTAGAATTAATATGTTGATTAAAAACAAATCCAAATCAATGGCAGCTTATTAACGCAACGCAACCAGCTACATTTAAAAAGCTGTCTTTCCAACATTAGCTCCATGTTAGCATGCTAGCACACTAAGCAAAGATGATGAATGCATTACTGACATGTATTATTCATTATTAACATTATTCACTCTTCATATTACACCTGCTCAAGCATGTTAGCTTCGTCATTAGTATGCGTGCATGATAACCGTGCCTCCAGGAGACATCTGTTGCATGTTGGGAATGTTCAGAATCCATCATTTGAACAGCAGAATTTTGTAAACTAATAACACGATTTCCAGAATGTTATTTGATTCCACTTTTTAAAAATGAATGCTTCTTCAGGAAGTGCTCTGAGTGGTCTACAGTCAAACACTGCGGGTTTTCTCTGTGCCTGACAGTGATGATAGTCACTTTGTGTCTTTTATATAGGCTCGTAAAGCCCTTTGAGACTCGACTGTAATTATGGGTAATGCAATTAACTTGACATGGATTGTCTGGATTTGAGAAATTATCTTGTGCTTCATTCTCAAACAAGTGTCGGCCCAAGATGAAATCAGTCTCTCTTTATGTGTATTTCTCTTTTAGCACACGTATCTGGTCAAAATGTTTCCATTAATTTGAAAAAATATCAAATATATTAACCTGAGTTTGAGAGAAATGCGTATTTAATTACTGAAATAGTACAAATGCATTACATTATCTCGCTACTCGTTACTCGCTGTGAAAAAAAAACAATTCAGTCTACCCGCTTTTCCATTCACATGTTTTGCTTCTCAAGAATAAACGCTGCAATAAAATGCTGTTAATGAGGATATAAGAGCGTAATAGTTATTGTGGGACTCTTCTTGTCTTTGTACAGAGCAGCATGCCAGATGCCTGCAGGGAGGAGGATGGCCGGGCCCTGGTCAAGTCAAAAACACTGGAATAAAGAGAGAGAGAGGAAGTGTGTGTGTGTGTGTGGGTGGTGGTGGGGTTCTAAAATGTGAAAGAAGTTTTACAACTGTCATTTCATAATCAGATCACAGCCGAGCGGTGTCATTTCCACACTTCAGTGAGAGGAAACAGTTCACATCTCCGTGTGTGAAGGAGCCATATCAGCAGCAGCTACAGGCTTATCACTGCCTCGACATGAAGGAATGTGGCCGCTTCATGTCGATCAATTACCTGAAAAATTCATGCTTTTTTTTCTCGTACTTTTTCAAATCTTTGAAATATTTTCAGAACCATCTCGTGAAGGTTGTGACTAGGGGGTCCAACGTTCCATCAACCGACATGAAGCTCTTCTTCTGCACAGATAATTACGCGCAGGCACACATGCACATACAGCTCATGCTGCTGTCACAGAAATTGTCAATTTGTTGTTGCCGCTAAGGCTTCCATAAATCAAACTGAAATTGAATTGACTTGGCTCGAACTGTATTTAGAAAGAGTCTGTCTTTGCGCGGCTCAACCTCATGCTGAGTTTCTTTCAAGTACCACAATATGAGACTCGATGGAGTCCTCCATCACCTCCTCCAAAGCACTTCTGGAGAGTTGAGTAGTGTGTATCTGGTTATTGTAGAAAAGAGGAAAAAGATCACATTGACGATGCAGCCTCAGTTAGAAACACATATAAGTTGAAGCCCAGACAGACTCTGCATTCCAGGCAGGAGAGCTGTTACTGAATGTTACAAAGGGCAACACGGAGGCCCTGGACATGTTTTCATTCCCTACCTAAAAAAAAGGGTCAGGATCAGGATGTCGCATTTGAGGCACCAACATAACAGTCTGCTTTTTATTTGTTTAGGTGTTTAGTCATGCTATTTAATCTGGTTTGGGGAGCATTGTTAATGATGGATTGAATAAATACATTGGATTTTGCACCTTGAGAAAGGCTGGATTATAATCTGTACACCTGAGCTCCGGATATTCAGGGTCCCTGAAGTCCCTATAAATGATATTATGTTCACTCACTGGGGATTGGATGGTTTTGCTAATTACAAACCAATTTGAAATGAAGTGTTATTTTGGTCTAGGACATGAGGCTCCAACTGTGTCTGTTAAAATGTCAAAGGGCCTCTAATATTACCTCTTTCACCAGATTTATGCCATATTTAAAAGCTACATATTCCTCAATCAATATGATTCAACTGGTCATTAGGGGCCCATGAATTTGTACTTACTATTTCTATTTATTTGTAGTCTAATGTTTAATACAAGCCTCGCAGTAGAATATGAGGATATGCTTTCACGAGAGGAGTGGGGGCGACATAAAGCAGCGTGCAGGGCTCAGCGCTTAGCGGCCACTCAGTGAACTGCACGGAGTGGAAAGAGGAGGAGAGAGGAAGTTCTCCAAAACTTTTTTTTTTTTACCCCTGAAAGGATTCTGGAGGAGCTCCGTTAGATTTTCTGAAAAAGGGGGAATCCGACCAGAAGAATAAAGGAAAACGCAGAGGAGATAACGGTGTGAAAGGTCCATCCCTTCTTCTCGTTGTGTCTCCTCACATGAAAGCCGTGGAAAAGGGACGCGCGTGTTTTGCCTTTTGTCCCGTGTATTTAGTTCCTTCCCAGACTGCGAGGACTTACACCATCAGAGGCGATGAGATGTGAGTGAGCTATGCCTTGTGGAAATGGACAGACTTTATCCAAGCGAAAACATGGCGTCTGCGTCCCGAGGTTTAGCTTCTTTTCCAGTCTGCTTGTGGCGCTCTGCTGCCTGGAGGCATGGGGCTCCGGGCCGCAGGGGGACGGCGGCAGGAGTTGCGGTCCCTGTCCCGTTAACTGCAGCTGTGCGCTGGCGGGGCCCCAGTCGTCCTGCGTCGTCAACTGCTCCAACATCGGGCTGGAGAGGGCCCCGGCAGCGGCGGACGTCCCGCTGGCTACCAACGTGCTGTAAGTAAAGCGGCTCAATGTACCGAGGAGGGCATTCAGCCCACGGGTTGTATTAGTTAACACTACTACTGTAAATAAGAAACAAAACATCCTACTAATGTTCATTCAACAAGTAATAGACTATTTATATAAATAAATAATATATATATATTATTTCACAATATGTTTTCGTAACATTTTTTTGTATATATTTATGTTTATTTTTGCCATAAGTTCATCATGTTTTTATTTAGACCACATTACTCTTATTTGAATCATTCTAAATTGAGGGAATGATAGTTATCTAAGTAGCTAAGTTTGATTATTTTTTTATCCTGTTGTTGCTGTTGTTGTTGTTGTTGTTGTTGTTGTTGTTGTTGTTGTTGTTGTTGTTGCCATGCTTGGAGCCAAAACAAATTGGCCGATGGTCATGAAAATAAATGAGCAGCTGTTTTGATGAGCGATTAATCGTTTGTGTCAAGGGGCAAACATTCTTGCTGATTCCAGCTTCCTAAATATGTGTCTTCAGTGCTTTTCTACATGTTTAATTGCTGTGTTTTGTACTGCAATTAACTTAATTGTTAATTGATTAATGAGGAGAGACAATATTGAAAAGAGTGATTTGTTTTTAGCCGGAGCCATGCGTGTGCATTCTAACAGATGATGTACAGCGTGCAACATCGTAGTTTGTTAAATACAGACAGAACAACATAAAAATGATATGAGAAGAAAAGCATGCAACAACTGGATACACAGGAAAAAAAGAGTAGGACTTTCTACTCAAAGGTTATTTTTGTGTGCGACACAGACGTCTATTGAAGGCCAGACTGCTAGTAACTGTGTGTGTGTGTGTGTGTGTGTGTGTGTCAGTTTGGTAGTTTTGTGGAGTTGGTCACCAGAGAAGTGAGCCTGGTGTTTGTGGTGCAGATCAGTCTTCAGCCTCTGGTGCTGCTGCAGCAAGAACATTCTGTTCTGCGCCAACGGAAGACATGTGTTATCAATTATTTATTCCCCCTCACACTAACTTCTTTTATTTAAGTTAGATATTCATCCCATGCCAGGGCTAACATCGCACATTGTTGTGGAACTGGCTAACTTCAAGACACGTGACCAAATAAGCATATGAATAACATGTAAATGACCTTTTGGAAGCAAGTGAAACTGGGTTTCAGCAGGAATTCTTTAAGGCAGCGTGCATTTCTGTTATTATATTTAATGGATTCAAACCTTTCCCCTCATCTCAACAGGCTTCTTTGTTGGCACTTGACATTTAGTGAGCATATCTGAGAGGAAGAGTGCTCTGTTAGGTGCCACATTAATTAGAGGCCGACCCTGCTGCAGGATCTCCCTGTAATCACGTCAGACTCTAGTGGAGCGCTAATTGCGTCAGTCTAGGTAAACTTCCTCGGACCGACTGTGCCAGCAGAAGCTATGTGCGGAGGTGGCTGACTGTGAATATTACTGTCCTCACTAATTTGGTCTCTTGTCTGCTGCCTGCACCCTACAGGCGGGAGCGTGGCATTAAAAGCAGATATTTTAGTTCCGGGACAAGCCGAGACAGCCGAGATCCAGTGGAGAATTTAATGATATTCATTTTCTAATGCTGCAGATGGTGCTCGGTCTGCCTTACCCAAGAATAAGAAAGGAATTTACTTCCGAGGATTATCGGGGTTATGGCCAGACCGACTGGACTTAAACATGTAATGAGATAGAAAGCTCTCCTAAAGTCACCTCTCTCACCGTCTTGTTATATAATGCAGTTTCCCTCTCGTCGTGGCTATCAAGGTGCATTCACAGCATGTCTTAGTATGTCAAACTGCTGTTTTAGAATGAGAAAAGAGATATGGTGTAGAACTGGAAAAAGAAAGGTCATTTAAGCCGTTATTTTTTCAGGTTTCATTTCCACAAATATGAATAGTGGATGACAGAGTTGGACTGTGTTTTCTCTCTGTAGTCAGCCCAGTGTGTAATTGGCACTGTTGTTGAATGTGTGTGAATCTGAGACGTCGGACAAGAAGACAAACTGGACTTGGTTCATTGTCAAGCGTTCCTTTACACATCAACTCGGAGGGATGATGTAAATGAATAATAGGCTGACAGCGATGCTGCTAGTGTGTGTGTGTGTGTGTGTATGTGTGTGAGTGGTAGAGAGTGAGAGGGAGGCATGGATTTGTTGCTTCATGCACTTTATGGTTGCATTTAGACTATAGTCTAGATTAGGCAGTTATTTAGCCAGAACCTGATTATTTGGACCTTAAATTTGTATTGTATATATATATTGTATATGTTTTTTTTATTATCATATTATATTTTTTATAATGTTCAAAGATAATGTTTTGTATGGTCTATGTTATCGTATGACATTTATTAGAGGTTAAATTAAACATTTAATTATTTTTCCTATAAAGAAATTGTGATGCATAATTATATAAATAATATCAACATGACACTCTACTCTTAATTTCACAGTTGCAAGCTGTTGGCAACCACAAAACTGTAATGTTTGGACACAGTTTTCCTTTCAGTGAAAAGCAACATATTTACATCTAATGAATTGCATTTAAAGGTTAGACAGTAGTAAAAATCTGATGCAAGAAAACCGTCACCAAATTTAATTTAAAAAAAAAAGGGACATAAAAATGAAGTGTTGTATCTTCTCCTCTCCTCTATTCCCATACCTGGCCTCAAATTAAAATGTTTCAGGCACACCCTTGTTCAAGTAAATAAATAAATAAATCATCCGGTTGTCGAGCCTTTTAACAAACTGCGGAGTGCTGCTGGACAAGAGCATTCCCGTTACACACCAGTCCATCTGTTCCAACCCACACACATAATAAAAATCTCTTAGCACTTCATACGGACAATCTATGCAACTCCGAAGTTGCTGCTGGGAAATGCTTGTGGATTGCGCTCAGGTTTTGAAAGTCTCTATAGCCTTTGTTTAGTATGCAGATTGCCATAACACAATTTACCATGGAGCTGTTTCTGTCCTGGGACAGTAGGCAAAGAAAGTGAAGGAGAAACCCAATCAGCGTTTGTCTGAAAGTACACAGTTTAGAATACCGATTCAAGCTCACGGTGGAAGCCAAGAGGTCGTGGTTGGTGTAACAGATCCATTTCTTTGGCAGCACATAATTGATGTCATGCTTAGTATTTCAAACTTCAATTTCACTGCTGTTATTTTCCATTTAAAGGCTTGATGACTTTGGCCGATTCGAAAATACAGAAGTAATCATCTAGCAAACAGACTCGCACATTGTTTCTATTTTTGATGTTTATTTATCCTATATTTATGAACGGGAAACCTTATGATTCATGATGACCTCATTTAAAAGTGTGTGTCCTATCAGTGATACAATAAAACCATTCATTACTGAACCCATTCACTTATTTTGATGATTAGTGGGACAATTTCGTAAACCGCAATTATTTCCATAATATTATTGTATAATCGTGACATTACTTTTTCACATCATCAGATGCACAACACAGGGGTCCCATCAGAGCTGAAGTGAGTCCTTTGAGTTAGATTAGATGCAGGTGGCTCCTCTGCCATCTGTGTGTGAATGGGTTATATTAGTGTGAATGGGTGAAAATTCATTTTTCTTTATTATTCATATTTGTTAGTGTACCGATATTTTATGCTATTACTGCCACTTCCAGTAGATTGGTTGGGAATGATACAAATGAGTTGCATTATATACAGATTATCTTAACGGAACTACTAGTTGGAAAGTAACTAGTAATTATATAGTAATTTAGTTTGCAAACCAACTTTCCTTTTGTTGTTGAAGATGTGTTTCTGTCTTGCACTTACCTGAACTGTAAACACACTCACAGTGCTATCTGCTCTGCTCAGGAGAATTGTGCGGCGTCACCATGGCAGCAAGATGCACACACACACACACAGCCACACTGCAGGCGTGGCGTTGCACTTTTGAGACGAGTCTATTTACAGGCAGCAGTTTTTTTTTTTTCCGGCTCCAGAGGCTTCACATCTGCCGACAGGACTCTATCTCAAAATTTGTTTTTTTGTGAGTTTCCCCATCTCTGCTCCTCTCCTGCTCCAGAGGTGGTCATAATCCATACAACCACCTATGCACTTTGACTTTAATGAAGTGGGAGAGGAAGAATTGAATGTACTGGCTACATGCAAGGGAGAATTTGTTGTGTTACCATGGCGATAGTAACTAATGACATCACTCTGAGAAACAGACATTCCAGAGGGAAGAAACGGGGATAGAAGAAGAGACAGAAACGTGGTAACAGAAACGTCTGGGTTCATTATTAACTCATTTAAGTGCTGGTGCGGTTACACAGTAGACTGAAGAACCGACTCATTTTTGCAACAAGGCCTGTATGCCTTCACATTTGCCGTTGAAGGTTTCTTACTGTTGTAAATTTGCAGCAACGCAACTCTAACTCACACTTTCCGACGCCAACACAAGCTGACGGAGCTCCGTCACACTCTCTTCTGCACACGTGGGCTTCACTCATAGTCGGCTGCAGTCCTTCCTGCCAAAGCTTTGTCAGAGTAGCAGAGGATAAAATACAGTTGTGTTGTGCCAGAAGATTGCCTGAGCTCCGTGTTCCATCACACTAACTGTCACAATTGGCAGTGCGGAGAAACAGGGATTGGACCCAAATACAGACAGAGGAGAACCCGCGGGGGTGAATTTGGTGATTTATGATCAAGCGCAGTGGGTTTTTGGGAGACAGGTTCACAGAGAGAAAAGCCACGCGGGATAGCAGGTAGCACGAAAAAGTGCACATAAATGATGGTTATCTGAGAAAAAGGAAAAAAGAGAGTTGAGCTAGGGAATGAGACACGCCTCGTCTTCCTTGACCTCTTATTATATCACACGCCATTAATTGCCATCTGTGAGATAGTTTTAAGCAAAGTGTGACAGTGAGGAATTGATGCCATTAAACTCCCTTTAAACAAGTCCTCGAAAACGTGCAGCCACATCCTTTGTTCATGCGCTGCGGTATGCAGGGAAGGTTTGGCAGAGCTAAAAATAAGATGACACTGATGTTCATTAACGTGATAGTCACCCTCAAAACATGCAACTTGATCACCGCCAGAGAACTGTCTAGATAGACTTTGTTTGGTTTCAGTGGATTCAAATAGTGAAAGAAAAAAATAATATCACTTTTGCAGTCCGTCCTGATGCTCAGCATGTTCCAAACAGCCATACTTTTATAAAAAAAAAAATATGTGATACACTGATTTTTTATTTTTTCTGAAAAAGAAATGGATTATTATGCTGCGGGAGTTGTTTAGTTTTGGGAGTTTTCACTCCTGGAATCCGCTGAAGCCACTTTTACAGCCTGCAGAGTGTTTGACACTGAAAAGATAGCTTTCGGGTGGCGTGTCACTTGGTGCGTGGAGAAATGGCAATGTAGAATAGACACATATCACTCACACACACTTTAATGAAGTACGTAGCTGAGCGTAATACAGCGTGTCTTCTTAACTTTATGGTAATGTCGTTATCCAAGGTTTCCTTCGTTAGAGATTCATTTAGCATGCTGCCAAGCAAGGCTAAGTGCCGGGTACCTCGCGGGAAACCACACGCAGGTATGCTTGCAGCTACTAAGATAAATATTCTTCAAAGAAGCTTACTCGTCTTCCCCTGGGTGCCGGCTCATTTCTGCGTTTTGATGTGAAGCGAAATTGATTATGTTAACCCAAGCAGTGTTTTTACTTGCCTCGTAGATCATAGTGTTTTGCGCTGCCAGATAAAAATGTTACCCTTAGTGCTCCGCAGTCAGGGTGAGACACACGATGGCAGGTGTTCACCACAGAGGAAGCGTTTGACTTTTGCTCTCGCTCGACAAAACAACATGCTGTCTCCCTGCTGTTACTTTACCCACAGAAAGAGTGGTGGAGAGTGATAATTGGATTTTTGTTCCCTGCATTTAGATACAAACAGACACGGCGTGTGTGTGCGTGTGTGTGTGTGTGTGTGTTTGCACAGTCACAGGCTTAAAGGTATCTCAGAATAACACTCCGCTTGAGCTAAATGCCAACAAGGGTCTTTGAGGCTGAAAATGAAAAAATGGATTGCTTCTTACGTGAGTAAACATGAAGAACACCCTCACTTTTTCTAATATAATCTGTCGTAAAAGAGAAATACGACTGAAACATGATAATTAGGCATATTCTTAGGTAATTTCACAGAGGATCCAGACATGTGGATCTGTCTGTGTGGGCAGGAAGTCAAGAAAAACATAGTCTTTTTTATTTTATGCCAGTGAACCTGAAAGCCTTACATGCAACTGATGTAAACTAGAAAAGCAAGAGGAGCAGAGAGCACAGCGAAGCGGAGGAGAGTCAATACAGGGATTAAAAGATGAAATGTCACCCAGTTAATGGTGTTGAGGGCCAAACCTCTGTTAGTCATTTTCACCTGCATTCTTTTGCAACTGACCTCTTTGATCTGCTGCAGCTCTCCTTGCCTCGATGGTATCAAAGGCTTTGTTAACCGCTGGCATACTTCATTATCCTGCTCTCTCTGCTCTTTCTGTGTTTAATCAGTTTATCCGGAGCTTCATCATACTACAGCGCTGCGTACACAGCCGGCTCTGGGCCAAACGGCGTACAAAAACATTGTGTAGATTCCAGGCCTGAAATATTCCATATACATCGTTCAGTCCACACGTCAGTCCTTGCATGATTGTGTTTTATGAATCTGAAACTGTGTTTCTCTGTGCCCTTGAGGAATAGTCTGATTTCCACCAGCGTGTGCACAGGGTGCAGATGTGTTCAAATTTTTCATTTTTATTTGACCTTTATTTGAGTTCATTTAGAAGAAGCATTCCCTTCGGCAGCAACAAGCTGGCCATGAAGCAGCGACACAAGGCGAGTTGAGACATTCGAATAGATACAACTAGTATAAAAATGCACACGGTATAAACCGATATAGAGATCTGTGTACCAATTAAAACGCAGGTGCAGTGATGAGCAATTAAAGGAGAGTAACGGAAGGAAGTAGTAGTTAGCGGAGATATGAAGGGGTTTTGACAATTAATTCTCCCTGTCATTGCATCCTTCCATTGGCTTCCTGTGCAATTCAGAATTAATTCTAAGATCCTGTTAATTACCCCAAATCTTGGCCTTATAACTATAACTATAACTGCAAAACAAAAGGTAATCACGCCTTTAACCCAAAAATTAACTTCCTCACGCTATCAGAGTTGTTTTGTGGCTTCTAAGAAAACATCCCTTATGTGTGTTCTGTGATTTATATTGTAACAATTGTTGAGTCTGTGTTTCACTGTGTTTTATGTTACAATCTATTATTAGCTAATTATTTAAAACGTCATGTAGGAAGCCCTTAAAAAATGCTATATCAATAAAACAGTACAGCCTCAGCGGTCCATTTTTAGAGCTGACAAGAACACATTAGCATGCTAACAACTTAAGTGGTGACGATGATGCTACATTACTGTCATGTCACTGTAAAAAGAGTTCACACCACAAGGTGTACGTGTGTTTGTGGACAAGTGCGTTATTTAACATACCATAAATGTTGTTTTAATCATGTAATCGTGTCAGTACCTTTGAAAATATTAGCATAGCATTAGTTGAGGGGAAACAATGAAACACACTGACTCATATTTTAATTTGCTTCCTTTATGGAAAATGAATACAACATCTGCCAACACTAAAAAGCATTAAAGTAGCTACTGACGTTTAATTTTCTTACTTTGGCTGATCCTGTCATAATTTAAAGGACATAGAAAACCTACATGTTTTAATGAGAAGTAGTGAGCAGTTAATTAATGTAGTCACATGATTTTTGACATAAAAGAAATGATGATGAATGGCATTCAACCTTCAACATTTAATTAGCACAAAGCAATTTAATCAAAAGACCAGGTGCCAGATGTACTAACAATGCAAACACAAAAAAACGAAGCATAGAACCAAGCTAGAACCGGTATTTAAAAAAAAAAAAAAAGATAAAATAGCATGCAGAGTGAGAATGAGTGCAGCTCGAGACACAGAAA